>NW_004955495.1:7543506-7564935 GCF_000276665.1 Chinchilla lanigera | reverse complement strand
ACCTGAAAGAGTAAGTAAAACTCAAAACGTACAATAGATGATATGATAGGGAAAGAAATTGCTCAAAGGAAGGATCAACTGGGATGAAGGAAAGAAGAAAAAAGAAAGAAGGAAGGCAAAACATTATATATATATATATATGAATAGCTGGGATAACTGTACTGCTGATGTCTGTGGTGTATTGAAGGGAAAAGTTAACGCTTAAAATTTTTTATATTTTGACCAATTTTGCATGCTTATATCTGGTAGTCTGAGCAACTGATTTGAAGACAACGACATGCAATGGAATAGCCAGTGGTGAATTCCTATCATCTTGTCTAGTGAAACTCTGTATTATCTCTAGAGTTTTATTTAGTAATTATTTTTATTCTGTTTAATGGTTTGAACAATCTTCCATTCTTACATCTGGTAATCTGAGCAATGTAGCCAAAGATAACAATATGTGATATCGCAACCACTGTTAATTCCTATCATTTTGTTTTGAAACCCTGTATCACTTTTAATGTTCTTGTGTTGTTTTGTTTATGTCTGTGATGTTGGTATGTTGCTATTGTTCTTTTTTTCTTTTCCTACTCTCTTTAAAATAAAAAAATAAGAACTGCAAATGACCAGTTGGTACATGAAAAAATGTTCATCATCTTTGGTCACTAGAGAAATGCAAATCAAAACAATGCAAAAATTTCATCTTACTCCAGTAAGAATGGCTATCATCATGAACTCAGAAAACAAAATTGCTGGTGAGGTTGTGGGCAGAAATGAACTCTTCTATATGTTGGTTGGAATATAAACTAGTACAACCATAGGGAATCAGTATAGGGATTTCTTAAAAAGAAAAATATTTAGAAATTCCATTCAGCCCAGCTTTTCCCCTTCTGAGGTATCTTCCTGAAAGAGTTAAAGACATCATATTACAGTGATGCACTTATATCCATGTTTACAGCAGCAAATCTCATAATAGCTAAATCTTGGAAGTGCCCTATATATCCAGAAAGCGGTTAATGGTTAAAGAAAATGTGGTATTTATAAGTAATGAGTACTATTCTACCATAAAGAAGGATACATTTGTGTCATTTATAGGAAAATAGATGCCCTTGAGATCATAATAAGTGAAATAAGCCATACCCGGGTTAAATATTGCATGATTCCTTTTACATGAGACATCTAAAGTATGAAGAATTCCAAGAATATTTTTTAAAATTTTAAATAGAATAAAAATTTTTTTAAAACTGATAAATGATACAGAATTCCAAGAACAAAACAAAGGAACAAAATTCAAGATAGATGATAGGAAACAGGGAAAAGACTTTGAGGAGATGGCGGCTTGGAGACAGAGGGAAATGGGAGGAGGAAGGAAGTGAAGCTTTAAAAGGTATCTGCACATGTATCAATGCTCCACAACAAGTGTACTTACTATGTATAAACATATACTGGTAAAATCCTTTAAAGGCTTCTACCTCGGAGAGTGCTAATTCTTCACTGAGAAATGTCATATGTCACCCTCACAGCTCACAGCTGGGGAGAAGATCAAGAGATGTTCTAGAACAAGGCTTGGGCTCGCCTCAGTCTCCTGGCACCTGAAATCTCCAGGGTGTGCTTTTACCCACTGCACCCTGCCCTTGGAAAGGCAGGGGTGGCTGTAAACTCGGAAGCTCACAGTCACCTTTGTCCATCACACAATCTTGCCCCGAACCCCGCTCAGAAAGTGCCAAGTTCTAAGGGTCCAAGCCAGTACTGTGTGCTTCTGAGGCAATTACTTTCTGTGCCCAGTTCTCCCTGCCCCCAAGTCTTGGCCACCTGCCTGGGCAGGGAGGAGGCAGCTGAGACAGTGCGGATTGGCTGGTGTAGCTCAGCTTGGCCCAGCCTCTTACACTGACCTCCTAATCAGCAGTCAGTGCTAAATAAGTCTCAGAAGAGTGGTGAACAAGTACCTCCGGAAAGAAGGTGATCGACTAGGGTTAGTGGGGCTGGAGGGTCCTGGGCCAGAAGGGCAAGGGTATTGGCCAAAGCTGGGAAGGGGGTTCCATGGAGTGATTTGAACAGGGAAATTATTGGTTTCTGGGAAACAGTCCCTGGCCATTTCTCTATGATTCAGGCACGTTTACACTCTCATCAGTCTCTGTCTTCTTTCTTCCTCATTGTCTTCTTCCTCCGCCCTCCCTCCTCCTCCTTTTTATCTCTCCTCTTACTGCCTCTTCCTGTATATTCCCCTGAATCTCCCTCCCCGCTGAGCCTTCCCTGCCCTTCTCACAACTCTACTCCTCTCCAGCAACCCTGGAGGTCCCTATCCCCTTCCTAGACCTCAGAACCTCCCCGTATCCCCATCCTCTCTGCCCTGCAGGATGACGCAGCTGAGCCTGCCCTGGCTGGGACTGGGGCCAGTTGCAGCCTCCCCTTGGTTGATTGGGCTTCTGGTTGGGGCTTCTTGGCTCTTGGCCCGAATTCTGACCCGGATCTACGCCTTCTATGAAAACTCTCGTCGCCTTCAATGTTTCCCTCAGCCCCCCAAAAGGAACTGGATCCTGGGCCACCTGGGCATGGTGAGTGTGGCAGCACGAGGGATCTGGGGCACAGGGGTGGATGGGTTCCTGAGGGGAAGGGGATCAGGGAGCTGGGAAGAGGATCAGGGAGCTGGGGTCAGGAAGGGGATCAGGGAACTGGGGTTCAGGAGGAGGTCTTGGTCTAGGACAGCAGAGATGCAAGGGGGTGGCTCGCTCATTCCCTTCCATGGGTGTGCCACCCCCAGCCTGGCTTTCATCCCTGTCCTCCCACTCATAGTCTCTTTTGCATTCATTTCATGCAAGACTTCCTCACATTGGTACACCTGTGAGGGGCCCTCAGGGTGGGCTACACAGAGTGAAGACCCCTTGGATTCCCATGCTTTCTGCTGCTGCACCTGAGAGCTGTCCAGGGTTTGCTCCCTGGATTGTGTCCTTGAGTCAGCCTATCTCTAGGTTTTTCCTCCTTCACAGGAATGAAATTTGATTCCCTCACATAATATGGGGGTGCATCTGCTCCCCCCAGGAGGGTTATGAGCTGCCTCCCCTGCTCCCTTTTCTTGGTACCTACAACTAATCTTATTCTCTTCCCCTAACATGTCACAATGAGCCCTGTTGCCCAACTTGGCAAAAAGTTTATCACTCATTTCCCCTTTCAGAAGCCTTCTGGGATGCCCTCCACCCCCTTCAGGGCACACTTTGGTCTTTCATTTAGATCTGCTCTTTCCTTTATGTGACATGTCCTTGCTTGCTTTTCTTGTAACGGGAATAGCTGATAGGTTTGTATGTTGGTTCAGTGAGCTTTTGCAGAGGATGTTCTGTGTCAGAGCCTGGTGCACTGCAAATACTCACAGGTGGAAATCGCTACCCCAGTGGAGACTTTGGAGGTCACCTCTGCTCTCCTGAGGTCCGTCTACACTGGTGTGTGGACTCCTCTCCATGAGAGGAACTGCAGGTGGTGAGGACCAGCTAGGACATGAAAAGATGTGAAACAAACCCTAGGGACAAGTCCAGGAGCCACACTGCTGACCATAAACTGACATGCTGTGGGCAAAGATCAGAGACTCCCTCTGTCCTTAAAAATCCCGACACACATTCACTACAGAGACTATTTCCTCCAGAGGCTGAAAGAGACACCTACTGTAGCTCCTGGGATAGTTTTTAAGTCAGGATTCTCCAGAATAAGAGAACCAATGGGATGTACATGCATACAAACATACTCACACACATACACTCACATATACCCATAGTCATGTGTCACTTCATAATTGGGACTGATTTTGAGAAATTTATCCTGGGGCAAGTTTTTCTCTGTGTCAGTGTAATAGAGTGTGTCTTACACATGCTGAGATGGTGCAACAGACTACACACCTAGGCTACGGGGTACAACCTATTGGCGTTAGTATACGAAGCTGTACAGCATTTTACTGTTCTGGATAATGTGAGTAATGTAACACAATGCTATTTCTGTATTTAAAAGTGTCTAAACATAAAAATTACAGTAAAATTACTGGGGATAAGGAATTTCTCAGCTCCATTATAACTTTATGGGACTAATCTCAAGTGTGTTGTCAACAGAGCAGTACATAGCACATGATTGTATATACAGCATCAGACACACATATGTTCATACACAGGTATTGTGTATACACATTTATATGTGTATATATGTGCATATAGTCCCATTGTCTTATGTAATTCTCATGTAATTATGGAGATGAGAAATCCCACTATCTTCCATCTGCAAGCTGAAGAACCAGGAAGCTGATGATATAATTAGCCAATGTGTGGCCAAAGTCCTGATTACATAGGATAGGGTGGGACTGATAAGGTAAGCCCTAGACTCTGGAGTTTTGATGTCCAAGGGCAGGAAAAGATGAATGGATGTTCTAGCTCCAGAAGAGTTAGTTCACCCTTGTTCTGTTTTTTCTTTTTCTCTACCTGGATCTCCATGGATTGGATGATGCCTCCCCTACCCTGAGGAGGGTAGCTCCTTACACATTTTACTGATGCAAATGTTAGTTTCTTCTCCAAACAACTTCGCAGATACCCCAGAGCTCATGTTTCACCAGTTATTTGGGTGTCCCTTAGCCTAGCCAGGTTGACATCTGAAATGAACTCTCAGAAAGTGACTGCCTCTGCCTTGTTTGCAGATCCCTCCCACAGAACAGGGCTTGAAGGAAGTGGCTAAGCTGGTGGACACCTACTCCCAGGGCTTTATAAGCTGGTTGGGTCCCATCATTCCACTCATCACTTTGTGTCACCCTGACATCATCCGAACTGTCCTGAATGCCTCAGGTACCTGTGTAGAGCGTGTGGTGGTGGATGCCATAGTTCGCCCAAGGGCTTCCAGCCCCTCCCCACATCCCTGTGTGAAGCCCCTGCAGCATCTTGTCTCCTCTTTTCCTCTTCTCTCAGCCTCTTCCCACTTACTTTCATATGCTCATCAGTCCCCGTTTCCATCTTCTTCCTCTCCTGTCATGCCCCATCCCCATCCTGATGTTCTGGGCCCCTTGAAGCTCCAAGAGGCCTCATTCCAAGGCTCTGTCCTGGAGGAACTCTCAATCTTGAGGAGATAGATCTGGATAGAGACATCCTCAACCTCAAGTGGGCAGGAATAGGTCAGAGGCAGATGGACCATGTGTGGAGAATTAAGGGCTCAGTTGGGGCAGGCTGGAAGGCTTCCTGGAAGAAGAGCTGCTTGAGGAAGTTCTGGAGTGATGAGTAGCGAGGTTTTAAAGCAGGGGCATGTGGTGCACTGCACATCAGAAGCATCTGAGGCTCCCTCCCAGGCCTAGTGTTAGCATTGCCCATGGTCAAGCTCAGAGCAATGAGGGGGGTTTGCAGCTCGTGTGAGGTCTGGGCTTCTATCTTCCTGACACTCAGCTCCGCTAGACTGGTTTACTTCAACCTTACCCCATGGCCTGTCCTCCAGATGGTTAGTGCCCTCCTGTTCCAGGCCTCAGGAATCTCCCTTAAGCCTGGGAGACGCCTTCCCACCCTGGCTCCTTCTCTCTGCTTTTGCCATCCTTGCACAGGCTGGGCTGAGTAGGGACGGGACTGTACCTGAAAGACCATGGCTCTGGCACCAAAATGCTGGGTGATTCTGGGCATATATCGGGCTACTTATAGATACCAAGATTTCTTTCAGTTGTGAGTGGTAGAAACTCACCACCTTTTAGTCTATGTAAAGAAAAAAAGTCTATGGACTGTAAAGACTTAGTGTGTAGGGGGTGGTATGCACAGCCAAGTCTGGATTCAGGTCTCAAATAATGTCATCAAGACTCTGTCTCCTCTCAGTTTTACCTTCTCTGGTGTCACTTTTCCTTTCAAGGTATCTCTTACCTTAGAGTCTTAAGAATCAGTCCAAGAAATTCAGTTTTGTAGGTACTGTACTAAGGGTTTACATGGGAAGAGGTTTAATACAGGACATATAATTTATAGGATTATTTTATAATATTCACCCAAAGAGTCAAATGCAAAAAGTGTGGGACATCTGTCAACACACTAGAGACCCAACAAACCCAACTGAGGGCCTGGATCCCACAGCAATGTGCTGCATGAGTCCAGCTGAAGACCTAGAGCCCATGGTAACATCCTCCATGAGTCCTCCTGGAAGCCTAGAGGCCACGACAATGTCTCATGCAAATCGGTATCAAAGATCTGCACTGGGGAGGCCCAAAGGTCAGCGCTGGACACTAGAAAGTGCCAGCAGGCTGAGGGATCTGCACTGGAGCCAGGAAGTGATGCTCAAGGTAAGGACCTGAGTGTCCCTGAAAAAAACTGTAGCCATCCTCAGCAACAGCAAGGACAATGAGAACAACAAAGCTCATGTCAGGAAAGCCAGCACAACAAGCTTCTCTAGGAGGATCAATAGTGCACCATCTTCGCCTCCAGTTCTCCTTTTAGGCTGTTGGCAACAATCCTTGCACGGACCATCCACCAAGCACCATGTTGATTCAGTTCAGCAGGTGTTACAAGTTGACCATGAGTTGACCACAATCCACCCGTGGTTAACTTGATAACCAGACACATTTCATTAAACCATAGTCTCCAGTGGCAGGTTTGTGAAAAGTTAACATCTTGATCTATTCAGATTTACATTAATATAACAATTACAAGTATACAATTTTTATTGTACTCATGTCCATGCCCAAAGCATAATATTCAAAGGGTGCTCAAAATTCAGGGTTAAAAACACAATACTTTGACTAGTTAACCTGATTATAAACATGTATCTAAAAACTCCATTAAAATCATAAGAGAACTATTACAATCACAATCCTTGCTTCCATTTAACTTTTAACAAGGCATGGCAACACTAAGAAACAGGGATCTTCTGCATTTCAAATACACTCTTCCCTTCTGGTGAAAGGCCTCATGTCATTTTTCCGTTGTCCTGTTTCTTCTCAACAACCACATTCTCCTCTGTGTCATCCTTGTAATCCACAGCTCCACTGGAGCTTTCTCTCTGGCCAAATGCTTCAAATCACCCTGCTGGCTCTTCACTCTTAATGAACATAGATCCAGGTGAAAGCTTTCAACAGCAACCATGCCACCATCCCAACAGTAGACCACGTTGAAATGTTTCTGTCACCCAGGAAATATGGTGACAAGCAAAATGCAGACCAACTTTCTGCCAAAGCACAATGTACACCACCCTGGGTCCTGCAACCCAGGCAGTCCTCCTCAATAGAAGCTTCCTGAGCCTCATCCTAATCATTAACATTTCCATCTGCACTCTGATTTTTCAGGCTCTGACCAGAGTTTCACATAGTTTACGGCATATGGGGGCTGCTCCTTTGGCCAGTCTCTCACCTTTCCAAATTAATTCCCAAACCCCTTAAGCCACATGGCCAGGCAAGTCACAGCAATGACCCCACTCTCCTGGTACCAATATTGTTGTAGTAAGCGTTTACAATGGAAAAGATTTAATACAGGACACATAATTTATAGGATTATTTTATAGTATTCACCCAAAGAGTCAAATGCAAAAGAGTGTGGGACATCTGTGAACACACTAGAGACCCAACTAATCCAACTGAGGGCCTGGATCCCATGGCAATGTCCTGTATGAGTCCAGCTGAAGACCTAGAGCCCATGGTAATGTGCTCCACAAATCCAACGGGAGGCCTAGAGGCCACAACAATGTCTCATGCAAGTCTGTATCAAAGATCTGCACTGGGAAAGCCCAAAGGTCAGTGATGGAAGCTAGAAATTCTGTGCCAGCACACAAAGGATCTGTGCCAGCAGGCTGAGGGATCTGCATTGGAGCCAGGAAGTGATGCTCAAGGTAAGGACCAGAGCTCCCCCAAAGAGAAACACAGCCATCCTCAACAACAGCAAGAACCCGATCTCCTCTGAGGATGAGAACAGCTGAGTTCATATTAAGAAAACCAGCATGACAAGCTTCTCTGAGAGAATCAACAGAGCACCATCTTCCCTTCCAGTTCTCTTTTTATGCTGTTGGCAACAATCCTTGGGTGGGCCTTCCACACCCAGTACCATGCTGATTCAGTTCATCCGGGTGTTGCAAGTTGACTATTAACCCACCAAAGCAGGAGAGCTCACCTTTCCTCCAGGGTTCCCATTAGTGACCTATAATACATTTTAATTGCTCTGGCCTCAATCACAGGACAAACTCCTCATTCAATCACTGTGACTCTGATTGCTCAGTCTTGGCAGGCGTGGGGCTCCCAGTGCTATGATTTTGGGGAATGCAAAGCAGTATAATGGTTAAGAACTCAAGCTATGATTCAGACAGACCCAGAATTGGGACTCAGAGATGTCACTTACCACTGGGGAGACACTGGGCAAATATGCTCATCATTCAGAGCCTCAGTGTCTTTATCTGGGATAGGATAGAAGAGAACCCAGGCGAAGGTGGTGTTTGAGATCCAAACAGGGAAGGACTTTTTGTATCTCTGTAACACAGGGACCTGGATTGCTGTGATTGTTGAATGAGGTCAGGGAGCCCAGGAGGAGCTCAGCTTAAGGATAATGAGCTGCTGGAGGTAATATCAAGTCCTCCATTTGGGTCCCTGCACCACATACCCATCCGTGTCAGCCCAGAGGAGTGTGCATTTGGTCTTCTTTGTCCTTTCCAGATTCAGAGCTCAGAGGAAGGTCTCCTGTACACCCAGGGCCTGGCACGCACCTATGGAGATGTGTGCTGCTGGTGGGTAGGGCCCTGGCATGCTGTCGTCCGTATCTTCCACCCCTCCTGCATCAAGCCTGTGCTCTTTACACCAGGTAGACACCACAGCACCCCCAGTCTGCCTGTCATTGAGGTCTCCGTGCTGCCACCAGCTGATTGAGTGAACGTGTGCAGGCAGGAGGGGCTGTGGCCTTGACACCCCTACCTCTGCTCACTGGAACCCACCAGTCTGAGCTCTGGTCTTGTCTGCTTTGCTCTAAAGTGTCTCTGTGACAGCTGCCTTTCGGGCATAGCTGATGTATTGCCAAGTCTTGTCAGAAATTTATATTTACACTTAGATCCCAGTTATACCTGGTATGTTTTATATTGGTTGTACCTGATTTACACCTTGGATCTTATAAAGATTGTCATGTCTGGGGCACAGCAATGACCAAGAATGCTGGGAGAATTTTAGGGTTTATCTGGTTCTTGTTTGAGATTGTCTTTTTGTCCTGCTGGTGATGTCCCAGCCATGTTTGGGGATTGTCTGGGACCTTCTTTAATTTTTGTCTAGGGCAGATAGCAAAGTACGTCCAGATGATGTTCAAGGTCCAGTTGAGTCCCATGTGGGCTTTATCTGTGGTATTAGTAGGACCACACTTTAATCCTATCTGTGGACTGTCTATGTGTCATCTTGAAGTCATTTTATAATATCCATGGCTCATATCAGAGCATATTGTGTCATATCAAGGCAAGTCATGTATGTTGCTGTCATGTGAAGAGATGTCCATGTTACATGTCCCAGGTCTATGACAGGAGATGTCAGAGACTGAGAGGATGGACAGGGTGTCATAGGTCTCTGCAAAGATCTCTGTAGAGTGTTTCCTGTGCTTGGTTGTTGCAGAACACGTTGGAGCATGTAAGGGCCATGTCAAGGTATGCTGGGATGTGTTGTGCCATGTTAGGCTGTGACTTTCTTCTGTTCTGCTGTTGCTGCCTAGTTTTCCCCTTTTATGTCCCCCATCCTCTGAGCTTCCTTTGTCCTTGGGTCCCTTCCTGCTGTGCTAGGCTGGGGAGGAGGAAGTGCAGACCCCTGACTAGGAGCCTCCAACTTCCTGCCCCCATGACTGGGCATCCCTTTCTTCTCCGTGGTCCCTGATGTCTCTTCTTCATGCCAGCTGCTGTTGCCATCAAGGACATGGTCTTCTATGGCTTCCTGAGACCCTGGCTGGGTGAGTACCTGCAGGTGGAGGGGCTCAGGGGCAACCTGGGGCCAGGGGAAGGAGCTGTCTTTGCCCACTGCCCATGGCTGCCCCACCAGGGGATGGGCTCTTGCTGAGTGCTGGTGACAAGTGGAGCAGCCACCGTCGCATGCTGACACCCGCCTTCCATTTCAACATCCTGAAGCCCTATGTGAAGATTTTCACTGAAAGCACGAATATCATGCATGTGAGTCCTTCAGCCCAAGGTCCCAGCTGGAGCCTGGAAGGTGAAAGGGCCACAGACAGATCAGGTCTAGAGTCCTGGCTCTGATGGGTTACTTTGAAGTCATTGCTTTTTATTAGTCTATATTATCATTGCTATTTATTAGTCTATATTAGTCTTTTATTATCTATAAAATGGGGGTGGAAACATCAACTTTTAGTGTGGTGCTAAGGATGTAATGGAATCATGCCCCTGGCAGGTGCTTGGAAGGAGTTAGTTTCCATGTTTCTCTCTTAGAAGTCATATAAACTGATCACAGAAGCTATTGCTGGGTAACCAGCCACCTCCAAACTCATTTGTTCAAAGCAGTAAGGACTTACTGATGCTAGCAAGTGTATAGACCAGAAAGCTGGTTTTTCAGTAAGGGGATTGGATCACTGATAATTTATGATCAGCTGTGGATCAGATAGAGAGCTTTGCTGATCCTGAATCAGTTCTCTCCCACGTCTGAGGCATGTGCAACTTCGGGCTGATTGAGAATGGCCTAATTTGAGAAATCAGGCTCTCAAAAGACATCTTGAAGTTGTTCATATGACTGAGACAGGATCCAGCGGGAGCAAGGGGAGGTGTCAATGCCTCTTGAAGCTTAAGTATATTGGAGTTATGACTTCCTTGTTTTTACCACATGTGTTGGCTAATGTCAAAAGTCTAGCATAGAATTAAAGGGGGATAAAATTGGATCCACTTCTTAATAGGAGTTGCCGAGCAATCATGCTGGACCTTGAGACCATAATGCTACATGATATAAATCAGACACATAAGCTTAAATGTCACATGATTTTTATCATATGAAATATTCAAATTACAAATGCAGAGCAAAATAAAAGGTAGATAATAAGAAGTAGGGAGCTAGGTCTTTCTCAAATGGGAAGGGAATCAGGTGATGAAGAGAGGTGGGAGGAAGAGGGAAAGGGAATGAAAAACAGGAATTAAAATGTGTTACCTACATGTACCAACTCCACACAAGGAATGTAAACATTATGTACTGCAAATATGTACTAGTAAAAATTTTAAAACAACCATATTTCATAGGTTGTGGATACAGGAAGAAGGTAGACATTGCTGGGGGGTGCTTATAGAGTCCTTGTTCCTTCTTGCAAGCTGATAAATTAACTTTTTACTACTTCATGAATCAGACCAGAAGACACAAGATTCCTTGGTCAAATTCTGCTTTTATAACATGCAGAAATAAGCTTACTATTTGTTCAGGGAGAGTCATTCCTTCATCCTTGGATGTTTTTCTTTGCCAACACATCTCTGAGAAATGGCCTGAGTTACGAACATCAGTGGCATATGTTCTTGTCATATTGGGAAGGATACTCACGGCCAGTGGAGGACTGTCTTTCAGGAGAGGGGTATTTCATTTAATTATCACAATGAAAATAGGCCAGATAAGATTTACTGAGCACTCCTTACACATTAGGAATGATACTGCCAGCCCCTCCTACAACACACACGGTCAAATTTCATTCTCATAATGTGTAAGGTAGAAGTTATTTTTTGCCCCATTACAGATGGAGAATGTGAAGGTCAGACAGATTAGGGAGCTTGCTCAAGTTTGTTTAGCTAATAAGTGAACTAGGCATGGTGGAGCAAGGAAGCACTAGTTTAACTGACACCAAAGGAGTTGAACTTAACTGTTGCTGAAGATTTGACATATAGGGCCCAGGGGAGGCTAATAAGTTGACCAAGGATGCAGCAGATGTGGACACAGAGCTGGGACCTGAGTTCAGGGTTCCTATCTCCCAACCTTGGGTTTTCCTTTCCTCATGGTAATGGCTTTCATTCCTATCCAAGCCTGGTCTTCCTTCCCTAGGGTTGAGTGCCTGGGGAAGAGGATCAGGAAGCTGGTTCTGGGGAATCTATCTTGGTGGCTGGGGTTGGAGAGGGATCAAAGGAGTCAAGACTCAGCCACAGCTTCCTTCCCACCTCTGGCCAGGCCAAGTGGCAGCGCCTGGTCTCCCAGGGCAGCGCCCGTCTGGACATGTTTGAGCACATCAGCTTGATGACCCTGGACAGTCTGCAGAAATGTGTGTTCAGCTTTGAGAGCAACTGTCAGGAGTGAGTCCTTTCCCTGGGCTGGGAACCTGGGCCATGGAGCCAAGGGAGGAGGTGGGGAGGGAAGATTGACCAGAAGGACCAGAAGATCCTTCCTGGAAGAGGTGGGTCACACCTGGTATTGAATGACAGGGAAGAGGACAGAGATTGTTCTTTCCTGGTAGGTGGACTTGTCTTAGTAAAGGCAAGAGGCTTCAACAGTTAGTAGCTATGCAACAGGAAGCGAGGAGATACCTTGGAAATGAGGTTGGAAGTAGGAAGTGGCAGACCTTAAGGACATGGAAAAGCTTGTCAAAGTGGTGTGAACTTTATCCTGAGTTACCAGGGAAGTGGTGAAGGTGTTTGGGGTGATGTTGGGCACGATCAGGGCTGAGCTCTGTGAAACACTGCCTGTGTTGTAGACAGCAGATGGAGTTGACACTGGATGCAAGGAGCCTGCAGAGGGCACTGGGTCACATGAAAGAGAATGAAGTCTGAGCTATAGGGGTTTCAGGAAGGTGAATGGGCAAGACTGGATACTGGGTAGGAGAGAAGAGAGGAGATAACGTTCACATTAGGCTTTGAGTACCTAGGGTTTAGAGGGACCTGACAGAGATTGGATGCAGGGAGAGATGAGATTGTGGGTACCAGGTCCCGTGGCTCATCCCTACCATGGATCTGTGAGCCATGTGTTCATGGATACTCAGTTTCCTAATGGGACATAGCTCCCAGCTGCTGGCGCGAGGTGCTTGCCTGGCTTCAAGTATGTTAAGTTTTTTCCTCCCTTTATGCCGTCACCCTGCAGGAAGCCCAGTGAATATATTGAAGCCATCTTGCAACTCAGTGCCCTCGTGACCAAAAGGCATCAGCAGCTCTTTCTGCACATGGACTTCCTGTACCACCTCACCTGTGATGGGCAGCGCTTCCGTAAGGCCTGCCGCCTGGTGCATGACTTCACAGATGCTGTCATCCAGGAGCGGCGTCGCACTCTCAGTAACCAGGGAATTGACGACTTCCTAAAGGCCAAGGCCAAGGCCAAAACTTTGGACTTCATTGATGTGCTCCTGATGAGCAAGGTGGGATTCTCAAGAGGTGGGATAAATGATATATTTGTGATACATAACAATTACATCTATTTTGGTGATATCTATCTATCTATATGTATATTCTTGATCACTTATAATCCTCTTACCCTCATCCTCCATTGTCCCCTCTTCTAAGATCATTTCATCCATCTCAAAATATCCAAATACATATATTGTGTTACATGGGTACATGCATATCCATGTTTATAGCAGTGCAAATCTCAGTAGCTAAATTATGGAAACAGCCTAGATTCCCATCAGCTTAACATGGATAAAGAAACTGTGGTACATGTGCATAATGGAGCATTACTCAGTCATAAAGAAGGATAAGTTTGAGTCATTTGTAGGAAAATGGACGGATCTTGAGACCACGATGTAAAGTGAAATAAATCAGACACAGGAAGGTAAATGATTTCCCTTATATAAGAAATTGTAAAATATAAATAATTCAATGGCAAAGTAAAGGAGAAGTGGTAAGAACATATAATTGAACTTTATGTCAAATATCAAATCAAATCACTTTGGCTAGATCCAGAGACCTCATCAAGAAATAAAAGGACAAGCCAGAGAGGTGCAAACTTCAGATATGACTCTGGAATGCTGCCACAAGTAGAACTCTAACTCTGAAACTGTGAAAGGCTTGAGATTTTATTATACAAGTCGCTATAGTAAGATAATGTGCCATAGTTATGTCTGTGTGGATAGATGCACTAAACTCTTTGATCAGGCAGACCATTTATTACAGCAATAACAACACAGTAGGACTGTAGCAGTGGTGCCCCTTCTTAACTCTTTCCCTAGAGCATGCAACCTTTATGCCCAGATGGTAGCTGGGTTTAGATCCCAAGAGAAAGGCCAGTATGTTATAAATTGCAGAGCTGGCATATCTACCTCTTCTTTCCTCTAGAAAAGGGAAAGATAAAAGAGAGAGGTAGAGGGAGCGAGCATGAAGACATAATTCTGGAATATAAACAAGTGTTCTTGGGTGCAAAACAAATGTCCCCAGAGGTGATAGGATTCTCTGTATTTATCTCCCAAGAATGTGAGCAAATATTTTTGGCATAATGCATATCCTCTAATGTGCCATTTAATCATTCTGTAAATCAGACTGTTATTAAAATTTTCTCAGATGTCCCTCATCATACAGAAACATGAAAATATTCATTGAGCATTGATTGCTGCAACCAGAGACAAGGAAGCCAGGGAAGATGTCTGTTGGGTGGGGACTCTGGCAATGGTAATCTGGCAAGATAAATATAGTGGTATGAGTAGAGTTGAGTTTCTGGATGGAAGAATAATCTTCATAGATTGTCTTGGTTTAGACCTAGGACCCCTCAAAGATGATGATATTCAGGAGGGTCTTGTCTTTTCTCCAGGACAAAGATGGAAAGGAGCTGTCAGATGAGGACATACGAGCAGAGGCTGACACCTTCATGTTTGGAGGTGAGGGTTCTGGTGCGGGTCTGTAGATTGTGCATGGGTCTCTCCACTCCAGGAATGTGGTAGGTAAGCCCTGGATCTCTCCATTTTGTTCATGCTTCCCATTCTGCTTTCCTCCCCGGGGGCTCAACGGATGGACGCTGTCCACCCAGTGGTGCTGAAGCACCCCAGAGTCTCAAACTGACTGTTTCTCAGGCCATGACACCACGGCCAGTGGTCTCTCCTGGGTCCTGTACAACCTGGCGAAGCATCCAGAATACCAGGAGCGCTGCCGGCAGGAAGTGCAAGAGGTCCTGAGGGGCCGTGAGCCTGAAGAGATTGAATGGTGGGTGCAGATTCTTACGGTCTGTTCATGGGCCCCCTTTACTGATTCTACTCTTTAGCTGGGGTAGAGGGATTATTATTTTGTTGATTCTGCCATTACTGTCTTATGAGTGTAGGAGCTGAGTCCAGAAAAAGGCCCTGGCACCCAGCTTGGCTAGCAAAGGGGAAGGTTGAAATTTTGGAGACAGAAAGACCCGGGCTGCTAAGAAATCTAGTGACAATGTGTGAGGGTGAATGATGCTACTTTGCACATGTTCAGTAAATACACGGTACCTCCTTTTCTTTCCTTTTCTGTCAAACACCATTTTTTCACCATCTTCTCTTCCTGGAGGTTTGTTGTTCTCATGCACCTGAATTCTTACTTTAACATGCAGTCCAGGGACTCACAGGGAACACCTGGTGGTAAAAGTCATCTATTTATTATCTAGCACACTGGTGTCAGTCTTCCACCCAGCCTTCATTCAGCAAATACTCTCTCTGCCTTTCCATCCCCAATTCTATGCTCACCCTCCTTCTGTGCTATGAAGACCTGGGACAGATCCAGCTCAGAGATCTGCCTTCCAGGAGCCCACTTTCTTTGGGATAGGACAGTCCCAGATATGGATACTTTTCTAGTTCTTTTTCTTTTCTAATCTCAATTTATCTAGGGATTCTATTATTATATGGAGAAAAGTTTTCACCGGGAAATGCAGAGCTAGTAGTCTGCTTTCCTCCCTGGATAGCTGTGGGTTGTGGTTTCCTCAGGGACGACCTGGCCCAGCTGCCCTTCCTGACCATGTGCATCAAGGAGAGTCTGAGGCTGCACCCCCCAGTCACAGTCGTCTCCCGCTGCTGCACCCAAGACATTGTGCTCCCCGATGGTCGGATCATTCCCAAAGGTGCCACACCGGGAAGAGGCAGGACCCAGCATTCACCTAGCTGCGGGGCCTTGTCCTGACCGGCTCCTCTTCTTCCACAGGTGTTATCTGCCTCATCAGCATTTTTGGTACCCATCACAACCCAGCTGTGTGGCCGGACCCTGAGGTGCTGCCTCTGCCCTGCCCCCCGCCCCCACCTCATTCTTCTCTATTACAAGGACCTACAAAAGGGGGAGGCGATATGTGGTGGGAAATCTGCTCCTGCCACACCTGCATCTGCTTCTCCCTGTTGGCTTGGTGTCTCCTCTAGGTCTATGACCCCTTCCGCTTTGATCCAGAAAACAGCAAGGACAGGTCACCTCTGGCTTTTATCCCCTTCTCCGCGGGGCCCAGGTGAGAGCAGTGGCTGTCTGAGCGGGGGCGGTGTCTGGGTATGACATAAAGGAAGTCGGGAAGTTTGGGATGGTCCCAGGTGCGAGTTGGCTTCCAGCTGCTGCTACACAGGTTATGCGCGAAGGTGTGGAGAACGAGGGTTGGGTAGGTGCAAGAGGGGTCCGCGGTGGCTCAGAGGGCCCCTCCCCATTCATCACCTCTGATCTGAGTTGGGCGCTGGAGCCTGGGCCATACTGTCATGGTCGGGGAGCTGTCACGGTCCCTCCCCTCCCCTCCCCGCCCGCAGGAACTGCATCGGGCAGAACTTCGCCATGACCGAGATGAAGGTGGTGCTGGCGCTGACTCTGCTGCGCTTCCGCGTCCTGCCCGACGCCGCCGAGCCGCGCAGGAAGCCGGAGCTGATCCTGCGCGCAGAGGGCGGGCTGTGGCTGCGGCTGGAGCCGCTGAGCACAGACGCTTAAGGGGTCCCAAGGGCTGGCCTGGAACCCTGCTGACCCCACCCTCCTGCCCAGACTCGAATAAATTGTGCTGTCACCTGTGTCTGAGCCTTAGTGAGCACCGCAGGGGGAGCTGGGGACCCATGGCTGGGCGTGGTTGGAGGAGGAAGACGTGGTGGTCTTTGGCCGCCCTGACTGCCTCTCTGTTTAACCACAGGACTTCCGCACCAATGGTAGATTCTATGACTGCTCAAGCATGGGTGTATTTCCTTGTGGGACATGGCTACAGGAGGTGTTTGTGCAACAAAGGCGTAGGAGGGAAAAGAGGACCTCAGTTGCAAGATTGAGGCTCTGAATCAGAGCGGAGAATCCAGCGAGGTAGACTCCTTTTCATGTAGAGTGAAGGTGGGTGCAGGACTGAGGGCCTTGGGTAGCCCAGAGCACAGGGAAGGAGGGCCTGCAGCTTCTCCCGGGTCCTTAGTCCTTTTCCTGCTTTGCCAATGCCCCACGCCTGTGTCCCCTCGTCTCGGGGGCATTCAAGCAGAGACTGGTGGGGGTGCTGTAGCTCATGGTGCATGGTTCACCCCTTCATTGGGTGACAGGCTGGTCACCACAGACTGTCCGCCTCCCAGCCCCAGAATAACTGACCATGTGCGGGTCCTTCCTGATGACAGGTAGGCATTTGGGGGTTGCTGTTAGTATTTCACCATGAACAGATATTTTGGATTCAGGCTAAGGCTCCCTGAGCCTGAAAGTTACGTAGTTCACTGTCTTCAGCCAAACAGAATAGATGCTCAGGACAAAAAAGACATTTAAGGCCTTTTTCTAAGACAAGGTCATGTCTCGGTCATGTGTAAAATTTAGCCCAAACTCCATAGCCCAGCCTCTAGTCTGGGGTTTATCTCCTCCTTCCTGCTGCTCTAGCACATGGGCATGATGCTGTCAGGCGTTTTTCTACTCTATACTTTTACTGACTTCAGTACCTGTCACCAAAATGCCATCTCCTCTGGTATCAGTCAAGAGGACTCATATTCTTCCTTTCAAGTTCAGAGAAAAATTTCTTCCTCTTCAATTTTCCATAATTCCCAGCAAATATTTCTATCTCAGCCCTTCATATTGTGTTGTGGCTGCTGGCTCATGCAGCTGGGACTGGATACGATTTGTCTCTGTACCCCCAGGGCCTGAAACAGTCCTGGGCACACAGCAGTGACTCAGCATAGAATTCATGCATGCAGTTCAACAGAAGAGCCTCTGCTGTTGTCCAAGAGTCCACATTCTCAAACCTACTGGATCCTGGTATTCAGTGTCCTGTAATGACATTCGTACATGCAGGTTTTCTGAACACATAGTGAATTCCACATACTGTGTTCATATGAATGCAATTAACTGTCTGGACTACAATGATAGGGAAGTGCTGTTATTACCCGCTTTGGCAGATGAGGAAACTGAGCCCAGAAGTTTGAGTCTGCTATCAACTAAATATTTGTGCTTCCTTAAAATCCATATATTAAAATCCTAACCCTCCATGGGATGGTGTTAGAAAGCTGGCCCATGGTAGGTGATTGGGTAATGAAGGCTCCATACTCATGAATGGGATTAGGGGCCTTTATAACGGAGACCTCAGTAACCTGGTTCTCTCCTTCTGCCACATGAGGACACAGTAAAAAGATGATCTAAAAACGATGAAGTAGATCCTTACCAGGCACTGAAACTGCTGGTGACTTGATTTTGAATTTCCAGTTTCCAGCACGAACAAATAAATTTCTATTATTCATAATCCACCCAGTCTACAGTATTTTGTGACAGTTCTCTGAATGTGTAGAGTGCTAAGCAATCTGGTAAAGCCCATTTTGACCTCCTCTGAGCCCTACATCAGGGTCACATGTCCTTCTTCAAGATGGGCTGTTTCAGAAACCTCACAAAACATTGGTATTCCTTCCTATAAAAGGTGTGACTGCTACATTGCCCATCCTTGTGGCCCATATGTTATCGTAGGGATGATGGGTATCACTGGCCCAAGGAGACAAAAACACATAGTCATGTCCTCTCTAACATTCTTGTCATTGAGTCCAAGCTGTTGTCTCCTTCTAGCCTATGCTTTTCCCTTTAAAAACAACACTGCCCGTGCTCCTGTGTGCAGCCTCCCTTTGTTAACCTCCTGTTAACCCCCTTAACAGAGTGGCCTGATCTAAATGAACTCTTGCCTTTGGTATCTTTACTCTGCTCTTGGTAAATTATTTTTTCCCTCATGTCACTGGCCTCTGCAGTGTTGTCTCATACAGCAGCATGGACTTTAACTGTTATTTCTCTGAGGTTAGTCCATGTTTAATGAACCAAACTCAGAGGGTTAAACAGCATACACACTGGAAGAGCTCATTTGGTGTTACAGAGCACCAGTGCTTAAAA
Source organism: Chinchilla lanigera (assembly GCF_000276665.1). Classification (NCBI taxonomy): domain Eukaryota; kingdom Metazoa; phylum Chordata; class Mammalia; order Rodentia; family Chinchillidae; genus Chinchilla; species Chinchilla lanigera. The sequence continues at coordinate 7,545,840 of NW_004955495.1, read as the reverse complement.
CATTTTCAGAAGAGAGACAGTCATCACTTAAAAATAGCCAAGCATGTGACTCGGGGCTTGAAGTTGACCCAGAGTTGGCTGTGCTGGACCAGCAGCTTAGAGTGCACAGGGGAAAGAACCCCTGACACCACACCTACTTCTTTTGGATGCTGCAGACAAGAGCGTACACTTGAAAAAGAACACATATGCTGGGATGCACCTGAAAAAGATCACCCTACTTAGTTCCAAAAGTTGATACACTTGTAATCCAGAGCCTTAATTCCTCCTGGGTATCCCCTCAAATCAACTCTACAGTGCCATTATGCTGTTAAATCCTAGGTGAAATATAAAAGAAATACCATGCCAATAGGACATGGGTGGAAGCCTCAGAACAGCATAGGACATTTGATCAGCCTCACATTTGGGGCTGAGGGTCCACAGTGTGACAAAAGGAAGATATGAGGACCAGGGATAGCATCACCAGGTGACAGGCACCATTGGGAACTTCAAAAAGTTTGAGGCTATTATTTCTGGTGACTGGAAACACTAAGATTCAGTTTAGGTCTGGACTACCCATCTTAGAGTCACTCAAAATGCTGGCATCTCTCAGGCAGAGGGGACTTCTTTAAAGGAAGACACTCAAGAGCATGGGCTTCCAAAGACTAAGGGCCCAGCAAAGTGGCTTTCTTGTTGAGTCTAAGGAAGGTCCAGTTCCTTAGCAATACCCAGTGTGTTTATGAGCTGCCAGCCATCATCTTCTCACTATTGCTTTTGCTTTACAGATGAGGAAAGTGAACTTCAAAGGTTAAGTAAATTATCTGAGGACTCAACACCTACGTGATGGATATGGGGCTGAAGAATTCAGAGAATTCTCCAGAAATTATAAAAAGTTATTAACCATAAATCCAAGGAGCTCAGAGAATCCCTAGAAGGATAAATTCTAAGGGGATGTACATATGCAGAGAAACACATAGCCCTAGGCACATCCTGGCCAAAAAGCTGAAAAGCACAGATAAAAAGTCAGGATTATGGCCAAAAACAGGACACAAAATGATGCAATCTATAAAAATTTTCCTAACAGTTAGCTTGGTCACTAAGTGATTTTCCATAAACGTGAACTCACTTCTCCTCTTTGCTTCCATTGATTTTTTTGCACTACTGAGGATGGAACCCAGGAGCGCATGCATGCTAGGTAGGTGCTGTATTACTGAGCTCTACTCCCAGCTCTCTACATTTAAATTTTGAAGTGATAGGGTTTGAGCCAGGGCTCTGTGGTAGAGCACTTCCCTAGCATATGTGAAGCCCTTAGTTTGATCTCCAGGACTGGAAAACAAATAAATAAGTTTTAAAATAATAGATAAATGCATGGAGAATAACTTTCACCATGAACTCTGACAGAACATTTGTAATGACTCCTAAGTTGTTCTAACCATAGTTTTTATCTCAAACAAAGTACAGTATCTTTACAAATGAATGTTAAAAAAACTGAAAGGGAAAAGACACAAAGGATCATCAAATTGATTCTGCAAATCAGAATTCTGCAAATCACCAAACTGATACTGGTCCACCAACTTGGGATGGAACTCACAAAGAAAACTTGAGGCAAAATACTTTCCCCAAATACTTGTATCATGAATTGGTGATAACGTATCTAGAGATCTTGGGGGCCTTACTGAGTCAGGAAGGAAAGATATGATGGTTTACGTGGGAGTGGACATTCCCTATTATAGGATGGGTGTATCTTCTGTAAAATCTTGAGAGCTGTGAGATGCTTAGAGGAGAATGTGCTGCAACCATGACTGGAGGTAGACACTGTGAGTCAGAGGATAAACACTTCCTTACACCAGCAGAAGAAAACTCTCTATGCATGCTCAGGAAACTAGGTGAGTCAAGAATCTTGGGGCAGACATGGTTTTACTCACGTAGATGTGCTGGGTCCAAGATCTATCTCTTCACTGACCTGACCACAAAAAGAGAGGAGGAAGCTTAAGGTGCCTTATAATCCCTATGTTATGATACACACAATCACCTATTTCTCTGACTATTCTTTGACCCAGAACAGCAAAGATGAGTGGTTCAGCCTCATATTTTGTTTTGTCTTTTTGAAACAGGGTCTCACTATGCAGTTCAGGCTAGCCTTGAGCTCCCTTTGTAGCCCAGGCTGGCCTCAAACTCACAACGGTCCTCTTGCCTCATTTTTGACTAGAATGAAATCCTAGAACACTTGACTATCCTAGCACTTTTCTGAGTATGTGTGTACTGATCCCTGCTCTTTCCCTAGAATGGAAGTCCTGACTATCCCAGCATTTCTCTCTCTCTCTCTCTCTCTCTCTCTCTCTCTCTCTCTCTCTCTCT
>NW_004955495.1:7534269-7543406 GCF_000276665.1 Chinchilla lanigera | reverse complement strand
TGTGTGTGTGTGTGTGTGTGTGTGTGTGTGTGTATACTGACAATTGCCCTATTCCCCATAGCTCAACAGGACCTACACCTGCCTCATGATGAGCTTTGGAAAATTTTCTGCCTGGCAGCGACCCTGATACTGTTTATGTTCATTCTTATCCTTGGAGTGGCCTTGGTCGAAGGTGAGATGACAAAGCCAATGGGAATAAGTGAGAGGAAAGAAACAGGTCCTCAGTCTGTAGTTCCTGGAGTTAGGCTAGAGATGGAATAATATGATAGGGATGGACTGTTTTAGAAGGAAATTATTCTGATGATCCTAGCTTGGAGGATTTTAGGGATGGGAAAATGAACTGAGCAGTGGTCTGAATGTCTACAGTGTATCAATTTTCTCTCCCTGTACCAGTCTTGTTCTTTCAATACCACATGAGAGATGAACTGAAGCAACCGGACACCAAAAGTGAGTGTTAGGTGAAATATTGGGCTGTGTACCCACATGCTACACCCCTCATACCTTGAATATTTGACCAATTTTTCATCATGGTTCTATTAGTTTTGCAGGGACTGGCAGATGATGGGCATAAACGGGGCACCATACAGGAAGAAATGTTCCACTAACTGGAGGATCTGTGGGCAGAGGATGGTAAGGAAACCAGGGGGAATGTTAGGTGGTGGGGAGTAAAAGTGTGCACACTCATCCTTGCTCTGTTCTCTGGAATGGCAGTATTGATTATCTCAGCACTTTTCTGAGTATGTGTATACTGACCCCTGCCCCATTCCCCAGAGCAACAGCAAAGGGTGTTGTCTGTTTCAGCACATTTGACAGTGGCTGTACTTGTAGCAGGTGAGTCTGAGAGAGGTATCTTATGCAACACCCCAATCATAGCTGAAGTTAGTATACAGTTTGAGACACCCTGCAGCATGATCTATCTTCTACTAGTGTCTGCCCAGAGAATGGACACACACAAAGCAAGTGTGTTCCTTTGCAAAGTGTGAAAGATGTACTAGGTGGGTCAAATTCAAAGCATTCCACTTAATTGGGAGGTGATTCAAGTTCAGGTCATTTCACTTGATTCACGAACCAGTGCAGCTCCCAGCCCTAGCGGAGTTGACCTGCTTCCCTCTTCTGCAGGAGCCTCCTGTGAGCCCTGCCCCAAGGACTGGCTGGCTTTTGAGGGTTCCTGCTATAAGTTTTCTACATACTCGAACTACTGGAGTGGCACCAAGGGTCACTGTTCTAACGAGGGAGCTCATCTGGTCATCATCATCAATAGCCAAGAAGAGCAGGTGGAGTGAGATGATTTGGGAATCCTTCTTATCAGTGCAAATCATATTCCAGTTCACTGTAGAATCCACTGCATATTTTTCATCCTGCCCTTTTTGCTATATATTCATCGTCTTTGCATGTACCAGTCACCATTCATGTCCAGGTTCCGAGCATGTAGGGCTTTCTGTCTGGAATTCCCTTCTTTCTACTACTTTCTAAGAGTAGAAAACTCCTACTCCTTCTATATATGTTTTTTATTTTCTTTTTATTTTTTGGTACCAGGAATCGAACTCACAGCCTTGAGTTTGCCAGACAGGGACTGTGCCACTGAACTACATCCCTGACCTGCCTACTCCTCCTTTAACCACAAGATTAAACACTTTCCTTGGGTGTCCTTCCCCATTCTGTCTTCCATCACACTACACACATCTAGACAATCTGTCATATCGTGGTCCACACATAAGGAATCTCCTAGGCCAAAGGATGGGTGTGACTCACCTTTGAATCTGTAGTAACTAGAACCAGGCTAGACACTCAGTGGGATTCCATATGGTTGGTGGAATCCAATTGACTCACAGAAACACTTACGTGGGGTACTGTCCAAAATGCCCCACCCTCCCATAAATATCCTTCAGTAATACTCCTACTTACCATTTAGCCAACACTCAACAAGGCAACACATTGTGCCTCTTATTCCTTTACTGAGCCTGGCAGGCACTGCCATTGTTATTGTTATTTTATAGACAAGAGGCCCGAGCATCCAGGTGTCTGTAACTTCAGTAACCATAAACACCTTAACTATGACAAAAATGGCTGTCAAGACAGAGCTGTCAGCCAGGGAACTCAGCTGTCACATTGGACAATGTCCCTTGCCCATGGGGCTCACCTGTTAGGAGACCACCTCAATCTTCAGTCCCACTTATAGCCTCATATATTTATTGACTGAGTATATCTTCTCCCCGTGCAGAGTTTCCTAAATAAAGGAAGTGTGGCATACTGGATTGACCTCAGGAGACACTACTAAAAGGGCCCATACATATGGCAAGATGGCTCCATCCCCACCTTCACATGAGTCTCTTTAGAAACCCTCAGCCCTAGTCATTTCCCTTTCTAGAACTTTGAGAAGTTTTCTAATTGGTGGTTTCTCAGCTACCTCAAGGGTTTAACTGACATAGACCAAACTATCGCTCACATTGTCACTTATTTTTATATTGTTAGTTTGTAAATGTGTGTTTGTCTGAACTCTTGATTATACATTAAACAGTAAATTTTCTATTATAGGGAGCCGTGGTATCTTTAATATCTTAAGGAGAATTGTGAACATTCAGGAGAAAAATGGACAATGCCAAACTTAGATCTAGACTCTTCTAGATGTACAAAGTATAAATGACAAATGTGGTGCCAGATTAAATTTTTTAATATTGTATTACAGTAATGGACATGTTGTCCTTGATATCCCTCAGAGTACTCTTCCTCACTTTGAACACACTTATCAAATTATTCTTGTCACTTTCTGAAGAAGTTCTCTAAATCCTCTCTTGCCACAGCTGCCTCTAATTCCTAAATCCATTAAAAACATACACAGTACCCTTCATGGTCATTTTGACTTTGAGTAAGAGCCAGAAATTGCACAGTGCCAGATCCACGAATAAAAATGGATGAGGACACACTGTGGTGTTTTTACCAAGCTTGCCTTTCTGTTGAGTAGCACTTGGTAGCACAATTCACTGAATTTTGACCATGCCTCACAAAGACACAAAAGAGGACTTCCAGAATTGCTTCAGAAAGCACAAGAACAATGTAATAAGTGTGTTTGAAGTGAAGGGGAGTATTTGGGGAGTGAGTCATAGCAATGTGCCCTTTACTGTAATAAACTTTTAAAATTTAAAACTGATTGTATATTTTGACCACACCTTGTATCATCTGGAATCTCTAGCATTCCTTATGAGATGCGGGCAGAAAGACTTCTCAGAGGATCCAGTCCTAACTTCCCAAAATGGCATTCAATGACACTTTGGCTCCTATCTTTCAATTTCCTTGATTTATACTCACTTTATCAGAATACCGTCCACCTTTCTAGACTATACTTGAGAACACTGCTTTCCCTCATCCCACGTTCTGGATTGGTCAATTGTTATATATTCTAGATCTAGTCTTATCCTTGTCAACCCATCCTCTGCTCAAGTCCATGATGTCATGATTCCTGAACATATCTTTGGTATGGCCTTAGGAAATAGCCTTGGGATAGCTGGTGAAGGCCTTGATTCTTTAGGATGGTAGGATTCAATGCCCATGTATTGGGTACCATTCATTCCATATCCTTACTCCTTACATTCCCAACTCTCCTCCAATTTCTTGTCTTAGCTAACTGCCAGATAACTCATATTATGGGGCAGTGGCCTTCTCCATTTGCTGTTGCTGCATTATCTTCCAAGAACACATTTCCTTAATGAATTGCAATATGTATGCTGAGCTCCAGGCAGGTATACTCTCTCATGGAAACCATCTTGTACCTAACATGGATTAATGAACTCCTTTTATTATCCTGTGTCTAAATTTTTTTGTGACTGTCTTTGTTATGGTTTTCCTTTGCTTACATTTTTCTTACTCTGCAGGCTGGCTGAGGAGAGAGAGAGAACATCCTATTCATCTATATCTGCAGTGTAGAACTTAATATATAACATGTGCTTCACAAACTGTTTAGGAGTGAGAGAATGAAAGTTGTAAACATTTCAAAAGCATGTAAGGGCTGGGTGTAGTGGTGCATGCCTGTAATCTGAGCACTAGGGAGGCAGAGGCAGGAGGATTGCTGTGAGTTTGAGGCCAGCCTGGGCTACATAGTGAGTTCAAGGCCAACTTGGACCACAGAGTAAGACCTTGTCTCAAAAAACAAAACAAAACAAAAACCATTGAGGAAAGAGTGTAGGCACACATTTGGCAAACTATGCATTTCTTTAGGTAACAGACATTCAAAGACATGATATCCTCAAATTTAGGTCCCAAGGTTCCAGAGATCTCAATTCACTTGTCTGTTTGGATCACATATATTTTACTTGTGATGCAAGAAATTTTACCAGATGATGTTATAAAATAGTAATGCTTAGGTGGGAGTTATTTGACCTCTAGGGATATGTTGTACTGTCTGTAAATATTTTCATCTCAGAACTGAGTGTAGCCATTTCCCTTTAGTTGGTAGAGACAGGGATGTTATGCAGTGTTTGAGTGTGCATAGGACAGCCCTTCCCAGCAAATGGAATAGTTCTAAGATGTAGAAACTTGAGTATAATCTATGGCATGGAGTTTTTCTTGGACATCACCAATACCCCAGAGATTGGTGTACAGATCCTTATCTGGGACCTTGGCAGTGAGAACCCCACCTGGAAAGGGCTTGATATGTCTTTTTTCTGTTTTGTTATTACATGACCTGACTGACATGTGTATTTTTTTCACAGGAACTAGACACAAAAATATACGTATCACTATAATTACATGTACATGAGTCAAAAATTGGCAGGCAGTCCACTGATTATTGGGATAAACATTGGATCTGAGAAGCCACAGTTCTGCTGAGCCTGATCTCCTTCTGTACCCAGGCTTATTAAAGTTCATCTTGATGTCTGATCTCATAAACAACACCCCAACTTCTCTCAAGGAAAGAAAATTTCCCCTGAGAACTAGTCCTTTTGCTGTTTTTGTTCTCTCTTTGCTCCACTCTTAAATTCTGATGACAACATGTAAAATAATATTGGGGTGAAACTATGAACTCACTGTGTGAAAGGAATAGTTTGAACCTGTGGACACACAGTGACTGCTGGTGACCTCAGAGGCTTCCATGAAGAGACGCAGCAGTGGAGGGGAGCAGAAGATGTGAAGGACTGCACTAGCTGGTAGTGAGTGCCAAGGGCTCAGGTGTCCTATGCAAAAGAGTGATTGGCTGGGAGCCATCTTGGAGAGGGGCCAGCTGAGCTTAGAACTCAGAGGAGCCCCTGGCTCCATCTAGTGGATCCCAGGTGGGTTCAGGCCCATGGAAGGTGTGCTGATGACTGCAGGCCAAATGAGTCTGGTCTCAGCCAGAAGGTTCAGGCCTGCTGAGATGATCCACTATCCCATCAAGAAGCTACTGCTGGCTTGCAGGGATAAATCAACATGGATTGGGACTCTGCCTCCACACATTGTCTACCAGTGACAGCAGAGACATACCTGAAAGTGGATGTTTTTTCTATTTTTTTCTCTCTCTCATTTGTTTTTTGTTATGGTGGTGGTGGTTTTATTTTTGATTTATATTTTTTGTGGTTTTTTTTCTTCTGCATTGTTTGATCTTGTTTTTATATGAGTGTAAACATGGTTTCTTGCCTCTTTGTGGTTGTGGTTGTGGTTCTGCTCTCTTCTTTTTATCTCTTTCTTCTCACTTTCCCTCAAGTCTTCTGCACCATTTCCTCAAAGTTAATGTCATCCCTTTTATCTCCAGGCTTACTTCTAATCTCTTCTTTTTCTTCCACTTCTCTATTATTTCCCTAACCAATTTTAAATTTTAACCACTGAGAGCAAAATTGACATATTAATACTTGCATACTACACATAAGTTCCTGCTTTGTTTTAAATTTTGTTATATAATCATAAATCCAGTTCATATGGTTAAAGGAAGTAAATTGATGGTTAGCTCAGTTTGTTATTTTCTAGGCTGTGTATGATGCTATTGTCATTGCTGATGGTACCACTATATATAGTGACATAAATATTTGAAACAGATGTTCTTCCTGGTATTCCAAGACTGAGACTGAATGAGGGTCACAGAAAACACTGTGGCACAGTGCCAAGGAACCAAGGCCTGGCCAAACAGGCAGCAACTTTTCATCCACAATAAATTGAAGAGGTAGGATCTTACAACAGACTCAAAACCCAAAAATGTGCTACACCTGGAAGATATCTCAGAAGAGTAGTCATTTTCTAAGGGCTCTAAATACTAGCAATAAAGCAACCCACCACAGTCAATTTACAAGCATCAGCCCATGAATTAAACTTTAAAAAGAAAAGATAAGAAAACACTTTAAAAAGATGCAATCCAGACATCCAGTTTACCAAAGGCAAACCCAGGGGGCAGTGAGGTGGGACAACCCAAAAGACACCCACTTGGCCTCTCTCAAGGGGTAACAGCAAAACAATTGAATGAGTCTCTAGAAAAAGATCAAATAAAAAAAAACAAAATAAATACTTCAATTATATTGTGTAGACAAGTAGCCAGAATTTTTATTTTGATTAAGATATATTCAATAAGAAGAGAGGGTACCACACATAAAACTCCAATCACACTTAAATTCAATTTTGTGGATTTAAATGAATGTCCCTTTAAGATTTATTTCCAAGTGGTTTAAATTACTAAGAAAAGTTACATTCATAAAGAGTTATGAAAAAATACGAACACAAGTAAATAATTTTTAAAGCCAAATGTTCTTAATCTAGGCCTCAAGAATTTCAAAATATTGCCTATAAAAGTTCACTTAAATGAATCTTACAACATTTGTGTGCTTATTCTTTTGACTTTTTTGTTTGTTTATTTATGAACAATTTTTTTCTAAAGCAATTGTAGAACTGTAGTGACTTGACTTAAATTTAAATTTATAGCAATGTATGACTTTTAATAAAATACATACAAAAAGAAAAAATCAAATCAGAAATAATTTCTCAGAAAACTGCAGAAATAGTGTCCACAATGAAGCCCATGCTTAGTGACTCTAGATCAGATGTTTACAAAAAATAGAGGAATTAAAGAAAATTATGGAAGCCATGAATGCTCAGCAGAGGAAAGAAATAGAATCCATAAAATAGATTCAAGCAGCTATTCAGGAGACTAAAAATTATATTGAAAGTATTCACAGCAGATTAAACCAATGTGAGGATAGGATCTCAGATACAGAAGAGATCATAGAGATTATAAAAGAAAGATTTTAGGGGCTGGGGATTTAGCTCAGCGGCAAAAGCGCCTGCCTGGCAAGCGCAAGGTCATGAGTTCGGTTCCCGGTACCAGAGAAAAACCAAAAAAAAATAAAAAATAAAAAATAAAAGAAAGATTTTAGAGATCATAAAAGAAAGATTTCTTAAAAATACCAATGGGTCATGAGAAATCAATCAAACAGCTGTTAGATGAGGTAAAGAGGAATAACTTAAGACTGGTTGGAGTCCATGCAAAAGCAGGAGATAGCACAAATAATATAAAAAACTATTCACAGATGTCATGGCAGAAAACTTCCCTGGTAAAGAAAAAGAATTTGACATACAGATAAGTGATGCTTATATGACTCCAATTACCAATGATTAAAAAAAAGAAATCTACAGCCAGGTATATCATAGTCAAGATTCCTGAAATTCAACACAAGAATAGAATCTTAAAAGCTGTTAGGGAAAAGAAACAAATCACCCATAAAGGAAAACCCTACAGAATCACAGCTGACTTCTCATCAGAAACCCTCAAGTCAAGGAGACTTTGGAGTGAAGTATTTCAAGTTCTAAAAGAAAACAACCTTCAACTCAGATTGATGTACACTGCAAAACTATCTTTCAACACTGATGGAATAATAAGATACTTCCATGACAAAGAATATCTGAGGAAATTTAGGGCCACAAACTAGCATCCCAAAATATATAGAAGGACATTCTAGAAAGAGATAACAAGAACTACAACTCCATGAACTCTAACAGCAGGAATCCATCAAGAAAGGCAAACAATTAAACAGAGGAAGGGGAAAAGAGAGGGAGCCAACAATAGGAAAATAACATGACAAGGACAAGTCAATACAACAGCTGAATGATGACACAAGGAAAAATAATATAAGAATAATTGGTGTTGATGAAGAGTCAACATAAATGACATAAAAAATATTTGCAGAATAGAAAATTTTCCAAGCATGGGAAAAGAATCTGACATACAGAAAAGTGAAGCACATAGAAGTACAATTAGCCAAACCAAGAAGAGAATGTTAAAAGCTGTTAGAGAAAAAAAATAGATCATCTGTAAAGGAAAGCCCATCAGAACATGGTAGACTTCTCCACACAAACCCTCAAGTCAAAAAGAGCTTGTAGTGAAGTATTTTAAGTCCTAAAAGAAAACAATTTCCAACCCAGATTGATGTAACTTGCACAACTATCTCTCAAAACCGGTGGCGAAATAAGATACTTCCACAACAAAGAACTGAAGACATTCATGACCACTAAACCAACCCTACAGAGAGTACTGAAAGATATTCTAGAAAGGGAGAAAAATGACCACAGTTTCAAGAACAACACAGAAAGAAACCACAAAGTGGTGTAAGCAAATTAACAGAAGGGAAAAGTAAGGAACCAACAGAAGGAAAATAACATGACAAAGAGAAGCCAATACCTATCAGCTATAACCATCCATGTAAATGGCCTCAATTCACCTATCAAAAGAAATAGACTGACAGAGTAGATGAAGAAACAAAATCCAACAATATGCTGTATACAAGAAACACATTTACTCAAAAGGAAATTCATAGACTGAAAGTCAAAGGATGGAAAACAATACTTTATGTGATAAAGAACCCCCAAAAAGCAGAGGTAGCTATTCTGTTTGCAGACAATGTGAACTTCAAACAAAGAATATTCAAAAGAGATAAAGAAGGTCATTACATAATTGTTAGGGGAAAACTTCAAGAGGAAGTGATAGCAATCATAAATATATATGCACCAAAATATGGGAGCACTCAACTATATAAGACAAATATTAATAGACATGAAAAATCAAATAACCAAAAACACAACAGTAATGAGGGTCCTTAACACCCCACTGTCACAGAGATAGATAAACTAGACAAAAAATCAGCAAAGACATAACAGAACTGAACCAAACCTGTGAACAAATGGACTTA
>NW_004955495.1:7532320-7533227 GCF_000276665.1 Chinchilla lanigera | reverse complement strand
GAGAATGAAAACATAATTAAAAACTTACCAACAAAGAAAAACCCAGGTCCTGATGGATTCACAGCTGAATTCTACAAGAAATTTATATAATATTTAATGCCAACAGTCCTTAAACTCTTTAATCAAATTGAAAGGGAAGCAATTCTCCCTTACTCATTCTTGGAGGTAAGTATTACTCTGACACCAAAACCAGAGAAAGACCCAAACAGAAAAGAGAATTATAGGCCAATCTCCATAATGAATATAGATGCAAAACTCCTCAAAGAGATACTTGCAAACAGAGTGCAGCAAATCATTAGGAAGAGTACACCATGACCAATTGGAATTCATCCCAGAAATGCAGGGATAGTTCAACATATGCAAATAAATAAATATAATACACCATATCAACAGAGCCTAAGATAGAAACCACTTTTCAATAGGTACAAAAAAAGCTTTGGACAAGGTCCAACACTAATTCACGATAAAAAAAAAACCCTACAGAAAATCAGAATAGATTGTCTTCACATCAACTTGATAAGAGCCATCCATGACAAACCAACAGCCAATATCATACTAAATGGACAAAAACTGAAAACTTTCACTTTAAAATCAGGAACAAGGCAAGCATGTCCACTGTCACCACTCCTTTTAAAAATAGTTATGAAAACTTTAACTAGAGTAATTAGACAAGAGAGATAAATGAAAGGAATAAGGATAGGAAAGGAAGAAGTGAAATTTTCTTTATTTGCAGATGACATGATACTCTACATGGAAGGCCATAGAAACTCCACTGAAAGACTTCTAGATTTAATAACTAAATTCAACAGTGTAGCTGGGTACAAAGTCAACACTCAAAAATCAATAGCATTCCTGTACACAAACAACAAACTCACTGAGAGAAATTAGGGAAACCATACCTTTCAGA
>NW_004955495.1:7528967-7530120 GCF_000276665.1 Chinchilla lanigera | reverse complement strand
ACCTAGCACCACTACTTCTCAAAATCTTTAATGAAACTGAAAGGGAGGAAATAGTCCCAAATTCATTCTTGAAACAAGTATTACCCTGATACCAGAACTGGAGAAGGGCCCAACTAAGAAAGAGAACTACAGGCTAGTCTCGCTAGTGACCACAGATACCAACATCTTTAATAAGTAACTGGCAAACAGAATGCAGCAAATTATCAAGAAGATTATACACCATGACTAAGTAGGATTCATCCCAGGGATGCAGGGATGGTTCATCATACCTAAATCAATAAATGTAATACACCATATTAACAGAGCCAAGGACAAAAATCATATGATCATCTCAATAGATGCTGAAAAAGCTTTTGACCAAGTCCAACACCCATTCATGATAAAATCCCTATAGAAAAATCAGAATAGATGTTTGTTGCCTCAATGTGATAAAAGCCATCTATGACAAAACAATGGCCAGAATCATACTAAATGGACAAAAACTGAAAGCTTTCCCTCTACAATCAGGAACAACACAAGGATGTCCACTGTCTCCACTGTTATTCAACATAGTCCTGGAAGCTTTAGCTAGAGCAATTAGACAAGAGAAAAAAATAAAAGAAATAATGATAGGAATGGAAGAATTTAAATTATCATTATTTGCAGATGACATGATACTCTACACAGAAGACCCCAAAAATGCCACTAAAAAACTGCTAAATTTAATAAGCAAATTTAGTAGCATAGCTGGATACAAAGTTAACAAGCAAAAATCAATAGCTGTTTCTGTACAGGAATAACAAACTCAACGAGTGAGAAATTAGGGAAACAATACCTTTCTTAATAACATCCTAAAAAATGAAATACCTAGGAATAAATCTAACAAAGGAAGTAAAAGACTGCTACATTGAAAATCACAGTACTCTGAAAAAGGATATCAAATTGAATATCAGCAACATGGTGGAATGCAGGCGGCACAAGAAGTGGATCCAGGAAGTTGGTGAACCATCTAAAGAAGAGAAGGCTGTAGCGAAGTATCTTCGATACAAATGTCCAATAAAATCCATGAATATGATGGGTCACCAGGTTGACTATTTTATTGCTTCCAAAGCAGTGGATTGCCTTTTGGATTCAAAGTGGGTAAAGGCCAAGAAAGGAGAAGAAGCTTTATTTA
>NW_004955495.1:7525605-7527157 GCF_000276665.1 Chinchilla lanigera | reverse complement strand
GGCTTTTTACCATTAATCAAAAGAAAAGGAATAAACTCCAACTTTTCAGATTATTCATAGTTTATGTAGCCATTTCACAATTTCTTTAGGTTAAAATACTTAAGCTCATTGCTCTTGATAGTCATACTTTTGTTTTTCATTATAAAATTCTACCAGGAAATTTCTTAAAGACTCTGAGTTAGCAGTGTTCAAACTTTGGTGGGAAAAGGCCAACTAGTAGCAGTGCAGGAACGTTTTTGATTTAGCTACAAATTCTCCTTTCCAACTTAGGAAATCCAAACTGAGTTGTACACTTGATTCAGGGAAAGATGGTCATCTCCAGCAGGAAAGTGAACAGCTCTGGTTGGAAGGTGGTGGCTTTTCTTCCCCATCCCCTTGTCATAACGTAAAGCGTATTCTGTACATCATTTACACATAAAACATTTTATTTTAATTGTTACTTATTATTTAGACATTTCTCAACACTTAAATTCAAGGTTATGTTTTTAGAGAAATGGAAGTTTGGAAACCCATGGGACATCTGTAATTTTTCTACAGCAACTTCAATTTTGTGCCAACATTCCATGTATTTGAATATAAGTACAATTGATCCTTTAAAAAAAAGTGAATATAGGAAAATGGAAAATATCTCTTGCTCTTGCGTAGGAAGAACCAATATAGTGAAAATGGCCATACTTGCAAAACTTTTGTACAGATTTAATGCAATTCCAACCAAGATTCCAATAGCAGAATTTGCAGAACTAGAGAAAACAATCCTAGAATTAATTTGGAACCAGAAGAGACCTAGAATAGCAAAAGTAATTCTGGGCAACAAAGGCAAGGCAGGAGGCATCACAATCCCTGACTTGAAATTATACTACAACAAAGCTACTGTGATTTAAAAAATCAGTGTGGTACTGGCCAAAAAAGAAAGAAAAAAGACCCCAAAATCAATGGAACATAATAAAAGATGAAGAAACAACTCCGGACATACTCAGTTATTTTTGGTAAAGATGCCAAACACATTTCCTGAAAGAAAGATATCCTCTTTAATAAATGGTGCTGGAAAAACTGGCTCTGCACATGCTTAAGATTAAACTGAAATCCATAGCTTTCACCATGCATTAAGCTAAATTAAAAATGGGTCAAAGATCTAAATATTAAAACAGAAAAACTAAATCTTCTGGAAGACAGAATAGGTAAAACTCTTGAAGACATTGGTGTAGGCCAAGACTTTACAAATAAAATTCTAATCACACAGGAACTGTCACAAAGAATCAGCAACTGGGATCTCATCGTATTAAAAAGCTTTTGCACAGCAAGAGAAATCACCAATAGAGTGAAGAGACAACTCACAGCATGGAGAAAAATTTTTGCCAGCTGTTCCTCAAAGGATTACTATTGAAAACATATAAAGAACTCAAAAACATCCCAAATTTAAAGACCCAATAAAAGTGGGTATCTCAGATGAATATACATTTCTCAGATGAAGAAATACAAACAACAAATAAATGTATGAAAAAATGTTCAACATCACTGGCCAGCTGAAAGATGCAAATTAAAACAACACTGA
>NW_004955495.1:7515273-7525505 GCF_000276665.1 Chinchilla lanigera | reverse complement strand
TTTCTCAGATGAAGAAATACAAACAACAAATAAATGTATGAAAAAATGTTCAACATCACTGGCCAGCTGAAAGATGCAAATTAAAACAACACTGACATTCCATCTCACCCCGGAAAGAACGGCTATTATCAAGAAATTAACCAATGTCAAATGTTAGGGAGGCTGTGGGGAAAAAAGATCCCTTCTCCACTGTTTGTGGGAGTATGGGCTGGTGCAACCACTGTGGAAATCATTGTGGGGATTCCTCCAAAACTTGGATTTGAGATCCCATTCCTCCCAGCTCTTCTCCTTCTGTATATCTTCCCAGAAGAATTAAAAACATATCACAGCGGTATATGTGCATCCTTGTTTATAGCAGCACAGTTTGTAATAGCTATATCTTGGAAAGAACTCAAATGCCTATCAACTGAGGAATGGATAAAAAAGATGTGGCCTTTTTATACAATGTTTTAATATTTAATATTAATATTTTATACAATGTAGTATTAGAAGCTTAACACTGGAAGGAAAAGGGGACTTCACTGTGCATTGCTCTATGCTTGGATTCCCAGAGCCTAGAATACAGAAATTGCTCAATAACTTTAGAAGAACAATGACAGAATGGATAAAGTTGTGGCGCAAGGTACATGAAGAAGCTAGTTGGCAAACACCTTACAGGACTCCACTGAAATAATACTACTTGGCATTTATTAAGCCTTTACTAAGTGTGAGCAAGTTTACATGCACCTAACAGTGAGGCAGGTACTATTATTATTAGCCTCTCCTTTTACAGAAGGAGGCACAGAAAGGTAAATGTCTTTAGTTAAAATCATGCGGGATTTGTACTGTCTAGTTGTGAGCTGGTGCCCTGAGACATGAAGCCATATAAAGGCTACTATACAAGTCTCACCTTGCCTATTAATTTATGTTTAAAAACCTTAGCGAAAACAACTCACACTGGTGACCAGCTGATCTGTTTAAAGAAAAAAGACTGATCTCCAGAGAATTCAACTGAAGTGCTATCATGAGTTCTATACCCCAGGCAATTAGTGGAATTCATCTGAAGCCATCATCTCCATCTGGGCTGCAAAGCTCTCAGTGCCTGTCAGCCAAAATCCCTGGGCATCCTTCCGAAGGACATTAGAGATGATCAAGATTATAGCTTTGAGTGTCATTAAGACGCCCAGAAGGACATCTACCTGCACAACCTGCCAAACTCCACAGCCATAACAATCCCCGGGAAACCAATTCCAAGTTTTGCTAGTGAACACACCATGGGATTTTTAGTGACACCTGGGGGCTCATTAAAAGTTGACATCAGCCCCAGCTCCACTTCATTTGTGCAAATTAAAAATTCCCTAAGGATCAGCCAGAGAGGTGCAGGCAGCTGTGTTTTGATGCATAGCTCAGGACGAAGTGGAGACAAAATCACAGGCACAGCCCACTCCAGAGAAATGGTTCCCAGAGAGTTTTCCCACTTAGCCTCAAGCCTGAACTAGGATGTCTAATTAGCAGCAAGGTGCACAGATAGGAATTAGAGGTGGTTCTCTTCCTCCCAAGTCACAAAAATCTTAGAGCTCCAGTCAAATGCTACTGAAAACATTGTGACAATCGCCATCACTGAAGCTTTTCCAAATGTTGAAAAAGACAGAAAGAAAGCACTGTAACATTTTTGGCATGCAAAGTCCTTTGTGGCAAGTATGGGCCCTGTGGACAGTCGATGCTTCCAGCACAGAGGAAGGTGGTCTTCAGGGCTCTGAGGGGAACTGACACTTCTGTTTCCTCCACAGAATGTTCATCATATCAGTGCATAAATTACCCGCCTAACACCTACTGTCTTTCCCCACTCAACTGATAGGCCTAAGAGGGTAGGAACTTATTGGACTTCCTCAGCATTGTATTCCACTGCCTGGCACCTTACATATGCTCAGTAAATACTGAGGGGGGAAAAAAGAAAATGATTCTGTCATCACCACTCTATGGGGAGCCCTTGAATTGCAAATTGCTCTAAGGTGACTATTCCCTAATTTAAGTGAAATGCATTTTTCAGCTGTGGTTGACATCACTGGAACCTACTTGCCCTTGTGTATAATAGGCAGTGTTGCCCATAGAGATAAGCGTCATCTCAGGATTACTGGGACTGTGGGGGAAGGTCCTTTGTACTTGGATGACAGTCTGTCATTTTAGGAATCCTGAGCCACATCCTAATCTCCACTGCTCAAGCCCCTTGTCCTATTGACCTTTTTCCTTTCCTTAGAAGCCAATCATTTTCCTACCCCTGGTACTTGGCATATGCTATTCCTGGGAACATTTGCTCTCCCTCTGCTCCTGGAGCAGAACATCTCAGCTGAAATCCCACTCCTTCGTGAAGCCCTTCCCTACCAGCTTGCCCTGCCTTTGGGAGATGAGGTTGCCCTGCTCTTGTAGCCACTGCCTTCCCTTCCACACACTCCTCACACTCTTATTCAGTTGTTCATCATCCACCTTTTCCCTACCTCCACAAGAACAGATTATCAGGTCTGTTCTAGGCTACTAGGTGTCTCCAGCTCCTGGCTCAGAAGTGATGGCCTCAAAATTTCAGGGCACATCTGTTGAAGAGCTGGGGCTGGGCCTTCTATGTGCAGGAGATAAGCATTAGCTCATGCCAGACTGGTCATCTCTATCATATGAAGCAACTCTTCCTGCTTCTTCCCATTATCAAAGAGGAGATCAAGTACGAGTTTCCTTCTTCTATTTATTATCAGGCAGCTGCACATCTCAGAAAGAGATTTCTTGAGCAAGACATTGACCAAGGCAGGATGAGCCCTTCAAATGGACTCAGTCTCCCAGCCCTTGGTGAACATTTTATCTATAAATATTTATGGCATACCTACTATGTGTTCAAGATGAAAGATGACTGGGACTCAGTTCCACCTCTAAAAGTTCCTGGGCAGCGGAGAGTTACTGATGCATGCAGGAATCAGATGACTTGAATTTCTATTTACATTCACCTAGTGTGGCTCCTAAGACTAACTCAGCCTGCTTTATCAAAGAGAAAGCCAAGCCCAGAGAAGCCAAGCCACTTGTCCAAAGCCATAGCGCCCCCAACAGGCAAGGCTGTGAGATGCATTTGAACTGTGTTGTTTGCCCCTGTCCATTCTGGGTTTACATTGTTCTTCTATGTGACCAGCCAGATGCTCTCTGGGAGTCCAGAGCAGCAGTAAAGATTCTTTCTCTCCACTCCTGCCTTCATTTCGTGGCTGGTTACCTGTCCTTCTGATGTTCCTTCCTATTTGGACTGTGTTAAGAAAATGCCTCCTGAGAGAATGTCTAATGGCTCAGCTCAGTTCCTCCAAATTCTGAGTCTTCAGCCCTTGGAGAAGGCTGGAGCACAGATGAAAGTGTTGGCTGGATCCTCAGGCCAGAATGGCACTGTCCATGCTCAGGTGACCATCAGACCTTCTTGTCCTCTACCTCTAGCTCACCTTCTTTCCTTTCCCCTACAGCTCCAGAATGGTTCTGAGGCACATCCAAGCCCTTAACAATCTGGTCCCATTGCTTCCTCAGCTCCCCAACCCCATCTCAGGCACTCCTCTGTGCCTTTGCTCACTCTGGGTCCTCTACTTGGGACCCATACTAAGGGGTCCCAAGTACTGAGCACACAGTACCATCCCTGGCATTGTATGCTCAGTACTTCTTGTTCATCCTTCAAACTTCAGTGTGAACACCACCTCCCCATTCATCCTCGAGACCTATGAGATCTCAAGGCATCATGCACACCTTTCATTCATTACTTTCATCAGTGAATATTTATTGACTATTTCTATTTGAAAGGATCCTTCTAAGTATTGGGAACACAGCATGGACCCAATGAGAGACTGCTCCTACTCTCCAGAGGTTACAGTTTAGTGGAAAATACAATTCCCCCAGTGAAGGTAGGGGAATTGCATGTTCCTGGAGGCAGGGGCATGCAATCTGAGGGAGGAGTGATGGATGTATGGACACATAGAGTGAAGAGAACCTGGCAAATACAAGGAACTGATGGAGTTCCAGTCTCATTTACGCCTAGAGATTAAAATAGGGAGGGAAATTACCCTATGTATATTATACCATAGTGTATGTATGTATACATAGTGTATATTACCCTATGTATATTAAACCATAGTGCAATGAAATTGGAAATCAGTGGCAAAAGAAACCACAAGAACTTCATCAAAAACCAAGATTGCATGGGAAATACTACAAAGCATCAACAACTAGTAGCTCATTAAAAAGCTTTTGCACAGCAAAAGAAATCACCAACAGAATGAAAATACAACCCACAGAGTAGGAAAAAAATTATAGCCAGGTGTCCCTCAGACAAAGGAACAACACCTAGAGCATATGAAGAACTGAGAAAACAAATCCCCTAAATTCAAAGACCCAATCAAAAAATGGGCATCTGAGATGAATACCCACGTCTCAGATGAAGAAATACAAATGGCAAATAAATGTATAAAAAATGTTCAACATCACTGATCATTTGAAAGATGCAAATTAAAACAATGCTGAGATCTATCTCACTCCAGAAAGAATGGTTATCATCAAGGGATCAACCAATAACAAATGCTGGCAAGGTTGTGGGGAAAAGGGGATACTGTACAAAATGTAAGACAAAATAGACCTCTCTTCCTTTAAGTTGTGAGTACATGGTATTCCCCAACAAGAAGAAAGTGACAAAGACAGAGGATGTGGCTGGCGCTTGGGCTTTCGGGTGTGCACACGCTAGTTCTCCCAGGGAGGGACATGCCATGTAAGGCACAGCATGTGAAAGGCTAGTGTGGCAAGTGGTAAAAGAATTTACCAATAGTCAAGGAACATAAAAAAGTTCAGAGTTTATTGATACACTACAAGAGAGCAGTGGATGAGTCCAAAAGAGGAATGCACTGTCAGGATGAAAGACAGATTTGAACAGTATGCGATCCAACAACCATTGTTAATTTCTTATCACCTTGTCTGAAATTCTGTATTGTTTTTATTGTTTTTATGTTGTTTTGTTTATGTCTGTGTGTTTGCTAATATGTTTTGGTTCTTTTATCTTTACAAATAAAATTAAAAATAGTTTGAGGAGATGGAAGGGTACGGGGTGATCAAAACAAGGATAAGGAAGGCTTGCTTGGGTCAGCTTCACCGTGTTTATGGTACAGAAATACCTGTATTATGTTAATAGCTACACATTAAAGGAAAAAATTGGCCATAGTCCACTACTTTGGTTCTCACAGAAGCCCCTTAAGGCTCACAACAAGAATGCCTGTACACATGAACTCTGAGCGAAGGGTCACGGGCCACTGGGAAGAACTACGTGTGTTCCACCTCTGAGGGAAGTTTGTTGTTTACTTTTAGGTGTAGTTTAGCCTGCACAGAATGTTATGGTGGCTTCGTATGTGCACATTCGGAGAAGTCTGAAGGGGCAAGAGGCTGGGCTTACTGTAACGTTCAGTCCCTGTACATGAACCATTTTCTGCCTGTTCAGCCCTGACTGAAAGAAAAGGGGAGTCACCAAGCCTCCTTTTCTATTCCAGGACCTACTCCAGTCCTGGCCCAGCCTTCCCAGGGGCACTGTCAGTCCCATTCCTCAGTTTAACAGTCACTTCCCCCCAACTTTATGCTTTATTAGTCCATGTCTGCAGTACATGATGATTGCATTCCTCCTGGGCAGTTGGTACATGGACATAACACATCTTAATTCTTTTTCACCCCAGCATCTCTTCATCTTTGGGGCTTCAGGAGAGCCACCACCTGTCAGGGAGGGTTTCAGAGCTGCATGTACAGCTGTGAGCTGATCCCAGAGAAGCAGAAGACTCCTGAAATCTCCCTGCAGTCTCCACTGAGGCCCCTGAGGGCAGCGCGCACATCTCATCCTGGGAGCCCTTGAGAACCTGCTGGACAGGGTAGAGATAAAGCAAGAGCACAGCCTCTCACCCATCCTGCCTGCTTTCTGAAATTGCTGGGCGGGTGGGGGGAGTCAGGATCTCTGCTACCCTCCAGGGTACAGGCAGCTATCAGGAGAGGTAAGTGTGTTCTAATCAGTCACCTGGAAAGGGTGACTCAATTGTGGGATTCAGAAAAAGGTTGAGGGTAGGCAGACAGTTGGAGGTGAGTCTTGAACCCAGAATGAGACTGAATGATGTCTGAAGTGGCCCCTCAATCCAGAACCCTGCGCTCACAATTGCTGTGCCCTTGTCACTTGCTACAGGCCATAGGGTAAAAATTGGGCATAAAGAATGTTAACCGGTGTTGATCCACTGTCTACATATTTCTGCTGTGACATACTGGGAGTGTGCTCATCTGTGTGTGCCTCCCGGTGTGCAAGGGGTTTGGGACTCTGCATTAGTGTGTGTCCATGTCCGTGGGTGAGCTCTCAGCATCTGTGTAAGGGCCGAGCTCTTCACTGGGCTGGTGTGCATACATCCCTCACCGTGTAAGTTTGGATCAAGTAACACCGTGCAGCATACCAGCAGGTGGGGAGTGGTGGAAGGTGGGTGCAGGGATGTGGAGTGTGGGGCACACACGAGTGCAGGTGTATGTGGGACACAGTGGGCGCTGGGTCCCAGTTTGTGGGACCAGGAGGCTGCCTCCATCCCTCCACGGAGAGCTTTCCTGAGCAGCATCCCACCACCACCCTGCTCTCCAGCTCAGTATCTTTCCAGGGCAAGAGCTCAAAGGCTGGACCTGATCAGTGCTGTGAGTTCTTCCCTCCCTGAGCTCTGGGCTGGTGTGGGCAACCTGAGACCTTTCCTTTCCCTTCCTGTGGACAGACTGGGCTCTGAGCACAACAGAGATAGCAATGGGCTAAAGGAGGGCTGTTTTGCTTTGCATTTTATTTATTATTTGTCATTGTTGTTGTTGTTGTTGTTATTATTATTACTTTTTGCAGTGCTTCAGATTGAATTTTGGGCCTCATCCATTTTAGTCAAGAACTTTATCCAGCCTCCATTTTTCTCTTCAAAAATATTGAGATAAAACTCACATAACAGGCAGACGTGGTAGCACACATCTGTAATCCTAGCTACTTGAGAAGCTGAGGCAGGAGGATCATGCATTTGAGGTCAGTCTGGACAGCTCAGGGAGACTCTGTCTCAAAATAAAAATTTTTAAAGGCTCCTCAATCCAGAATCCTGCGCAAATTTTAAAGGCTGGGAATGTAGCTCATCACAAGAGCACTTGCCTATTACATGCAAGATCCTGAGTTCAATCTCCAATACCCTCCCAAAGTCTGTACATGATATAGAATTCACCATTTTAAAGGGTACAGCTTAGCGGCATGTAGCACATCACATTCACAGTGTTGTACAGTCATTGTAGACCAAATATTTTCATCACCCCAAAAGCTACTAGTAGCAATCACTTTCCCGTCCAGTCATCCAGTCCCTGGCAGCCTGATTTCTGCCTCTGTGGATTTGCCTGTTCTGAACATTTTAAATTAATAGAATGAGAACATTATTTGACCTCTTTTGTATGGATTCTTTCACTTAACATATTATTAGGCTTCATCTTCTTGTAGCATGTATTGCATCCTTTAAAAATTCAACTTAAATTCATTTAACACAAAATTAACTATAAGAGCCAAGCGTGGTGGTACATACCTGTAATCCCAGCATTTAGGAGGCTGAGGCAGGAGGAGCACCATGAGTTCCCAGCCAGTCTGTGCTACATAGTGAATTCCAGGCTGGCCTGAACTACACAGCAAGACACTGTCTCAAAAAGACCAAAAACTTAACTATTAAACATTTTAAAATGTACAACTCAGTAGCATATAGTATATTCACAATGTCGTGCAACCACCATCTCTCTTCAGCTCCAAGGCATTTTTATGGAAACAAAACTCCACATCCATTAGCAACCACTTCCCAGTCCACCCTACCCTCATCCTCTGCCCCAACTCAACAACCAGGAGGCTGCCTTTTTTTCCCTGTGGTTTTACCTATTCTGGACATTCACATAAATAGAATCACACATGATGTGGTCTTGTGATCTGGATTTTTTCACTAGCATGATGTTTTCAAAGGACATTCACCTCCACTGTAACACAGGGAAGTGAATTCGCACACTGTAACACTGCTCCTTCATATTCCTGCCTAATATTCCGTTATGTGGATGGACTGCCCTTTGTTTGTTCAATCATCTGTTGATCCACTTTTCATTTTTGAGAAATTTCTTTGGGTGGTGATGGAAGCCAGGAATTTCTACATGCTAGACAAGTGCTCCACCACTGAGCTATACCTCCAGACCTTTAAAAAGTTTTCACTTTGAAACAGAGTCTTGTTAAGTTTCCCAAACTGGCCTGAAACTCATGATCCTTTCATGTCAGCCCCAAGTAGCTGTGATTACAGGTGCATACCATTGTGCTAGGCTTTTAAAATAATCTATGTGCTTTGCATCAATCCAGCTTCCCGTATGGAGAGAAGGAGAATAAGGGGAACCACAGCAGAGAAAAGGGATGATTTTGGAGCAAGTGCAGGGAAGGGGCACTTCTTCCCATGAGAACTGAAGCAGATGTGACCTGTTGCTATTCAGGGAACAAGATGAGAGAACACATGACCAAGAGCCTTGGTTCCTACACCAAGCAACAGGGTGAAGATGGGAGGACTGGGAGAAGGGAGATTTAGAGAGGAGTGTTGGCAAGTGACTGTGGATAAAGGACTCAGTTGAGGCCAGAGAACACGACTCCATGGTGACAAGGTCCTTGTGAAAGACTCATACTAGTTAGAGCAAACAACAAAAAATGCTGAGTACTTTGTCTGCATCCCCGCTCTTAAGCATCAGACCTAATGCCTGTGAGATGAGTATGACTCCATGTACCAGGTGAGCGATGAGTCTGAGAGGGAAAGTCATACAGTTAGTTTGCATTAAACAGAGACTTCATTCTTTCCATGTCGCAAAGAGGAGATGACTTGTAACTAACAGTGGCAAATAGAGAGTAGCTTATCCCTTAATCCCTGTAGGATTTAGACCTATAGGGATGGGAGAAGTAAAGAGAAATTAGTACAAACAAAGAAAATCTTGGTGGGAATGAATGAGACTAATAATGACACTAGTAATAACAGTATAATAACATTAATAACATTTATTATTTATTGAGTCCTTACTATGTGCCATGACCTCTGCAGAGCACTTAAGAGGTGGGATCTAGCCCAGTGTGATGGTGCACACCTGTAATCCCAGCACTTGGGAGGCTGGCCTGCACAATTTAGTGAGACCCTGCCTCTAAATTAAAGCACATGTATGTACACACACACACACACACACACACACACACACACACACACACACCATGATTTTCTTTTTTATTTTAAGAAAAAAAGTAAAACAATTTTCATGGCAATATAATAAGAGAATAACAATAGTTAATATATTGCATATTGTTATCAAATTTTTCCAAATGATATTGGCATAGACCTTTTTGTTCTGTGAACTTAAAGAAACAAGTAGTACAACTATCTTGTATTTTTCCCTTCTTTTCCCTTTTCCCCCATCCTAGTTCCTTTTAAACAATTTATTCCCATTTCACAGTATGTGTTATACATTTTTTATCTTATTAATTCTTTCAATTTCTCACATCAGGGAGATAATGTGATGTTTACACATGAGAGTTCCATTTATTTCACTTATAAATATGGTCTCTAGTTCCATCTATTTACCTATAAAAATCTCAAATTTATCCTGCTTTATAACTGAGTAGTACTCCATATATACAATACCAATATTTTTTACCCATTCCTTGGTTGATGGGCATTTGGATTGTTTCCAAGATTTAACTATTACAAATTGTGCTGTTATAAACACGGATGCACATATATTGCTGTGATACAATATTTTTAAATCTTCTGGGAAGATACCCAAAAGGGGGATAGCTGGGTCAAATAAGACCTCTAATTCTAGTTTTCTGAGGAATCTCCATACTGATTTTCACAGTGGTTATAGCAGCCTGCACTCCCACCAACAGTGGAAAGGGCTCATTTTCCCACACAGCCCCTCCAGAATTTGTTATTTGTTGCTTTCTTGATGATAGCCATCCTTTCTGGAACGAGATGGAATCTTAGTGTTGTTTTAATTTTCATTTCTTGACTGAACAATGATGTTGAACATTTTTTCGTATATTTATCTGCCATTTGTATTTCTTCACCTGAGAAGTGTGTGTTCATCTCTGATATCCATTTTTGAGTTGGGTCTTTGAATTTGGGTGGTCTGATTTTTGTTTTGTTTTGTTTTGGTTTTGGTTTTTCTCCGGTACC
>NW_004955495.1:7513215-7515038 GCF_000276665.1 Chinchilla lanigera | reverse complement strand
TGCAAAAGCTTTTTAATAAGATGAGTTCCCAGTTGAGATTCTTTGTAATATTTCCCATGTAGTCTGGGTTTTGTTCAAGAGCTATCTGCCTAAACCTATATCTTCAAGATTTCTACCTATTTTCTTTTCCAGTAGATTTAGTGTTTCTGTTTTAATATTTACATCTTTGATTCATTTTTACTTTAGTTTAGTGCGTGGTAATAGACATGAGTCTAGTTCTAGTCGTTGGCATCTGGAAAACCAATTTGTCCAGCACCATTTATTAAAGAGGCCATCATTCTCCCAATGAATGTGCTTGCCCCATTCGTCAAAGATAAGGTGGCTGCATGTGTTTGTAGTTGTGTCTGCATCTTCTAATATGTTCTACTGATCCTCAAGTCTTTTTTTTGCCAGTACCATGTTGATTTTATCACAGTAGCTTTACAGTATAATTTCAAGCCAGGGATTGTGATGCCTCCTGCCTTGCCTTTTTTGCCCAGAGTTGCTTTTGCTATTCTAGGTCTCTTCTGGCTTCAAATGTTTTCTCTAGATCTGTGAGGTATATTAATGGTATTTTGATGAGGGTTGCATTAAATCTGTACAACAATTTTGGGAGTGTGGCCATTTTCACTGTGTTGGTTCTTCCTACTCATTCCATTTTCTGATATCCTCTTTGATCTCCTTTTTCACAGTATGGTAATTTTCAATGTATAGATCTTTTACTTCCTTTGTTCACTTGATTCCAAAGTATTTTTTTGGATGCTCTTGTAAAGGGTGTGGTTTCTCTAATTTCTCTCTCAGTGAATTTGTGCTTTGTGTACAGGAATTCTACTGATTTTTGAGTACTGACTTTGTATCCAGCTACACTACTGAATTTGTTTATTAAATCTAGAAATCTTTTGGTGGAGTTTTTGGGTTCTTCTATGTAAGTATCATGAAATCTGCAAATAAGGACAATTTAACTTTTTCCTTTCCTATCTTTATTTCTGGTATTTCTTTCTTTTGTCTAATTGCTCTGGCTAATGTTTCCAGAACTATATTTAAAAGGAGGGTGATAATGACCACTCTTGTCTTATTCCTGATTTTAGAGGGAAGGTTTTCAGTTTTTGTCCATTTAGTATGTTTGCTGTTGGTTTGTCATAGATGGCTTTTATCAGATTGAGGTAAAGATGATCTATTTAGATATTCTATAGGGTTTTTAATCATGAATGAGTGTTGGACTTTGTCAAAGGACTTTTCTGCATGTATTGAGATGATCATGTTGTTTTTGTCTTTGGTTCTTTTAATATAGTATATTACATTTATCAATTTGCATATATTGAACCATCCCTGCATTCCTAGGATGACTCCTACTTGGTCATGTTGTGTAATCTTTTTTATGATTTGCTACATTCTTTTGTGAGTATCTTACTGAGCATTTTGTATCAATGTTCATTTAGGAGAATGGCCTGTAATTGTCCTTTTGGGTTAGATCCTTCCCTGGTTTTGCTATCAGGGTAATACTTGCTCTCATGAATGATTTTGGAAGTATTGCTTCTCTTTCAATTTTGTTAAAGTGTTTTGGCATTAGTGATATTGATCTGCTCTAAATTTCTTGTAGAATTCAGCAGTGAATTGATCAGAGTGTGGGCTTTTCTTTGTTGGTAGTTTTTTTTTTAATTACATTTTTAATTTCATTGACTGATATTGGGTTATTTATAATATGTGTATCTTCTTGATTCAGTTTTGGTAATTTATGTGTGTCTAGGAATCTGTCTATTTCTTCTGTGTTTTCCATTTTATTAGAGTACAGGTTCTTGAAGTAGGCATTGATGATCTTCTGGATTTTCACAGGATCCATTGTG
>NW_004955495.1:7510658-7512945 GCF_000276665.1 Chinchilla lanigera | reverse complement strand
TGCTCTTATTCTGATGGGCTTTCCTTTATAGGTGATTTGTTTCTTTTCTCTAACTGCTTTTATTTTTTATTTTAAACAGAAAAAAGTAAAAATAACAAAACAGTTTCAAAACAGGTTAATAGGAGAGTAACAATAATTAATACATTTCATATTGTTATATTCACAGTAGTTCTTCAGAGTACAAGATACAGGCATGAAATATTGTCCAAAAAAGTATTAGCACAAAACTTTCTTTTCAATGAGCTAAGAGAAACTAGATCTGTAACTATCTTGACTAGCTTGTATATATATGTATTTTTTCTTTTCCCTTCCTTCCTTTCCACTTTCTCTCAACATAGTCTTGAACAGAACTTCCCTATCCAAAATATCTATTGTACATTTTGGATCATATTTACTCTTTCAGATTCTCACACTAATGAGACATTATGATGTCTATACATGTGGGTCTGATTTATTTCACTTATTAGTATGGTCTCAAGTTACATCCATTTAGTATAAGACTTCATGAATGAACCCCAGACTGCACAGGAAATATTACAAAGAATCAACAACTATGATCTCACCTTATTAAAAAGCTTCAGCCAGGAATGATGACACATGCCTGTAATCCCAGCACTCAGGAGGCTGAGGCAGGAGGATCTTTGTGAGTTCAAGAATAGCCTTGGCTACAAAGTGAGCTCAAGGCTAACCTGAACTGCTTAGTGAGACCCTGTCTCAAAAAGACAAAAAAAGCTTCTTCACAACAAAAGAAATCACCAACAAGGTGAAATGACAGCCCACAGAGTTGGAAAAAATTATAGCCAGTTGTCCCTCAGACAAAGGACTTATAGATACAACATATGAAGAATTGAAAAAATCAGGTTCCCAAAATTCAAAGACCCAATCCAAAAATGGGTAGCAGAGATGAATACATACTTCTCAGGTGAAGAAATACAAATGACAAATAAATATATGAAAAAAATGTTCAACATCATTGGTCATTCAAGAAATACAAATTAAAACAGCACTGAGATTCCATGTCATTCCAGAAAGAAGGGCTATCATCAAGAAAGCAACCAACAATAAATGCTGGTGGGACTGAGGCAGAAAATGAACCCTTCTCCACTGTTGGTGGGAGTGCAGACTGGTTCAACCACTGTGGAAATCAGTGTAGAGTTTACTTTAAAAAACACAGGATTAGAGGTCCCATTTGACCTAACTATTCCCCTTCTGGGTCTCTTCCCAAAAGAATTAAAAACATCATACCACAGCAATATATGTGTGCCCATGTTTATAGTAGCACAATTTGTAACAGCTAACTCTTGGAAACAACCCAAATGACCATTGACCAAAGAATGGATAAAAGAGATGTGGTTCTTTTATGTAATTGAATTCTACTCAGCCATAAAGAAAGATAAATTTGAGGCTCTAACTGCTCTTAATATTCTGGGGTTTTTTTGCTGAATTTCTGTAATCTTCATTATTATTTGTCTTGGTATAGATTTATTTTGGTCATGACTGTTTGGAGTTCTACATTCATTTATTTGTATGTCAAATTCTTTATCCATATATGGCGAGTTGAGGTATTTATGGCATCTGCATTGTCTCTAGCTTCCTCATTGTGACCCCAATCAACCTTATGTTATTTTTCTTTGCTTCATCTTGCAGCTGTTGGATTGATTTTTCATGGTCTCTTGCTATTTTTAAGATATCTTTTTTTTCATGGTTGCTAGCCACAATTCTGTCTTCTAGATCTGATATTCTATCCTCGCCTTTGTTTAATCTGTTTTGTATCCTTTCAGTGGAGGTTTTAATCTCTTGGATTTCTGTTTAGATCTGTTTCATAGATTCCATTTCTCTCCTATGTAGGACATTTATGGTTTCCATCATTTTCCTGAGTTCATTTTTTTATCTGTGTCTCCTCTAATATCTTTTATGCTGATCATCATTTCTTTTTTTAATCATCATATCTTTTTGCACCTGAGAGATTTTTTCTATGACCTTTCCATCTATTTTTTCCACTTTTGCTGCTGTCATTTTGGAAAGTTCCAGTGGTTGACTTCCTACTTCTCCTGTCTCATTGTGCTCCAGGTTTCTCTTGGGTGGGCTGGGAGTCTGGGGTTGCAATTTGCTTCTGTGTCTTGTCATTTTCTATTTTTTTTTTATTTTATTTTGTTTTCTGTGTTGATGTTTGCTGATTTCTTATGGTAGAGAGCTTTATCACTATTATCAAATCTTCCCTAGAAGATATCTGTTCTTCAGGGGTGTCTTCTAGACACAGATGGTTTTTAATGTCTATCTCAAGAAC
>NW_004955495.1:7508275-7510003 GCF_000276665.1 Chinchilla lanigera | reverse complement strand
AAAAAAAAAAACAGCCAGGCAGTAAAGGAATAACCAATCAGACAATCAAAGAAAAATAAAAGTAGTAAAATTTCTCTAGTATTCACAGTTTTGTGGTCAGGACTAAGTCAGATCCCAGAAACGTGCTGTGCATGCTAGCCAGATTTAGTGTGGGATTTGTGCTGGGTACAGAGTTGCTCTTGGCCTCTAGATGTGGGGGCTGGGACTGGTCTGTTGCTGGACCTCTCCAGAGCCCTTTTATATAGAATGGTAGCCCTACCCACTTCTGTTCCACATGTCTGTGTGCTGAAGCAATAGGCTAGTTCACCTAACTTACCAACTGCTTGCCTTTCATTTCCCATGAGCCCCCATAGCTGTTCTTGCCTGACGGCTGGGTCCTGGTCTTATGGCTCAGCAGTGGGACTGGACATGAAAACTTCCATTTTCCATCTCACTTTCTGTGAACACAATGAAATTCAGCATTTTCTATGTCATATGCCACCTCTGTTGAAGCTGGTCTGTGGAAGTAATGTATCAGACTTTCCCATGCCACTGGTTTTGCCTGGGGCTGTGTGCACACCCAGGCCCAGGCTGTTTCTCATTGATCACACCCACTGCTGGTGTATGCCCATGCCCGGGCCTGTCCTACTCTTGCTGGTCCCTGGTTCACCCGCTGGCTTGATTGATTTTTCACTGTTGATTCAGACTTTCCCAGGCCATTGGTCTTGCCTTTGGTGTGTGTGCTGCACTGAGCTGCTGGTCCCACCTCAACATGATCTTATTTAAACCCTAACATATGATCATTAACATCTTTTTACAGATAGACTAACTATGGTATGGACAGGCGAATTTCCCTCTCCATCAAGTCTCCCATGTAGGAATCATTAGAGGTCCTGTTCTCATAACCATTAGATTTTGTTTTCATTCTCCTCCACCAGGTATGATCACAAACCTGGAGCTAAACTACACCTCTATGTCTGAGTTCATCCTCATCAGCTTCTCCATCTTCTCACAGCAGCTCCTGCCTGTCTTCTTCCTGCTGTTCCTGCTGATGTACCTGTTTGCCCTGCTGGGCAACCTGCTCATCATGACTTTCATATGGAGAAAACACACCCATGTACCTCTTCCTGTGTGCCCTCTCCATCTCTGAGACCCTCTATACCTTGGCCATTATCCTGTGCATGCTGGCTGACCTGGTCTTCTGACCCACCACTCCATCATCTTCCTGGTCTGTGCTAGCCAGATGTTCTTCTCTTTCACATTTGGCTTCACCCACTGATTGCTGCTCACTGTTATAGGCTATGACTTTATTCATGTTCTGTTATAAATTTAAGGTGCCTTTGAGTATATGGTCACTGGCATCAGCCTGTCTTCTAGTTCTGACACTCTCACATTGATCATTTCTGTTGCCCTGGAATTTTTACTCACCTGAATTTCTCTCTGGTGCCTTTTCATGGACTTTAATTCCTTTCTAGTGTGGTCATTCATGTTTTGTGTCATTTTGTTTAGCTCTGCTAACTTTTTATTAATTTCTTCTGTGAACTCTCTGATTGTTTTCCTTAGTAAGTCCATTATCTATTTAGTTATATTTTCTTTTATCTCTCGGAGCACATTACTGATGTGTTACTTTATGTTCTCTATCATTTTGAATAATTCAGCCACGTGGCTTTTGATTTACGCCCCCCTTGATATCCCATAGATAGCTCTGAGGATGCTGGGAGTGTTTTTAAGGCATTTTGTTGCCTTGTC
>NW_004955495.1:7507345-7508175 GCF_000276665.1 Chinchilla lanigera | reverse complement strand
CAAACTTGCAACGATCCTCCTGCCTCAGCCTCCCTAGTGCTGGGATTACAGGCATGCACCACTACACCCAGCGTGTGCCTTGTCTTCTCATATTTCTGTTTCTGTGTGTGTGTGTGTGTGTGTGTATGCATGCACTGAGGTTTGAGGGATGACTGTAGTGGAAAATCTTTATTGCTAGTGTGGAGATGTTTTTAATTAATGTCTGCTTTTCAGTGGTGCACTCTGGGTATGGCTAAGAATAGGCATTTGCCTGTCCCAGGATCCAATCATCTCTGTTGGTAGGGAAGGTGCAGTATAATTGGCCCAGCACCCAGTTCTCCAGGAATGCACAACATTATTATTAATGATACAAAGGCAATCCAGATATTGGCATACAGAGAACACTAATTATAACAATAACTATTCCACCCTGGCAATAGCAACAAAATCACCAACACAAATAGAGTCAAATAAAAACTGAATATTCACATGCCATAAGAGCCAATGATTTATCACTCTTAATCATAGAAAAAAGATCTGTAACTACAGCACAAATACACAGACAAACCAAATACTAACATACAATAGATATCTACTAAGTACAACAACGATATTTCCCTTAACAGTGGAAATTAATTCAACAGTATTAGCATAAAATTATCTGATTATCTAAAGATTAATAAAACTTCAGTGTTATATTAGTAAAGATAGAGTGGGTGGCAATAGTAGAATGAAAGAAGTAATATTTGAAAAATTGAGAAAAGGTAGGTAAGAGAGAAAAGTGAGATAAAGATTCTATTTAGAAGTAAAAGGAACAATAATATAATTAGATAAAAGAATCAGATAAGAAC
>NW_004955495.1:7483255-7505078 GCF_000276665.1 Chinchilla lanigera | reverse complement strand
GAGGAGAAGAAGAAGAAGAAACAAGTCCAAAAAATTCCTCTATGTTTTTAAATGAGTGGCTCCTTTCCAGGGTCTATTATCTTGCATTCCAGCAGATATGGAGGAGGCATAGTGAGTCACTGCTGAGACCTATTTGTTTCCACACTCACATTTTTGTGTGTGAATGCTGAATCTTATACTGCTCTGTCTTTTCTGCTGGGTGTGGTCAGTGAATGGTATCTGCCCTGTAGCCACTCCAGCAACTGCCACTTTCTGTTACACTTTGTGCATCCAAAGTCACAGTTTTCTCTGTCTAGATTTACAATCTGAGGGTTTGTGAGGTGCTCCCCTGCTCCAGAGACCCCTCTGGCCCTACACCCCAAAGCGTGGCAACTGTCCGAGCTGAGATGACCCCTTGCTTGTGTAGATAAAGGATAATGCAAATAGACCACTGAGCTCTGTGTTGGATGAAGGCTCTTGGGCTCAAACCACTGAATTTAATGCCAGCACTATGACATCTAGCTGCCTCAAAAACCGAACATAACCAGCCTGACTTCTCACTATGAAGGGCAGGCCCCCCAGCCCTTCCTGGCCCAAGCTTAAATTTCTCAGGGACTCTATACCTACCATAGCCTCCTCATGACAATCTCTTGTGGCCATCTCCCACCAGTTCACTGTGGTAGGGTGATACTAGAAACCCTGAAGTGAAGTTGTTCTGTAGCTGTTCTGTGGCTTAGACTTAAACAATTCATCCCTTCCTCACGTGGCTCCTGATTAAACACTCCCAAATATAGTGGGAATTACACTCAATTTCTCCTCCAACTCTAGCCTTCCATGTGGCAGGAGTCACTTTCAGGGTTAAACTCCACTGTTTTTGAAGATTACAATAATGGTGGGCTTTTCTTGTGGCTAGCCCTGCTGGTCCAGTCTGTTGTTTCTCCTGAAGGTACCAACCCTCTTCTGGTTTACCTTCTCTCCCCAGGCACTGGCCTCATCCACCTTTTGGTTCCCTTTCAGGCCTTGCAGAGTCCTTTCAACCTCAAATTCTAGATTCAGGAAGATCATGAATGGTGCTCTGGATGTCCAATTCGGGGATTTTCAACCACACACCCCAGCACCAGGCAATGTGTACCAAGATCTAGAAGCTCTAGAAATCCAAGGGTGTGGCCTGGTCCCTTGAATTCTGACACTACCTGTAGTGTCACACTCCATATGTTCAAGGGCTTCCCACAATCTTCTCATACTTTCAAATTTGCTAATTTGCTGAAATGACTCACAGCAGTCAGGTAATCACATTATATGGTATTACTAGTTTATGTGAAAAGATATAACCTAGAAACCATCAAATAGAAGAGGTGTATAGGGCAAAGTATGAAGAAAGTAGATGTACACTGCTTATATTTCCCATCTGGAAATTCCAATGTGAAGGAGAGAAGTTGCCTAGAAAGCATCAAGGAAAACTACCTTGCCTTCCTTTGCAGGCTCACTGACCTTGTACCTCTATTACCCACTGAAGCTTATTCAACTGCTTCACATCAACCTTGATAAGTGGAATGAAACAAAGTCCTGAGTTAAATCTTTGAAGTAAAAGCCAAGTAAGTCCAGCTGGAAAAGAAGCACCTCTTTTTAAAAATGCCAGCACCTCTGTGCATTCACCAACCCAGAAATTGTCTACTCCATCATTTTCTACTTTCATTTATAGGTTTCTTATATATTTATGTCATTGAATAATTAACTGGTGCTCAATGTTGTAGTCATTCTATAAACCTTTTCCTTTCTTCCCAAAGTTTAGGGATTTCAACTCAACATTCCAATCTGTGCAACAATTACAAATAAGAATCAATTATATTTAACAGTTCACTCTTTAAGTCTGCCTCCATCTCTCTGGCCATTCTCCATTTTGAAGTTACCTAGAGGACACCAGTCACCAGTCACCTATTTAGCCTGCAAACGACAGACTTATCACTCCAGAAAGTCTCAGGAAGTTAAAGACTGTTGGTTTAGAAACCCTGAACTGATACAATAGTGAAATATACTAAGTATGCACTCAGTTAGTGATAGATATGGCAAGTTATGGAGACCAACAAAGAAAATGTCCTTGGTATTCATTTGCGATATCACCATGTATCTATCCTGTTAGATAACTTCAAAAAGATAATATAAATAAAGGGATATCAGAGAGCCTTATGAAGATTCATCCTGGAGCCAGTAAGGCTTTTTGAAAGGAGAGGTGTAATATGCTTAGGTTTACTATTAAGATAATTGGTTGGGTCAATGGTGGAGGATGGGGATTGAAGCATTTTTAAAGAGAACACATAAATCACCAGGCACAGGCCACCTGGTGACAACCATCAACTGAGAAGGTGAGAGAACAGCTGAAGCGGGGGAGAAAAGGCAGAAGGACCCATTGATTAGTGTATCTTAGTTTTTTAACATAATTTATATGTAAACATAGAAATATACACTCTAGAACTCCCTGAACACACTTGTGACTCCTTTTCCAGCTGGACTTACTTGGCTTTTACTTCAAAGATTTAACTCAGGACCTTGTTTCATTCCACTTATCAAGGTTGATGTGAAGCAGCTGAATAAGCGTCAGTGGGTAATAGAGGTACAAGGTCAGTGAGCCTGCAAAGGAAGGCAAGGTAGTTTTCCTTGATGCTTTCTAGGCAACTTCTCTCCTTCACATGCGGCCTCCAGCTTCTCAAAAATTACTGGAATGTTGACAGCGAGATGCTGCAGAGGCTGGACAGCAGGAGACCCACTTGCAGACGCATTTGAGGGTGTGTGTCCTTTCTGAGCTGGTTGCCACCGAGTTATTTTATTGATGGTGTTTTGTTATGGCATGCATGGTGATGCTGAGGCCAATCTACAATGTGTAAATATGAAGTACATCGATATATGTCTGGCTTAGACAAAGATTCACTTAGGTAGTCTCCTGGAGAAAGTTTATGCATTCCATCCTGTAAATACGGGAGAGTTAATGTGGCTCTAAGTGAGCATTTCCTTCTAGTGGATATTAATGTTTTGAAGGACAGTGTTTCATCACTTGGTGTTGGTGACTTCAGGGAATAATGAGCTTCTAGAGTCAAATCCTTACAAGTCCCTACCTAAGAATTAGGGAGTTATCCCTACTGTGGCTTGCTTTCAGCATTCAGCTGTACCTCAAGCTCAGGAATGTTTAACTTTGTCAATGTGGGTTTTCTTTGTGATCTTGAGGAAAGCACGCTCCTTGTCTGAGCAAGTACAAAGCTTTGCCTTTTCATTTTTCTTGATTCTTTTGTGGAATATTAAGCCAAACAACTGCATTCCCTCTATGCAATGAAGAGTAATGTTGCCTTATGTTTGGACTTTCTGAAAATAGATACACTGAGAGATAAATTCTGAGCAAACCTTGGGAATCTGTCCCATTCCAAATTCCTGAGCATTAACATTAGGTCCATAATGGGCCTGCCCCAGGTTTCCCTAATTTTCTGAGGTCAGTGGTTAACTCCAGGACAGAGTGCATTGAGAACACCCTGAACACCCCTGTGACTCCTTTTCCAGGAAGTATGCCCCCTGCCTATAACAAGAAGCAGGTTCAGGCTCTGGTAAGCCAAGACAAGTCCTGCTGAAATGAAATCAGACACACAAGCTTGAGTATCACATGGTTTCTCACATAAAGAAATGAAAAGTATAAAAATAATTAGAACAAAATAAAAAGATAGGAAATAGGGAAATTGATCTTTTGCAAATGAGAAGCGACCTAAGATAATAGAGGGAGGGAGGATGAGAGGGGAGGGAAAGAGGAAGCTAAAAATACTAAGATGTGTCATGTGTGTGTACCAACTCCACATGTGGAATGTAATCATTAGGTACTGCTAGCATGGAAAATAAAAATGAAGTTTTTTTAGGTTTTTTTTTGGTACTGGGAATTGAACTCAGGACCTTGTGCTTGCCAGGCAGGTGCTTCTGCCTGATGAGCTATATCCCCAGCCCTAAAAATGAAATTTTATTTCATTAACTTTATTCTTTTCATTAGTACATTTTTGTCATACATATTGATCACATTCATCATAGGGAATTTCTACTTGTATATAACACATCTCAATTCTTTTTTTATCCCCTGTCTCCTCCTCTCTCTTCAACCCTTGTTCCCCTGTCCATTTATACAAGGTTTGTTTCTAATTTTTCCTTCCATTTTTTCTTTTCCCTTCCTTCTCTTTCACCATCCCCCTCCCTTGTTCCCTTTCCCATTTGAGCACGTTCTTCCTATTTCCCAGTATCTATTCTCTACTATGGTCCTCATTTATCCACTGGATTTCTCACACAAGAGAAACAAAGCAATATTTAAACTTGTGTGTTTGATTTATTTCACTTAAAATTATGGTCTCGAAGTGCATCCATTTTCCTATAAGTGATTCAAATTTATCCTTTATGATAGAGTAGTATACTCCATTGTATATAAATACCACAATTCTTATCCATTTATATGTTGATGGACATATGCACCATTTCCAAGATTTAGCTATTATAAATTGTACTGCTATAAACATAAGGATGCATATGTCACTGTGTATGATGCTTTTAACTCTTTCAGGAAGATACCTAGAAGGGGAATAGCTGGATCAAAAGGAACCGGTAATTCTAGTTTTTTGAGGAATCCCCATACTTGAACTCCACAGTAGTTGTATCAGTTTATACTCCCACCAGCAATGAAGAAGGGTTCCTTTTTCCCCTGCATTTGTCATTGGTTGATTTTCTATGATAACCATTGTTCCTAGAGTGAGATGGAATCTCAGTGTTATTTTAACTTGCATTTCTCAAATAAGAATTGATGTTGAACATTTTTTCATATATTTATTTGTTGTTTGTACTTCTTCATCTTAGAAACATCTATTCATTTTTGGAGTGGGTCTTTGGATTTGGGAAAGTCTTTTTTTTTTTTTTTGTTTTTTATACATAGTCTAGATGTCAGTCCTTTGTCTGAGGAGTTAAAACTGTGTTCAAAACTGGTCAAATCTGTGTCCCTGTCTGTGGATTGTCTCTTCGCTCTTTTGGTGGTTTCTTTTGCTGTGCAGAAGCTTTTTAATTGGCTGCGATCCCACTTGCTGATTCTTTGCAGTATCCCCTGTATGTAAGGTTTTGTTCATAAAGTCTTTCCCTACACCTGTGTCTTCTAAACTTTCACCTATTCTAGCTTCCAACAGATTGTTTTTGTTTTTATATTTAGATCTTTGATCGATTTTGATTTGAATTTAGTGTCCAGTGAGATATACAGGTCTAAGGTCAATTTTTGGCATGTGGAAAGCCAGTTTTCCAGGCATCATTTACTAAAGGGTCTTTCTTTCTTCTAGTTAAAGTATTTGGCCCCTTTGTCAAAGATAAAACAACTGATTGGAGTTGTTCTTGCATCTTCTATTCTGTTCTATCTATTCTGTTCCACTGATCCCCTGGTCTGGTTTTTGCCAGTACTGTGCTGTTTTTATCGCAGTAGCTTTGTAGTACAACTTCAGTTCAGGAGTTCTGATGTCCCCCACTTTGCCCTTGTTGCCCAGAATTGCTTTTGCTATTCTAGGTCTCTTCTGGTTCCATATGAATTTTAGGGTTTGTTATGGTTTGTATATTGTGTTAACTTGGGGAGTCTAGAGGTTTGGCTAAGTGACTCTGCAGTTCTGCTTCTTGGGGTGAAAAGGACACTCCCTTACCCTTCTAGGACGTTGTTCATTGTGTCAATTTAAAAAGTTTAAAAGGTTAACTATGTGACTCAGCAGGGAGCCAGAGTGCTTACTTTGTATTCATCCTGAGCCTGTGCCAGAGGAGGGCATGGAGATTATGTGAGTGCTACATGGCCCCTGGGTGGGGCAGCCTGCTTACACTATAAGGGAGGGAAAGAGGCTTGCTCTTCTCTGTCCCTCCTCCCTCTTGCTGTTGTTGCCTTTGCTGTTTTCTGCCACCATAAACATTTGCCCTCTGCCATGTGCCACTCTGCCTTGGAGCCAGCCAAATACAGACTAAAACCTCCACAAACTATAAGCTAAATAGCCTTTCCTTCCTTCATTTTGGGCTTTAGATATTTTGTCTCTAGATATTTAGTTATCTCAAGTATGATGTCATATTTTGATTGGGATTGCATTAAATCTATATAACACTTTTGAAAGTAGAGGCGTTTTTA
The DNA here is from genome assembly GCF_000276665.1 of Chinchilla lanigera. Classification (NCBI taxonomy): domain Eukaryota; kingdom Metazoa; phylum Chordata; class Mammalia; order Rodentia; family Chinchillidae; genus Chinchilla; species Chinchilla lanigera. The sequence goes on along the minus strand of NW_004955495.1, from coordinate 7,498,945 downwards.
ATATCTTGGTTCTTTTTATCCAAGAACAGGGGATAGCTTTATATTTTCTCATCTCCTCTTTGAGCTCCTTTTTCAGACGTATAGATCTTTCACTCCTTTTGTTAGATTGATTCCTACATATAAATCAATCTTGCATTCCTATCTCTGGTAATCTGAGCAACTTCGTTGAAGATAACAATATGTAATATAACAACCACTGTGAATTCCTATCATTTTGTTTTGAAACCCTGGATCAATTTTAATGTTTTTGCTTTGTTTTGATTTTGTCTGTGATGTTGGTATTTTACTATTGTTCTTTTTTTTACTATTCTCTTTAAAATAAAAAATAAAAAGGAATTACCCTTTAGGTCGATCCAGTGGTGCTGCACGGGGTAGGAAGTCCATGCTGGAAAAGGCCTTAGCTGGGAATAACCCATTGTGAATCCACTGGGGCAGGTAGGCGAGCGCTTCTCCCAGTCGCGCAGGATTCCCGGGGCGTGTCCTGCAACACTAACCATTCAGATCGCAGTTTAGTTCGCAGTTTCTGTGCGCTGTCCAATGAGGAGTGCTGTTCTTCGGGGGGGGTCTCTGGAGACCGCAGATGTTCTTTTGGTGGCACCGCCAGTTTGGAACAGCGACTGGTGCAGAAAGGACAAGGTGGCTCAGCCCGGGTCAGTCTGTGAGTGTTGAGGGCTGCAAGACCCGCAGCAAGAGACCAGGACCCCCGGAACCTGGGAATGGTGAATGTGGAGCGGGCGTCTGGGGTTGGGGCGCCGGGCGTTTAGCGCAGGCGGGAAGTAGGCGGGAAGCGACCCGGGGCTCCCGCCCAGCTCCGGGCTCTGCGCCCTGGGTCCCCTCCGGCCGCAGGGGGGCGCTGGGTCACCAGCTGGGACCCGGGTCCTGCCGGTTCTGTGCGGCTCCTTGAGCCGGTCCAGAGTCTCTTGTGTGAGTTCCCGCGGAAGGAGCTCTGGCATTGGGGTCCTGCGCCTCGTTTTCAAAAGAAACATCAACCAACGTCTGCGATGTCCATTGACAGTGCTTCTTACAAGTGGCAATAAAATCCCCAACTTCCAGACGCTCCTCTATATTATAAAACTCATTGCGGGGCTCGGGGTGCTCACTGAAAAAGAGAGAGGAACCTTGTGTACTTGTCTCCGGGGTTTGAGTGGAAAGGGAGACGTATTGCTCAGTTTGACGTAGTAATTATTGTTGTTTGACAAATTTTCTAAACACTGTTTTAGAAAACCAAAAGCCTGCGACTGTATTTGAACGGAGAAGCGCAATAAGACGAAAGCACAATCGTAAGGTCTGCAAGCATCTGAGAGATGAGACAGAAAAGGGCTTTGTATTCCATCGGAGGAGCAAAGAACAGCAGAGGGACGGGGAGGAGGGGCTGAGGAGGGGGCGAAAGTCAGATCCTTGTCCACACAACGCTTTCCCCTGAGGTCGTGGACTTAGCCTGTACTTAGGGTGACTGCAGCAGAGGGTTTGTGTGCTGCCGCACAGCCTGTTGGGAGGAGAGTTCCTTACCGCGTGTATATGTGTATGTGGGGCGGGGGGTGTTTTGCCTGCTGATGAGCTTGTGCAAAATGTGTGTCTGCCTTGTCAGTGAATAAAAAATGGAGAGTATAGTCTACCTGTAATGGGAAGGGTGTCTATTTGCAGTAGGCTGTTTCTCAAGAGCAGACAGAATTATGGGCTTGGAGTCTTTTAGTCATCTGTTTATTTACCAGTATTGTAGCACTTGAGTAAGTAAAATCAGTATCTTTATCTGTTTACTTTTGTATCCCGAGTCCAGTCAGAGTGTAATGGGTCAGGCTCAGAGAAAGCCACCTGCGGGTTCTGTTTCCTGGAAAATGGTATTTGAGAACTGGCTTGGTAGTGTCTTTTGTAAAACATTGAACTTTGCCCCCGTTTGTGACACAAATATCTTAAACCATTTGGAATTTCCTAGCGGTAGCAGTGTCTATCACAGTCCCTTTCAGAGAGTATCTGAACTTACGATAATGGGGTAACTGAGGTCGCCCCGCCTCCATAACTTCGGGAAGGGGACTGGTGAGCAGACTGCGCAAACCCAGACTTTGAAGTGGCGTGGGTACTGGGTGTTGGTGGTCAGCCAGCCGCATACCTTTTGTGTGACAAGTGACATCAGAAAAAAACAGCAGTGGTGAGAGCTGACCTGACTGGGTGAGTGTTTGGTAACTGGTCTGAATTAAACATGCAGGGGAAGGACCTTCTCATGCTGGGCGGAGCAGAAGGAAGGCTGTGTGGAGGTCCCAGAAGGAAATTTCCTGGCTGCTCAGCTCCTTCTCCTACTGGGAAGGAGCCACTTCGGGCTGCATCTGCCCAGCGAGGGTGGTCTCTAAGTATAGGACTGTGTCTCTGAGTGTAGAGACCTTGTGAAATATGGGTGAAACGGGCTGCTCTCCAGAGCTACTTCCCTTGTGTTTTCCCTGGTAACACTTCTTTCCAGAGTGATGAGGTCTAAAGAAGCGGAGTACTCTTGAAATATTAATTTTTCATACTATGTTTAATTAACTGAATGTATTACCTCATGCTCACTTCTGGTGCCTGTCTCCGAGTCTCATCCACTTATGTACCAGAAGCGCCTGCAGGCTGAAGGATTATTTTTCACACATTCCACTTCTTGTCCAGCATGGGTTGTTTCAAGTTTAGTTTTTCAAGTTTTTGACAATGCTCTTTTTTTATTTTGTCCTCCAGTGTTAATGCAGTATAAAACTTTATTAATAGAATAGGGAGAAAGTCACTGTTTTTTCCAGATTATGGATGAATTCAAATTTAAGTGAAAATTTTAATGCTTTGTGAATTTATCATCTGAGTAAATTTTATGGGTGTATGTTTATGTCTCTATGTGGCTTGACAACAGTTGAAATTATCTGACAAAATTAATTTTTCAGTCTAGCATTAAATAGCATCTCTGCATGATAATATCTTTGTATTATTTTGATCACCTCTGTCCATGAACGTTTTTAAATGTGGTTGCTAAGTAACGTTGTTTATCTCTTTCCACGTCTCTTTATACTATGTTAGTGATGTTCTGTTTTTAATTTCAGATCCAGCTTTTCATAGTAAGTATGTAGCAAACTGGTGGATTTTTGTATATTAAGCTGGTGTTGTACAATCTTGGTGCAACCCTTTATAAACTCTAGTAGGTTTTTGTTGGATTGTTTGGGTTTTCTGGGTAGACAGTGATGTCATCTGTGAACAAAGATAGTTCTATTTTCTCATGCTCAGTATTTTTGCATATTGTGTATTTTAGAAGCCTTGTTCATTCCGGTGTTGGTGATTAAACCTAGGGCCTCACATGTGGTAGAGAGCATTCTACAACTAACCTACATCTCAGCTTTAAGTATATTACAATACTTAAATATATATTGACCTCCCATTAAAACATGTTATTTAAAAGTTTGATTCAATCTCTTAACTTTGTTCCCTGCATCTCCTATTGATTCCCAGTAACTTTCCAGTTGTCCTGACAGCATATTTCATATGATTGCTATTCTTTCAGCTTTTGTTTTTGGTTTTTGGTGTTGTTTGTTTGAGACACGGTCTTGCCATGCAATTTAGGCTGGTCTTGAACTATGTAACCCAGGCTGACCTTGAACTCATGGCGATCCTCCTGCCTCAGCCTCCCAAATGTTGGAATTACAGGCGTACACCATCATGCCCAGCTATTCTTTTAAATTTGTTGAAGTGTGTTTTATAGCCCCAGATATGATCTATGTTGGTGTACATGCCTTATATTCTTAAGAAGATTGTATGCGCTTTGGTTTTTAAGTGTTCTGTAATGTTAAATGACTGCAGGCCGTAGGTGGTGCCATTGATTTCAGCTCTTAATAATGACTGATTTTCTGCCCTTTTTGTCACTCAGTTACTGTTAGAATCATGTTTATGTCTCTGTATATAATTGTGGATTTGTGATTCGCCTTCAGTTTCATGGTTTTTTTCTCTTGTGATTTGATGGTCTATTGAGAGGAATCCTGTTAAAGACTGTTATGTCCTCTTGGAAAACTGCCTTTTCATTATTTAATCCTTTTATTCCACCTTAGTGAGATTCAGCTACAGTGATTAGTGTCAATATAGGTTCAACCATTTTTAAAATTAATATAAGAATAGTGTATCTTTATATGTCTGCCTTAAATCTGTCTATATTTATTTTTATAGTATGTGTCCCTATATTTTGACAAATAAAATTGGAAAGGATCACATAGAATGTGATTTTTTAACATGTTTATATTGAATGGCTAAGTAGAGGTAATTAACATACACATTACCTCATAGCGATTTCTCTTTGACTATCGAAATCACTTAAAATTAATTTGTTAGTGATATGCCAGAGTACAAGAGAATGCTTTTCCTTAGGTCATCATATTATATATCGATTAAATATATTTGTCCTGTGCAGCTGAAAGTTTGAAACATATCTCCCCAACTGCTCTAACCCTGTTATTTACATTTAAAGTGTTCTGCCTTTAGATTACTATGTACCATATTTGTAATAGCTTCTTACTTGTATTAGTTGCTCTTGACTTATGTCTAAGCTTCTCATATTTTTCTTCATTCTTAGCTAGATTAGATCTATTATATGATTCTATTTTGTCTCCATGAATAGCATATGAATTATACTTGTTTTCTAAGTATTGCGATGCTTTTCCAGAGTTATCACAATCACTTACACCCTAAGACATTTTCAGACAGTGTACTGTTTTGTGGGCAGTCCAGGTACCTCAGTGCGTTCCCATCTCCTCTTTTCTACCTCGTATACAACGGTTGTCTTTCATTTTACTTATGTTTACTAATAATCACCTCCTACATTATTAATATTAAAGCAAGCATGTATCTGCTTATACTGATATGAACAAGGAAAATTAAGATTTTGTTGTCCTTCTCTTTAATTCCTTCCTGTCGCTCTTTTCTTTATGTGATCAGAGTTGTAACTTATCATTTTATTTCTTTCTCAGGACTTCTTTGAGTTGGTGTCCTGCACATGTGCTGGTGACCCATTCTCTCCATTTGAATCTCGCCCTCTTTCGGCTACATAGTTTCAATCAGCCTCTCCTGATCTTAGCTGGTTCTTTGTTGTGTTTCCTCCTCTGGTCCTCCCCTGAACACCAGTAGTGATGATCTCCCTCAGCTATTGTACTTGCATAATTCCTATGATTGTTTTGATCATGTCTTATTCTTTTTGAAAGCATGCAATGTGTACATCTTTCCCTTTTGTCCTTTAGGGTGTTCACCATAACTACCTCGACCTCAATTCACTTGTTTCCATCGATGAGCACTTTTTTTGAGACAGGGTCTCCCTAAATAGTTCAGGCTATCCTTGAACTCACTGTATAGCCCATGCTGGCCTCAGACTTGAGGCAATCTTCCTGCCTCACTCTCCTGAGTGCTGTGATTACAGGTGTGCACCACCATGTCTGGCTGAGTCTCCCTTTTTTGCAATGTCAAGGAGGGAAGATTACATGAGGTTGAAATGGGTTTTTTTTTTTTTTTTTTCTTGATGCTGTGGCCCTGGAAATCTTACTATTTGGTTGGGCTTTGGGAAAATAATTTTTTTTTTTTCAAGGCAGAACTAATGAAAGGATCAAAGCTTTTCTAATGCCTTTTTCCCACCACCATCAGAAGTAGGCAGAATTTTTCTGAGATTGTCACTGTGAGAATCTGGAAGGGATTTTTATACATAAAACTCACAAATTGGAAGGATTTACTAAAACTGACTCCCCTAAAGAGTTTACAAGTTGTGGTCAAAATATATGGTGAATGTTTAATTTAAAAATACACATTGCCATGACTCCTCCACAAAATACTATGCTTCACTTCAAACACACTCGTGCCGTCATTCTTGCTGCTTTCTGAAGGAGTTTGAAATGTCTTTACACGCTGTGATCAAATATGTGAGTGCTGCTGAGTGTGGCTGTGCAGGCTTCTAAAAACCGTACTGTGTGTCTTCATCCACCCTCTTCACCACACCCAGCACATGATAAATTTTTAAAAAGAGTAAACATTGACCATGTTTTTATTTTTCATTATTTTTTGAGACAGGGTCTTGCTGTGTAGTTCAGGCTTGCTTTAAACTCACTATGCAGCCCAGGCTGGTCTCAAACTCACAGTGATGCTCCTGCCTCAACCTCCCGCGAGGAGGTGTTACAGCCATGTGACACCACCTTCGGCAGAGTTATGTTTCAGGTCACACCTCCTACTTCTCAGAGTTTGTTTTTCTCAGGCTTCACCACCTCAGGAATGCTTTTAGCTTTCCTACATTTGTTTTAATGAGTTGTTCTTGCAATAAATTCTGTGTTCCTTCAGTTCAGAGGCAATGAATTGCTCTACTTTTTAATTTTTTTATTTTATTTTAAAAAGAAAAAAATAAAATTTCAAAACATGATAATAGGAGGGTAATAATGGTTAATATATTGCATATTGTTATCTTTAAATTAGTTACTCAAAGTCCAGGATATAGGCATTTAATTGTCCAAACAATAGTAACACAAACCTTTTTTTTAATGAACTAAGATCTAGCTATTACAAATTGTGTTGCAATAAACATGGGTGCACTTATATTGCTGTGGTTCAATGTTTTTAATTCTTCTGGGAAGATACCCACAAGGGGAATAGTTGGGTCAACCCTACTTTGGGGGCCCTCCAACCCTACTTTTTGGGGAATCTCCACACTGATTTTGATAATGGTTGCACCGATCTACACTCCCACCAACAGTGGAGAAGGGCTCCTTTTTCCCACAGCCCTTCCAGCATTTGTCCTTGGTTGGTTTCTTTCTTTCTTAGTTTCTTTTTTTGTTTGTTTGTTTTTTGTTGTTGTTGGGTTTTTTTGGTCTCTTTGAGACAGGGTCTCGCTATGCAGTTCAGGCTGGCCTTGAGCTCAGTTTGTAGCCAGGCTGGCCTCAAACTCACAACAATCCTCCTGCCTCAGCCTTCCAAGTGCTGGGATTGCAGGTGTGCTCCACCATGCCTGGCTGTCCTTAGTTGATTTCTTGATGATAGCTATTCCTTCTGGGGTGAGATGGAATCTCAGTGTTGTTTTAGCATCTCTTGGCCCACCAGTGATGTTGCTGTTTTTATTTCTTCATCTGAGAAGTGTGTATTCATCTCAGATGCCCTTTTTTGGATTGGGTCTTTAAATTTGGGAGGTCTTATGTTTTTGTTCTAGACAGTAATCCTTTGAGGAACAGCTGGCAAACATTTTTTCCCAAATTGTTGGTTGTCTCTTCACTCTGCTGGTGCTTTCTCTTGCTGTGCAAAAGCTTTTTAATAAGATGAGATCCCAGTTGTTGATTCCTTGTGATAGTTCCTGTGCAAATGGGGTTTTATTCATAGTCTTTGCCTATACCAATGTTAAGAGTTTTACTTATTTTACCTTCCAGCAGATTTAATGTTTCTGTTTTAGTATTTAGATCTTTGATCCATTTCAAATTTAGTTTAGGGCAGGGTGAAAGATATGGGTCCAGTTTTAATCTTCGGCATTTTCTGATATCCTCTTCAATCTTCTTTTTCAGAATACTGTAGTTTTCAATGTAGAGGTCTTTTACATATTTTGTTAGATTGATTCCTAGGTATTTCATTTTTTGGATGCCATTGTGAAAGGTGTTGTTTCCCTAATTTCTCTCTCAGCAAGTTTATTTGTGTACAGGAAGGCTATTGATTTTGGGGTGTTTACTTTGTATCCAGCTATGCTATTGAACTTGCTTATTAAATCTAGCAGTTTTTTAGTTGAGTTTTTGGAATCTTCTATAGACAATATCATGTCACCTGCAAATAATGATAGTTTAACTTCTTTCCTATCCTTATTTCTTTTATTTCCTTCTCTTGTCTAATTGCTCTGGCTGAAGTTTCCAGGACCATGTTGAATAAAAGTAGAGACTGATTAAGAGAGATAAAGAAGGTCACTACATACTTGTAAAGGGAATAATCCAAGAGAAAGAGATAACGATCATAAATATATATGTAAAAAATACCAGTGCACCCAACCATATAAAACAAATATTAATGGACACAAAAAAATCAAACAAGCACTAATTCAACAGTATTGGGGGATCTTAATACCCCACTGTTACAAAAAGACAGATCAACTAGACAAAAAAAATCCACAATGAAATATTAGAACCGGACCAAACTTTTTGGTTTTCTTGTGAGTGCCTTTCCCAATGGACCCACTTGCCATATCAGATGGAGGCCTTGAGAGTTAGATTGACTTCACAAAGAAAACAAACAAACGTAAAAACCCTCACCTGAGGAAGTCCTATGTCTCCTGGCTTTGTCGGCCACTATTCAGGTGGCAGGGCGCCCCAGCTGATTTCAGCTGGCCACCTGGGGATGACTGCATACTGGCACGGTAAGGCTATGTAAGGAGAAGACAAAGCCCACCCTCCAACCTAGATAAGATTTTAAACTGGATTCTGTTGTTTGCCTTTGGTTTCCTTTTCCAGACTGACAATTTGATGGGTCCAGGCTCCCAGACGTGACAGCTGTCTAGCCTCAGCATAGCTGAGAGTCTGTTCAGAGCTTTGTCTTTGAGTTTCTTTTGGATTTGGTCAGTTTTAAAAATTTTTTCAAATTAATGGTCGGACATGATTCATGATTCCCGGAATTGTTTTGCTTTGTTTGTCTGTTTGCTCTGTGTTTTTCTCCCAAATGCACCCACAATTTCAGGTCGCTGCAGCCTTGGGCTCTTGTTTGGATTGTTGGCTAAGTAGAGGAGGGAAGGCCTGCTAAGGTAAACTGTTCTTCCTTTGTTCTAAATTGAGCTATCTTGGGCTCAACAAACAGTAAGCCCACCATTCTGGTTTATCCATGATTAAGAATTTTGACAAACTTAAGGTGATGTGTGTTTGTGGATTCCCAGATCAAGTTCTGGTAATTTATAAAAAGGTCCCCTAAGCAGAAAGCCCAGTTTTCCCCTCAGCACCTGAGAAAGATGATCCTTTTGTCTCTGAACTCAGCCATGCCCCCATCCTGCACACACACTTGCTTGCCTCAGTGGGAGATTCCTCCTCATCCGTGGCATTGACCCTGCGTCTTTCTCTTCTTGCCACTGCAGGCAGCTTTCCTTTGAGCCTATAGCAGATTCGGGCAAGTAAGTCTCCTCCTCAGGTCTTATCCCAGTCTTGCTAATCAAGCAGGCTGCTGTGATGAAGCTGGGAGGAAACCCTCATTGTGCAATTGGAGAATTTCAAATCCCCCTTTTCAGAGCAAACTCAGGCTTTGGTTACTTTGCTGGAAGTGGTGCTTTAGACTCACCACCCCACCTGGGGTGATTGTCAACAGATAGTGTTTGTTTTCTTCAGAGGAGAGAGAAAGGATTTTAAAGGTGGCTGAGAAACAAATGAGATTAGATATGGGAAAAATCATCTGGCTTTGAGGAAAGGGCTTCTTTCTGCAGCTGGTCACTCCACTGACCTATGTAAGGTGACAAAAGTGTCTTAAGCTGCAGAAATTTATTGAAAGATATTACAGAGATGAACTTGTCCCAGCTGATAGAGATTACCCAAATTTGTTTCACGGCAGAGAGGACACAGAGTGGAAGGTTAAGCAGGAGGACAGGAAAGAGATGTTAGCAGCTTACAGGAAGGAGGCACAGTTGGGAATTAGGGAGAGAGGGAGAGAGGAAAGAAGGGTAGACAAGGAGAAGGCCTTCACATTCCCTTGGGCCTGAACCAGTGTGCTTAATGTAAAGAGGGGACATTTCAAGTGCCAGTGTCCAAAACTGCTAGACAAGGAGAGAAGAGGGAAAAAGAAGGAAGTGTTTGTGGTGGAGTCGGGGGAAGTTTCAGATTGACAGGGTCATGGGTCCCTGTCCTTCAGCCCCAAGGAACTGCACATATAGGGGGCAAACCTCTTGAATTTTAATAGACAGTGATGTTTCAGCCAATAGCCCCACTCCTAGGTCAAAAGAAATTATTATGATTCCACTTGGCCAAAATATATTTGAGTGCATTCTGATTTTATAAGCAAATTGTCCTGTGTGTTTTTCTTTGTCTTTCTGTTCAATCTGTAAACAGCTGTTTTATCTGACTTGACAAATTTTTCTTCTTTCTGAATTTTTTGTAATTTTGAAACAATTGTCTAAAATTTAATTTGATTTATAGATGAGCATCATTAAAATTAAAGATATGCTTTCATCAAAAGTTGCCAGCTGGTCAAAATGATGTTAAAATTGGTTTTATAAATGTAATGCTTATTGTTTATGTATTATGATTTGAGAGTCTCTCTTTGTTCAAATTTAATGTATCAAGTATTGAGTTCCGGGGCTGGGGATTTAGCTCAGCAGCACAGCGCCTGCCGGGCAAGTGCAACGTCGTGAGTTCGATTTCCGGTACTGGAAAAAAACAAAACAACAACAACAACAAAAAAAAGTATTGAGTTCCTGTTTTCGTGGATTATCAAAAATTTGTTAAAATGATTAAACAGAAATCTCTTAGGGCTGGGAGAAATTATTAGACAGGACTCTGGAATAACATTTACCAGTTCTTACTTATTAATAAGGAGCCCCAATAATCTCTATAGCCTTATGGGAGACACCCCAATAGATATCATTCAAAATATATTACTGTATTATGTTTGTGTTGGCCATTGTCAAAGGTTAAGTTTTCAACAAAGGGGTGATAAGGTTTTTTTATTAAAAGGTGCTATTGGTACAAAACTAAATTAAACAAAATAATTATAATTGGTCATTGTTAATTTCATGGTGTATTAATTGTATTCATGCCTTCCAAATGTATAGTATTCTAAAATATAAAACTAAAACTGTCTATAATGCTAGACATTTTCTTTCAGATTCAGACATCTACCTTTCTCCTGTGCTTCAGATTTTGTGATAAAAGGTTCATGTCAACTCAACGTGAGGTCCTATTTGTCAGTATGTTGAAAATAATACTACCATTGTATGGTTAATGTAGATAGTGCTTATTAGGGGTATGGCTGTGTTTAGATAAGCTTCTTACAATGGAAAAGTTCTGTAAAAATTGAAGCTATATAGATCCTACTTGGCTATGGGTATTATATAAGTTTGGCATTGTGTCACTTCATTTATTACCAGAATTGATTTGTCTATTTTTTTAGCCATTGTCCTGATATCTTTATATTTCTCTTTAGTTAAGTTGCACGTGGACACATGATATGTGGACTTTCGTAGTGCCAAATTTTTGTGGTATGACACAAATAATTTTACTTCCTTCTCTAGGCCTTCTATGTTTATCTGTAGAAATGATGTATTGAATGAACTGACCTTTACTGGTACTTCCTGGGCTATCTTTTTCTTTCTGAGAACTTAACTGATCACATATTCAGAAGCACTTACATAAGCAGAAATGTGGTCACACACTCTATTGGGAATTTAAAGTTATGAAACATCCCTACTTGAAAGGAACACATAGTGTGTCCAGGCAAAATCAACCAGTTATGTAAACTGATAAAATTAATAACATCCCAGACAATGTTACAAATTTCTTCAGTGACATAAGGACAAAAAATTAGGTAAAAGCTTCTTCTGTGTTAAGTAGGGATTATTGACTAGAAAACTATTCTATTCCAAGATGGAGATTTAAATATGTTACAAAAATGTCATCATGACTGTTATGTTACAATACTACATTTAAATTTTCTCTGTAGAACTGTATGATTGCTGTCTGTTAGCATTCTATAGGGATTCACCTGCTAGAATATTCATGCTTGGTGAAAAGTAGCAGTTCTCTGGCTGCACTTTATATTTCAAGGCTCATCTGGATGTTCAGCAACTGAGGTTTGGAGACCAAAAATTAAAAAGATGATGGGCTAAAGGGGTAACCAAGATGGCCCTAGCCCTCCAAGAAAATGTTAGTCTCCTTAAAACACTCCTTTTTTCCTGTTGCCAAGCCTGGGACAAATGGATATCACCCACTCCAGGACTTGCAGGCAATAAATGCCCTGGTTGTAACCCTTCACCCTACTGTACCTAACCCCTATACCTTGCTTAGTCAACGCCCACCTACTCAAACTTGGTATACAGTGTTGGATTTAAAAGATGTTTTTCTGTATTCCTTTGTCTGTTACATCCCAAGAGTTGTTCACATTTGAATGAGAGGACCCAGAGGAGAGAATGAAAATGTACTTCACTAAGGGGATCTGATGGCCCTCAACCCTGCCTCCCTTTTACCAACATCACTGAAACCACCCAAGCACAACTATATGAAAACAATTGAGGCAATCTGCTCAGCCAGACCGGACCTACAGGACGCACTCCTCCAGAACCCTGACTTGACGGCAGTGACATGGTAATCGATGGGGTTTGCGGGGCAGGAACAATAGTTGTCATCCTTGTGCAGACTGTCTGGTCCAAGGCTTTGCCTCCTGGAATGTTAGTAGCAGAGGCTGAACTGGTGGCACTTACTTGGGCTTTGGAAATAGGAACAGGTACGCCGAACTGACTATGGGGGGAAAGGACATTAAAAACTCTCAGGAAATATTAAACTTGTTGCAGGCTGCGGTTGTTGTCTGCCCAGGTAGCTGTGATTCATTGTCCGGGCCATCAGAAAGAAAATTTCTTAGAGACCCAAGGAAACTGAGCAGCTAATTTAGCAGCCAAACAAGCTGCCATTGGAGACTCTTGTCCTGTGGCCTGGACTCTAGTGGCCCCACTCCTCAAGCCACCCAAACATGCAGAAGCAGAACTTAAATGGACCACTACAAAAGAAGCTATAGAGCAAAATGGATGTCAAGTTTTGCCAGGAGTAGAGATGTTCCTTCCTGAGTCTGTAAGATGTTTTGTGATCCAGGAGCTGCATAGCCATACTCACTTGGAAAAGACAGCCGTGGCTGAGCTGCTTGGCCATCACTTCTTCATCTCTAGACTTTGGACTCTGTGCTTCTGTGGCAAAGCAGATGCAGGGCTTGTGCTCACAACAGTCCAGTTTCTCACCCACAGCAACTGCCTGGAGCCTGCATACAAAACACACTGCCCTTTGAGGATGCTGAGGTGGATTTCACAGAAATCAAACCCACCCTTGGAAACAAGAAGTATTTGTTGGTCCTCATTTGCACCTATTTGGGCTGGGTGGAGGCCATTCCCACAAGAACTGAGACATCCAGAGAGGTGATAAAAATCTGGTGGAGCTAGTTATTCCTCGATATGGGCTCCCCAGGAGGGTGGGTTCAGATAGTGGGCCTGCTTTTGTGGGTTGAGTGGTTCAGAGCCTTTCCACAGCCTTAGGGCTAAAATGGAAGCCACACACCACCTACGGGCCACAGAGTTCTGGCCAGGTAGACAAAATCAGACTACAAAGTCTACACTAGCCAAGCTGTGCCAAGAGACTGGGGCAAAGTGGGTGACAAGGTTTCCGATGGCCTTGCTGAGGTCCTGATGCACCCCATACCAGGATGGGCTCACTCCATTTGAGATCATGTTTGGGAGGCCTCCCCCACTTTTGCCCATCTTAGAAGGACTATAAGAGATAAGAGCTCTGATGGACTGGGGGAGCACCTTTGTAATTATACCATTGTGTGCCCCCGAGTGGACTCTCTTCACCTTCAGTGAGCTGAGCTGGCCTCACTGCATCTCCCACGTGACCCACAAGATGTTACATTTATAAGCCCCATATGTAAATTTTGGAACCCCTCTGGCGGTGAGACAAAGCCAATCCTGAGACTCACCCTTTCCCTATGTGTGAAGTTCAAACAAACAAAGACAGTCAGAGGGGATAATGATGACATGGACTTGGTAAAGTGAGGACTCTATAGGTACCCAAAAATAATGGGAGAGAAATATAAAAGGAGTTCAAAAGGTTATTTATTTGGGATTGGCTGTTGTTTTTATGTGTGCCTTTACAGTGCCAATTTCCCATCTTAGAACTGCTTTTATTGTGTCCCAGAGGTTTGGTGTGTTGTGTTTCCATTGTCATTTGATTCTGGGAACTTTTTCTGTTTCTTCCCTGATTTCTTCTGTGATCCATTGACTATTCCATATTATTTAATCTTGATGTGTCTGAGTAGTTTCTATGGCTTCTTTTCCTATTGATTCCTACCTTGATTCTACTATTATATGCAGGGAGTTGTTTTAATTTTTTGTATTTACTTAAGCATAGTTGATGGCCTAAGATGGGCTTTTTTTTTGAAAAGCAGCTTAAAAATACACTTGGGAGCAATAGAGTCTTTTGGTTTTAAGGCAGCAGCTGAGCTTGTGGGGTGGAGCTTTCTCAGAGCAAATCTGGATGAAAGAAATAGGAAAGGACCACATAGTCTGTTCAAGGCTACCCCAGTCTACATTGTGAGACACTGTCTCAAAAAAAATTAAAATTAAGATGAAATCACATTGGCCGGCCTGCTGTTTGTCCCCTATCCCTCCTACCCTGAAGCTGCCTGCTGCACAGTCTTTATTTTCTCCTTGGATTGCTGTGTCAGCAGGTCCCTACTGCAGGAGGGATGTTGAAGTGGCTTCAGGGCCATGCAGAGTTGGCTGATGAAAGTGACTGGGTAGATACATGGTACCAGATGGGGAAGCAGTGCAGGGGACCTGGGACCAGCCCCCAGCCCCTAAAGACTGTTGAGCAAGGTAATGGTGTTAGTGTAGTTGTGTTCTGTTAAGAGATAGCTGCACACAAGTAGGGACAACCTTGCCACAGGTATGTCTACCCTTCTAGGAAAAAGACATCACATTTTTGTAAATGCAACCTCATGGAAAACAACTAAGTCCTTGAATCAACTTGAATGGCATCCACAATGAAGAACAAATTGTTAGAGGGCCAGGGTGCAGTCCATGACACAGAGCATGCTTGGGTTCACTGCATGCACAACACACCTGTTGCTTGGAAATATAAAAACTGGAGACCATTGATAAAAGCTGGGAATCACCAACTTTGGAACTTAAAATAGAGGCTTAGGAAAGGACTTAAGGAGAAACCTAAAGAGAACAAGTTGAGTGGATTGCTGGTGTTATGAGAGTCAATCTTTAGAGGACGCATCAGAACCCATCCGTATCAATAACCTGTCACTGGAACATATTGGAAAGAAGAAACCCCCCTCAGACTGTGCTGAAGGGTACTTTGGATGCAAGTGATGCCTCCCAGAGACACATGAAGCTGTTTTCACGAGAAGCCAGAAGAGGAAAGGGACAGTGGGTGAGGTAAACATGGTATGCAGGGTTAGGAGGCTTCATGGAGCCGCCCTGCCATTGTCCCTGCCTGAAGAGGAGTGAGCAAGCACGATTGCCTTGCTAGGGGCACAGGTGTCAGCAACAGGATCTGGAGACTGGATGTGACAGCCATGTTCAAAACTGATGGCTCAGATTTCTGTGGAGACAACATGGCTGAATACAGGAGGATCTTCATTCAGAGAAACTCAACTAAAAGAGAGATAATTGGAAGAAAGGGGAAGGATGTACACCCTGAAACTAACATCAATCTACAGAAGAGATTAATGGATCAAGGAAAATACAGATAAAGGACTTAATAAAATGGCCAGCCACCCCACCCAGCTGCCAGTGGATTGCTAGAATGGAACAACTGCCTGCCATACTTGGAATCTTAAAATAAAAAGAAGAAAAATGTGATATACTAAAGTAATGTGGCTAGATCAAGCCATACAGGATAGATTTGAATATAAGGTCCTCTGTATCTTCTGACTTCTTCCAAACAGAAGACACTATAGTCCAGCAGTAAATTCTGCCAACACAAACTGTTCCCTCCCTAAAGATCAGCCAGTTTT
>NW_004955495.1:7466913-7483129 GCF_000276665.1 Chinchilla lanigera | reverse complement strand
CCAGGAACAAGATTAAATACTACAGAATTGGGTAGTAAACAGAACAGGTAATCCCTCCCCTGTGACCTGTGGTTAGAGAGGTGCAGGAAGTTAAACAGCCTTGCACCTTGGGACTGTACAGCCCAGAGCTGTCCTCATGCTGCCAGCAGTGGAAGCAGAAAGGTCCACCACATGTCCCCATCTCACCTGAGGAAGTTACAGACTACAGCAGAGATGGGTGATGCTGGCAATGGAACTTGTAAAGCAATGAATGGGAAGTTAGTAACCCACCTCAGGAGGGGAGTAAGAATTGGGACTGAGCAGCCTTGGACTGCAAGAGCAGAGGACCAGGCCATATCACAGCATCCCACCCCACACTGCAACAACCTGAGAGGACAGAGACTTGCCAGTGGAAGAGGAACACAGAAGGCTGAGCAAGGAACAGGAGGAGCTAACGGTGTATGGGACTGGGAACAGCCCCCATCTCTGTCTGAAAATAGCATAGCAACTGGGAGAGAGATGCTACCAAGAGAAACAGGGTAAGGAGTAGGAAGCCACTGAGGGACATACACAAAGTACTGGCCGAAGACTCTGGCCCCAGACCCCCACATCTGGAGGCCAAGATCAGCCTCAAATTTAGCACAAACTCTACTGCACAACTTGGCAATGTTATCCATAGTTTCAGACTCTAGGTGGACACCAGAGGAATTTTGTTTTTTTAATTGTATTTTAATTTTTTTCTTTTTTTGCTGGTTTGTTTCCTATTCCTTTTTCTTTTTTTCTTTTTGTCTTTTACCTATATCGTTGTTCTAATCTGTTCATCTTCTTTGCCCCTTTCTTCAATTTACCTCTCTAGACTTAGTCATATTTTCATGAATGGTGTCTCTAATTTTTCTGGTCAACTTCAATAATCCCTTGCTCTCTCCTTCATTCTTTTTCTTCTGCCCCCTTTAGTTTCCCAAAGCTTTCATGATCATCCCTCATCCTCCACCTGGCTTCTACTTTATTTCTTTTCAATTGCCCATTCTATCCACTATCCTTCTTAAATTTCCTCACTACAGGGTAAAACCACTCTACCAAAGGGAAACACTTTGTATACAAACTCCCAATTTATGATTGGTTCTGTCATATAACTAGATTTTGTTCCTATGGTTTAAGGTACAAAATTAATCATTACTACAGTTGTCAGTCTCTAAGCTGCTTGATACTATTTTTAGTGCTAATTATACTACTTCAGTTAGGAGGTCATATCTTTTTTAATCAGTTGTTTTCATTTCTGTCATAGTACTGGAAAGTTATGTGGTAATAACCTCACCACAACCCATCACCAAAGGACTGGGGACTCAGCCAAACAGGTACAAACATCTGACTGAAAATTAATTAATTAGGATATTGGGACAGACACAAACTAGGAACCTTCTGCCTGCAGAAGGCATCCCTGAAGAACAAACCTTGCCTAGAGAGGCCTTGATACTAGTGATAAAGCCACTTACTTCAAAAATTTACAAGGGTCAACACAGAAAACAAAAACATATGAAATAGAAAATGACAACATGCAGAAGCAAAATGAAACATCAGACCTCCAGCCCACCCAGAATAAGTCCAAGAGACAATGAGAAAGGAAAATGGTAGGCACATACCTGACATCTCTGAAATGATAGCAACTGAAGTAGAGAAATCCACGAGGCTATAGAGGAAATCAGTTCACAAATAATCTCTCAGGTAAAAAACAAATGTCAACATTCATAAAGGAATTGCTTAGCAAATCTAGAATAGAGATAGATTTTTTTAAAAAGATGATCAGAAGAGGATGGAAACTGTGAATGATCAATATAGGAAGCAAATAGAATGCATGAAATGGATTCAAATAGATATCCAGGAAGTTAAAAATTCCATTGAAAACTGGCAAAACCACTTGTATGAAACTGAAGATAGACTCTCAGATCTTGAGGACAGGATCTTGGCTAGTGATCATGACAGGAACAATCTCTTGGAAAAACAAAAGATCAGGAAATAATTCAACAGCTGCAAGACAAGGTATAGAAAAATACTACAAGAATAAGTGGTGTCACTGGAAAAGCAGCAATCAACACAAATGACATAAAAGCTATTTGCAGAAGTAATAGAAAATTTCTCAAGCATGGGGAAAAAAAATCCAACATACACATAAGTGAGGTGTATACAACTCCCATTAGCCATAGCCAAAATAAATCTACACCTAGACCTATAATAATCAAGATCCTACAAATTCAGCACAAGAAGAGAATATTAAAAGCTATCAGAGTGAAGAAACAGATCACCTATAAAGGAAAGCCCATGAGAATCATGGCAGACTTCTCAACACAAACCCTCATATCAAGAAAAGCTTGTAGTAAAGTATTTCACATCATGAAAGAAAACAAATTCCAACCCAGATTGACGTACCTTGCAAAATTATCTTTCAAAATTAATGGAGAAATGAGATACTTGCACAACAAAAAACCACTGAAGAAATTCATGACCACCAAACCAACACTTCAAAGGATAGTGAAAGATATTCTAGATAGAGATAAAAATGACCACAATTCCAAGAACAACAACACAAGGAATTCACCAAGCAGGGCAAGCAGTTAAACAAAGGGGAAAAATAGGGAACCAACAGCAGGAAAATAACATGACAAAGATAAGCCAATACGTATCAGTTATAATGATCAACATAAATGGTCTCAATTCACCCATCAAAGCAAACAGACTGACAGAACAATTTGCTGTATACAAGAAACACATTTCACTGAAAAAGAAATTCATAGAATAAAGGTCAAAAGATGAAAAGCAATACTCCATGCAACAGGAACCCAGAAAAAAGCAAGGGTAGCTATTCTGTTTGCAGACAATGTGAACTTCAAACCAAGAATAATCAAAAGGGATAAACAAAGTCACTACATACTTGTTAGGAGAAAACTTCTGGAGGAGATAATCATAAATATACATGCAGTAAATATGGGAGCACCCGACTATATAAGACAGATAATAATCATGAAAAATGAAATTAGCAGTAATACAATTGTAATGGAGGACTTTAATACCCCACTGTCACAAATAGATAGATCAACCAGACAAAAAATCGGTGAAGAAATATCAGAGCTGAACCAAACCTGTGAACAAGTGGACTTAGTATATGTTTACAGAGGGTTCCACCCAACATTAGACTACACATTCTTCTCAGTTACACATGGGACATTCTCTAAATTAGACCATATACTAGCCCATAGAACATGCTTAAGTAAATGCAAAAGAATTAAAATTATCCCATGTATATTATCTGACCATAGTGCAATGAAATTGGAAAGGAATGGTAGAAGAAACTTCAAAAACTCCATAAACACATGGAAATTACATAACACCCTCCTAAACAACCAGTGGGTCACAGATGAAATTAAAGGAAAAATTAAACAATATCTACAATTAAATGAAAATGCAGATACAACATATCAGAATCTGTGGGACACAATGAAAGCAGTCCTAAGAGGGAACTTTATAGTGATGAATTCTCACATCAGGAAAAGAAAATGAGCATAAATAAACAACCTAACATTGCACTTCAAGCTTCTATGAAAAAAAAAAGAGCAAGCTAAGCCAAAAGCATGTACAAGGGAGGAAATTATAAGATCAGAGCAGATATGAACACACTGGAGACTAAGAAAACAGTGTAAAGAATAAATGAATCTAAGAGTTGATTCTTTGAAAGAATAAGTAAAACTGATAAACCCTTAACCAATCTTATCCAAAGAAGGGGAAAAAAGACTCAAATTTATGCAGTGAGGAATGAGAAGGGTGAAATCACCACAGGTCCAGTGGAATTTCAAAGATCATCAATACTTTAAAAATCTTTACTCTCATAGGGTGAAAAACACGGAAGAAATGGACAGATTCCTAGAAACATATTATGAAAGCCAAGTCAAGAATATATATAAATTCTGAATAATCTAGTGTCAGTTAATGAAATTGAAAACAATTAAAAACTTATCAACAAAGAGAAGCTCAGATCCTGATGGATTTACAGCTGCATTCTACAAAAAAAAACTAAAGTAAATTTAAGGCTAGTACTGCTCAAAGTCTTTAATAAAACTGAGAGGGAAGCAGTGCTCCCTAATTCATTCATTTCTGGAGGCAAATACTACCCTGATACCAAAACCAGAGAAACACCCACCCAAGAAAGAGAACTACAGGCCAATCTCCCTAGTCAACATAGATGCAAAAATCCTCAGTAAGATACTGGCAAACAGAGTGCAGCAAATCATGAAGAAGATTGTACACCATGACCAAACAGGATTCATTCCAGGGATGCAGGGGTAGTTCAACATTTGCAAATCAATAAATGTAATACACCATATCAACAGAGCCAAACACAAAAATCACATGATCATCTCAGTAGATGCAAAGAAAGCTGTTGACCAATTCCCACACTCATGCATGATAAAAAACCCTATAGAGAATTAGAATAGATGGTCTTTATCTCAATCTGATAAGAGCCATCTATGACAAATTAATAGCCAACATCATAAAAAATGGCCAAAACCTAAAGGTTTCACTCTAAAATCAGGAACAAGACATGGCTGTCCACTGTCAACATTCCTATTCAATATAGTTGGGGAAACACTAGCCAGAGCAATTAGAGAGAAATAAAAGGAATAAGGTAGGAAAGGAAGAAGTTAAATTATTATTATTTGCAGATGACATAATACTGTACATAGAAGACCCCCAAAACACTGAAAGACTTCTAGATTTAATAAACAAATTCAGTAGCATAGCTGGGTGCAAAGTCAACATTCAAAAATCAATAGCATTCTTATACATGAACAATAAACTCACTGAGAGAATTTGGAGAAACCACATCCTTCACAATAGCACCCCAAAAAAATGAAATACTTAGGAATCAATCTAAAAAAGAAACTAAAATACCTCTACATTGAAAACTACAGTACTCTGAAAAAGCAGGTCAAAAAGGATATCAGAAAATGGAAAGATATCCCTTGCTTGTGGATAGCAAGAACCAACAGTGAAAAAGGTCATATTTCCAATATGGTTATACAGATTAATACAATACTAATCAAAACACTATTAGCATATCTTGCAGAATTATAGAAAACATTCCACAAGTTAATTTGGAAACAGAAAAGACATAGAATAGCAAAAGCAATCCTGAGTAACAATGGCAATGCAAGAGGCATCACAATCCCTGCCTTGAAATTACACTGCAAAGCTACTGTGATAAAGTCAGCATGGTACTGGCAAAAAAAAAAAAAGCAGACCTGAGAACCAGTGGAATAAATTATGAAATGCAGACATCACTACAAACACATTCAGCCACTTTTGACAAAGGAGCCAAACATGTTCACTGGAAGAAAGATAGCCTCTTCAATGAATGGTGCTGAAAAAACTGTCTCTCTTCATGCCAAAAACTTTAGTCTATCACTTAAAGTCTATCACTTTAGTCTATCAACACATGTCTATCACCATGTGCTAAACTAACATCAAAATGGATCAAAGATCTAAATATTAAAACAGAAACACTAACTCTACTGGAAGAGAAAGTAGATAGATATCTGGAAGACATAGGTTTAGGTAGAGAGTTCATGAGCAAAACCCAGACTGCATGACAAATACTTCAAAGAATCCACAACTGCTATCTCATCTTATTAAAAAGCTTTTGCACAGCAAATGAAGTCAACAAAGTGAAACAACAGCTCACATAATGGGAAAAGGTTTTAGCCAATTGACCCTCAGACAGGACTTCTATCTAGAACATATAAAAAAATTGAAAAATAAGACCCCCAAAATTCAAAGATCCAATCAAAAACTGGGCATCTAAGAGGAATACACACTTCTCAGATGAAGAAATACAAATGGCAGATAAATATATGAAAAAATGTTCAACATCATTGGTCATTTGAGATTCAAATTAAAACAACACTGAGATTCCATGTCACCCAAAAAAGAATGGGTATCATCAAGAAATCAACCAATAACAAATGCTGGAGGGGCTGTCGGGGAAAAGGAACCCTTCTGCACTGTGGTGGGAATACAACCAATGTGGAAATCAGTGTTGTGATTCCTCAAAAAACTAGGATTGGAGGTCCCATTTGACCCAGTTATTCCCCTTCTGGGTATCTTGTCAGAAGAATTAAAAACATCATAACAATATACATGCACCCATGTTTATAGCAGCACAATTTGTAATAGCTCAGTTGTAGAAACAACCTAAATGCCCGTCAACCAAGGAATGGAAAAAAGATGTCTTTTTATACAATGGGGTACTACCCATTGTAGTATAAATTGGAGAATTTATAAGTAAATGGATGCAACTTGAGACCATACTCATACGTGTAATAAATCAGATTCATGTTTAAACATCATATTGTCTCCCTGGTGTAAGAAACTGAAAGAGTAAATAAGTTCTAAAATGTACAATAGATATTGTGAAATGGGAAGGAATTGTTCCAGAGGAAAAAGGAACTAGGCTGAGTGAAAGGAGAAAGGACAGTAGACAAAAGGGACAAAATGCAAGTTAGTTATACTATTAGTGTCTTTCACTTTATTAAAAACAAAGATTTGTAGTAATATTGATTGGAGAAATTTTTATCTCATATCTTGTACCCTGAGCAATGACTTTAAAGGTAACACCATGTAATCTATTAACTGTTATTCTATTATTTTGTTATGAAATTTTGTTTTATCTTTTTTCCCTAAAATTAAAAAAAGAGCTCCCGGGACATTAATCAAAGGATAAAAACCGTGCAACTCAGAGTTCCTTTAGGACACTTTAAAAGAAATTGAATGATGTGAAATCAACTGACAGAATTCATATACAAGCTGAGAAGTCTTCTGTGAGGTCAGGGTGACATAGGATGTATGATATGGGAACCTCCAAATAACATAAGAGAAATATTGTAACTGCCCACCTGATAAATGTCTGAAATGCCAATTTCATGTTCTCTAAAATCAAGGCATCGGGGCTGGGGATTTAGCTCAGTGGCAAAAAGCGCCTGCCTGGCAAGCGCAAGGTCGTGAGTTCGGTTCCCGGTACCGGAGAAAAACCAAAAAACAAAAAAAATAAATAAATAAATAAATAAATAAATAAAATCAAGGCACAAATTCTAGAAACAACAGAGATTAAGACTAGGAAGAATTTATTGGAAGAAAGCTTCTAAGAGGGACAGATGGGAACCCAGAAAGTGGGTTTCCCTGACTTTGCTATTTCTAAGAACATGTACCAACCTTCCCTCTTGCATTTTCCTTTGACAGTCTGCAGTGGATACTATGATGTTTATCTGTTAGCACAATGAGTTTGTCCTACATGGGTCTTATTTATTATTTAAGGTTGGTCTAAAAAAAACTGTTCAGGGCCAGGAATATAGCTCAGCAGCACAGTACCTGCCTGGCAAGCTGAAAGTTATGAGTTTGACTCCTAGTAACAAAACAACAATAATAAAAAAAATTGTGAAGCTTCCAAAAGTTGTCTCAGTGCAGTCACAGAAGATGAGTTCACTTCTCTGAGGAGCCAGTTGTGATGAAATTTTGAATAGCATTTGTCAAACCAGCTCGTTAGACATTGATCAGAGTGTATCTGGGAACTGATAAGGTAGTCTCCCTTTCAGAGGACTAATAGGCTTTAAATAAATGAAATATTCTTGTCGTGATGTTGAAACATCACCTCCTTTTAGTGATGCTGGTGTAGTTCACCCCAGTAGTAGCTCTAGATATCAGGGAACTTGAACATTTTTCTCAGACATTTCTAAGAATATGCTGTCTTAGGACAGTTGGTATTAACTCTCTTTGGAGTACTCAGTAGATGGAATTTGTTTTGGGGCATGGTACAGACCCCTTGTACGAAGGGAAATTGGTATGACCCGCATAGTTCAAATCTAGCATCAGAAAGGCTCTAGGAGAGTATGTGAGTATAGATAGAGAATAAGAATATGATGACCAAGACTGCAGTGACTTATTTGGAGAACATAGTATTATATGAAGTTCTTATGAAATGAATCTAGATCTACAATGTGCAATGACTATCACTCTTCATCATGGAAATACATGTGTGACTGTTTCAGGAGTCAGTGACTTTTAAGGATGTGGCTGTGAACTTCGCTGTGGAGGAGTGGGTTCTGCTGGATCCTTCCCAAAAGCAGCTCTACAGGGATGTAATGCAGGAAACCCTCAGGAACCTGGTTGCAATAGGTAAGGGAGACATCATTCCCTAATGAAGAAGACACCAAGTATTTGTTACTTAACAGTGTTGACGCCTTTATTTTAAAGAAAAAGAAACAAAAACAAAATTCAAAAACAATATGGTAAGAGGGTAACAATGGTTAATATATTGCATATTGTTATCTTAAATATGATTCCTTATTTGGAAAATGGAAATGGAACCATTTAGAGGATTATTTCAGGCACTATCACATAGCATAATCAATCTAGCTAGACTCCAGTAATATTTTCAGTAATATAATTCCTAATGATTTTTCTGTCTCTAAACTTTAGGAGAAAAATGTGAAGACTCAAATATTGAAGATGGGTATAAAAAAACCAGGAAAACTGTAAGGTAATTTACACTTAGAAAAATTATGTGTCAAGAATCCTGGTGTATCAGGAAAGTTTAAAAATAAGCAAATAATAGAAATACACCCAGTTTCAACTTGATTTAATCAAGTTGAACATTTAGTGAAACACTACATACCAGATGAACATTTATATATGGAAAATATGAAACGTTCCCGCCTCAGACACTTCTGAAACCCTAACATCTTGGTCTAGGTGAGTTTCTGATGGTTGAATATTAGTGATTTTGCTTCATATAACAGGAAATTATAAAAACAAGTGTTATAGTTACTTGTTGCTGAGACACAAGATCTAACACCCACAACTCAAAGGAGAAATATTTATTTTGGCTTAATGTTTGCAAAGATTGCAGGTTTCAGTGCATAGTTAGCTGGCTGCAAGACAGGGCAGCATGCCAGAGTGGCATGCAGTGGAAAAACAGGTCATGGCATGGAAGCAGAAAGCAGAGAGTGTGCACGGAGGAAGGCGGTAAATACATCCTTCAAAGCCACGCCTACTTCCTAGCACCAGGCTTCCCTTCCCACATCACATTTAGGTGTAAACTCATCATTGATGGCCTTCATGTCCCGTGATCCAATCACCTCCCAAAAGCCCCACCTATGAGCACACGAGGCTTTTTGGGAACATCTAGATATAAACTATATCTCTGCTATTGGACCTCAAAAGACTCATGGTCATACTTTTTTTTTTTTTTTTTTTTTTGTTTTTTTTGAGACAGGGTCTCCCTATGCAGTTCAGGCTGGCCTTGAGCTCACTTTGTAGCCCAGGCTGGTCTCAACCTCACAATGATCCTCCTGCCTCAGCCTCCCAAGTGCTGGGTTTATAGGCATGTGCCACTACACCCAGCTCATGGTCATACAGTTGTCCCTTGCTATATGGTGGTTCACTGATTGCAGCTTCACTGTATCTCAAGTTTTTTTAAAAAAAATCTAATTCTGTATTGCAGCATTTTGCTATATTGTGAGATTTTGTGGTATATAGGTATTTATATAATATTTATGATTTTATTTTTGCCTAAAAATTTTAAAACAATATAAAAATATAAAAAGTGTTAATTCAAACATATTAAAAATTTGAATTTATTTTAAGCCCTGTGATGCCACCCAAACGTTCTGCTCCTTCTAAGGCTGCTGACAGTGAACCCAAGCGCCACAGGAAGATGCTTACCATCAAAGAAAAGGTGGAACTTCTTGACATGTTAAAGGAAGGCAAAAGCTATGCAGCTGTAGGCCGCCATTATGGGATTAATGAATCTACTGTTCGCTACATAAAGAAAGATGAGAAGAATATTAGGTCTACGGCAACAATAACTTTTAACAAGACTGCAAAGAGGGTGGTCACTTCCCGCAATAAGGCCATTGTGAGGATGGAGTGTGCATTGGCCCTGTGGATAAATGACTGCAGGAAGAAGAGTATCTCACTGGATACCAACACTATCCGGATGAAGGCCAAGAAACTTTATGATAGTTTTGCTGAAAGCATGGACGTTCACAACAGTGACAAGGATGAAGACAAGGATGAGGACACAGAAGTAGGACCGTCGAGTACTTCTCCCACCAGACCAACCCCATTCAGTGCCAGCAAGGGCTGGTTTGACAAATTTCAGAGACGCTTTGGACTCAAGAGCATTTCTCTGCATGGAGAAGCTGCTCTTATGGATAAAACCAGAGCCAAGGAGTACGTGAATGACATGTTCAAATCCATCATCGAGGAAGGGGGCTATAAGCCTGAACAAGTTTTTAACATGGATGAGACGAGCTTATTTTGGAAATGGATGCCATCTTGCACTTTTATTATGAAGGACGAAGCCAAAGCCCTTGGTTTTAAAGCCGCAAAAGATAGAGTAACTCTGATTATGTGTGGGAATGCTGCAGGCTTTATGATAAAGCCAGGGCTTATTTATAAGTCAAAAAACCCAAGAGCCCTAAAAAACAAAAATAAGAATGTGTTGCCTGTGTACTGGATGTACAACCCCAAGGCCTGGACCACAAAACTCCTCACAGCTGATTGGTTCCACCAGTGCTTTATCCCAGAGGTTAAGCTTTATCTGGCAGAGAAAAACCTTGAATTCAAAGTGCTTCTGATCATGGACAATGATGAAGGCCATGCTGTTGATCTGTTGTATAATGGCGTCCAAATAGAGTTCTTGCCGCCGAACACCACATCACTCATTCAGCCCATGGATCAAGGCATTATTCGCACTTTTAAGGCACTCTACACGCAAAACACCCTGCAAAACCTGGTTGAAGCTATGGACTCAGATGAAAACTTCTCACTAAAGGCTTACTGGTATGACTACAATATTGCATCGTGTCTCCTAAATATTCAAAAGGCCATAAAAGAGATGAAGAGTGAAACAGTAAATGCCAGCTGGAAAAATTTGTGGCCAGAAGTGGTCCATGATTACAAGGGATTCTCTCCTGATGAAGTTCATCGCTCTGCAGTAGCTAAGACTGTGAAGCTGGCAAAACTACTGGGAGGAGATGGCTTCAGTGATGTGACTCCTGACAATGTGTATGACCTGATTGATGTCCACTCACAACCATTGACAGATGAAGACTTGACAGAGATGACAAAGTCAGCAAGTGAAGAAGAAGATGAGGAACAAGATGAACTACGGGTTGGAGAAGAGGAGGAGGTTGGCCTAACACTCGATCGTCTTGCAACCATGGTCAGAATGGCCAAAGAACTTCAGCAAGTGGCTGAAGAGTGGGACCCCCAGATGCTTCGTTCATTGCACTTCATAAATATAATTGAGAGTGGCATGTCAGTTTATAAAAACCTTCTCACTCAGAAGAAAAAACAGTGCGAGCAACTCCCCATAACTATGTTCATCACTCGGAAGAAAAGATCAGTTACAGCCCAGGGCAAAGACACTGCACCACCTGATGAAGTACCTGATGAAGTGGTACCTTCAGAAGACCTGTAATGCTCTTCTTGGCTTTACAGTACATTCATCTCATCATCATCACCTTCACTATCAGTACTGCACAGCTACATAATTCATGATCTTCATCATTAAAGTTGTAGTATACTTCACTGGTGAGTACCCATATAGAATTTTACATGTTGTTAAAATTACATAGGTTCAAGAGTGTAGAAAGTGTTTAAGAGCATATGAAATGTTTATAAGAGTGTGGGAAAGGTTAATAAGAGAGTGGGAAAGGTTTATAGGACTGTGGAAATGGTTTATAAAACCTTAAAATATATATAAATAATAAAATAAATGTAATGCCACTACTTTGTGGATTTTCACCTATTGCGAGGGTCTCTGGAATATAACTCCTGAGATGGGTAAGGGATCACTGTAAACACTGTGGGAAAGCCTTCCTTTGGGAAATTAATTTTCAAAGGCATAAAAAAGTTCATAGCAGAGAGAAATCATAGGAATGTAAGCAATGTGGGAAAACCTTTCTTTGGGAAAGTAGTTTTTCACAACATAAAGAAGTTCACAGTGGAGAGAAACCATATGAATGTAAGCAATGTGGGAAAGCTTTCCTATGGGAAAGGAGTTTTTGAAGACATAAAAAGGTGCACAGTGGAGAGGAACCATAAGAGTTAAATGATGTGGGAAATTTTCTGTTGTCCTAGTCACTTGGTAGACCATTTTTTAAAAAGGCAAAAGTAAGATTAAGCCTGTTTGTGTAAGCAATGTGGAAAAACCTTTATATTGTCCATTTCTCTCCTAATACTTATAAAAACTGACTTTGGAAAGGAACCCTTTGTGTGTATGCATGTAAGAAAGCCTAGAGTTCTCACACTTCATTTCTCAGCCATAGAAGAATTCACAGTTGAGAGTAATCCTACATATAGACTGAGAAGCCTTCACTATCAGACCTTTCTAGCACTCATGAGACTGTGGAAGAGGACTGGTATTAGTGTAAAGTATGGGGAAATGCCTCTAGTTATTTTGCTTGCCTCACAGGTATAACACAGTATGACAAAAACCTTGAGTAGAAGAAATGTGCAAAGGTCACTTTGATATATATGTGAATGCACAATGGATCAAAGTCCCATGAAGATTCTGGGTCTTGCTCTGTAGTGCAGGCTGGCCTTGAACTCACTATTTATCCTGTTCTGGCCTCAAACTCACACAGTGGTCCTCCTGCCTCAGCCTTCTGAGTGCTGGGATTACAGGTGTGTTCCACCATGCCAGCCTTGTGCTCACTCTTAAAGTAAATCTCTGGTCTTTGTGTACCTAATTAGTATTTTTCTAAATAGGCATTAGGCTGAACAATGTGGTCCCTATTTATAGTCCTACTACTAGGGAATCTGAGACAGAAGATCAGGTAATGCCTGGAGTTAGATACCCAATTCCAACTTGTTTTTAAACAACAGCAAAATAACTAAATGCATTAAGATGACTTAATTCTGTAAATTGTGTGGAAAAAATAGTAAAGAAGTTTAGTGTTTTTAAGTCAGATAAAGTGGCCCCCTGAAATTCCAAGGGGTTATATTCATAGAGCACCTGCAAATTGTGAAAAATGCAAATTTCAGATATGGTCAGAAGAATGCATATAAATGCCTATTTTATAGCTTAAGCCCTAAATATGCTGTGTCTGCTGCAGTTATGTAATATAATTTAATAAACTACTGTATTAATAAAGCCTTAGAAGGTGCAGGGTGATTGGCAGCAACTTACGGCTCTTAGGGCTTTAAGAAGAACAAAACTGAGAACATTCGAGATAGCTACACATAGCAATGTCTTATGATGGGGGAATGTTTGTGCATCTGCTAGAGATGGGTTACAGGGCAGCAGCCAATCAGTAGCGAGGAGAACTGAATAAGGTTTTCATATTGGTTACTTGTAAACCTGCCAAAAAAAAACAACTGTGGAGGATATTTGTGGTTTCTGTGAACAATTATTAGGTTCTAAGGAAAAATTTGCAAATGACTGAGACTGTAAACTCTGAATTGCAAGTTCGTGGAGGTATATTGTGATAAGTTTTTTCCCCTGTTATTTAGAACTTATGCATCCATGAGTGAATTGAAACCATTTTAATGTCAGTTGGCTTAAATTTTGTTTTTACTGAAATGTGTTTAATGGAACATTGAAAATAAAGTTTTACTAATTTTTCATATTTTCTTGCTGGCTGTAGCTGAATCTTGCTGACAGATTCTTACCTTTCATACACAGTGATCCATCACCTATCAGGTTAGTTACATTCCAGAGACCCCCACAATAGGTGAAAATCCACGAAGTAGCAGCACTATATTTATTATTTATATATATTTTAAGGCTTTACAAACCCTTCCCATAGTCCTATAAACCTTTCCCACTCTCTTATAAACACTTCATATGCTCTTAAACACTTTCTACACTTTTAAACCTATGTAATTTTAACAACATGTAAAATTCTGTATGGGTACTTGATGTGGACAAGGAGAGATGCTGAACATATGGGCACAGTGTGGGCAAGCAAACAAGCCAATAATATGGTCACTGAGCCAATCAGCATGGAGGATACAGAACACAGTGCTGTAGTTGGTCAATAGCCATTCCATCAGCCAATAGTGTGCCATGTGCAATCTCACATTGGCAAACTTGATTACATACACACAGTATTTGTCCACTGATGAAATACATACTGTATTTTATTTTGATGTAATAGTCTTTTAATATGTTGAATTAACATATTTATATTTTATTATATTGTTTTAAATTTTTAGGCAAAAAATTAAAATCATAAATATTGTATAAATACCTATAAACTACAAAGTCCCAGGGCTGGGGATTTAGCTCAGCGGCAAAGCGCCTGCCTGGCAAGCGCAAGGTCATGAGTTCAGTTCCCGGTACCGGAGAAAAACCAAACCAAAAAAGAAAAAAAAAAAAAACTACAAAGTCCCACGATATAGCGAAAATTCCATGATACAGCTGTCTATTGCATCATTCTCTTTTTTTGGCATCATTCTTTTGTTGGACCAAATGATAGTTTATATAACTTTTATGTATATTTTCTTGTCTCTGTAAATGTTTTCTAGAAAGTTCTTTAACTGTTTAAATTACCTTTGAGATTAACAACTGTTTTTTCATTTACTGAGAATGTAGCTCTATATATCCCATTAGAAAATAGATTTATTCAATTTATAACCTTGCTGAATGCTTTCTCTTTAATGGCAAGAATCATTGGTGTGTTCCCCAACCCCCCTACATCCTTGTGGGAGCTGAGCTCAATCTGGGACAGCTTCAGCAACCAGGGTGATTGCACCCTCACCCTTCCCCCACCAGAATGGAAACAAAGCTGGGTCTTGATCAGCATCTGGAGCCTCGAACATAACCCATGCCTCCTCAACCCTTGTGAAAGCTGGGCTGAACCCCAGGCAGCTTCAGGAACTTCAGTGAGCAGCCCCTGCCCCCTCCAACCAGCATGTGAGCCAGGTGGAGACCCGACAATTTCAGGGGCCTTAGTGGCCACCCCCTGCCTGCCCCACCCTCTGGGGAGCCAAGCTTAATCCCTGACAGCTTCAGCAAATTGGGTTATTACACCCACACCCCTCTCCCACCGGAGCAGAAATGAGGCTGGGTCCTGGACAGTATTTGGAGCCTCTAAAATGGCATGGCCCCCCTACACCCTTGCAAAAGCCAGGCTGAACCACAGACAGCATCAGGAACCTTGGTGAGCCACCCGCACCCTTCCCCCAGCAGTGTGCAAGCAAGGCAGAGCCCCAGACAGCTTCAGGGGCCTCAGGGCCACTCCCCACCCATCCACCCCCCAGCACCCTTGCAGGAGCCAAGCTGAACTCTGGACAGCTCCAGCAGCCTAGATAACTGTGCAATCACCCCTCCCCAACCAACATGGGAACCAAGTTGGGTCCCAGACAGCTTTGAGAGCTTTGGTGACCACAACCTGCCCACCCCTGCACCCTCGTGGAAGCTGGGCTGAACCTCCTCCACAGGCATGGGAGCCAGCTGAACCTGGGAAAACTTTGGGATCTTTGGCAGCTGCTCCCAGTCCCTGCACACCATCATGGGAGCCACAATGAGCACTGGGGACTTTCATATCCTTGACCCACCTATTCCCACACCATCGTGGAAGTGACACTGGGCTCCAGGGAACCTCCAGATCTTCAAAAATAACAAAACAAAAGGAAAAAATGCAATCTCAGACCTCTACCCCACCCAAAACATGCCTAGGGGACATCAACACAGAACTTGGAAGTCATACACCTGGAATTTCTGAAATGATAGCAACTGAAGTAAAGAAACAACTCTTTCAGGTCATAGAAGATATCAGATCAGAAATAATATCTCAGATAAAAAAAGAAATGATAACAATGATGAAAGAACTGCTCAGCAATCCAAAGAAGACATTGATAAGAAAATACAGGAGCATAGAAAACTCATACAAACCTTGAATTAACAATATAGGCAAGAACTAGAATGCACAAAACAAATTCAAACACATATCCAGGAAATTAAAAATTCCATCAAAAGTCAGGAAATAACAATTCAACAGCTGCAAGACAAAGCAAAGAGAAACAATGTAACATTAATAGATGTCAATGAAACAGCAGGAGTAAGCACAAATGACATAAAAAGACTATTTGTGGAAGTCAGAGCAGAAAATATCCCAAGCATAGAAAAAGAAGTGGACATACACTTAAGTGAGGCATATAGAACTCCAATTAGCGATAACCA
>NW_004955495.1:7461793-7466813 GCF_000276665.1 Chinchilla lanigera | reverse complement strand
AAAAAAAAAAAAAAAAGAAAAAAATAACATGTCAGGGATCAGAATGTGTAATTGGGGGGACTCAGGTGTCTGAAACAGATGGGTGTTTTTCCCTGTGGGCCAGAGGTATTCAGAAGCTCCACTTGCCCTGGATCATGGTGGGAAGATATACGGGACCGTGAGGCTCACAGGGCAAGACATCTGTTGAGGATGCTGTGACTCCTTAAAACAATATAATAGATGCAAAAGTCTTGCTTGGGAGGAAAAACAAGTTCTCTATTAACCTGTTCCTTACTCTTTGGTATGTTTTGTTCTTCTTTTACTAGCTTGCTTTGACCACTACAGTTGTTTTCAGAAATCATCACTCCCCACCCCACCCCCCACCACTGCCTAAACCCTGTTTTTAAAAAAGTAGGCTAACCGAAGAGGTCTTTACTTTGCCCAGCCTGAGGCACTGACCTCTTAAGCCTGCAAAATTCTCTCTGTCTTTCTTTATTCCTCCCAGTTCCCCCCAAACAAGTAACCGAGGGTCTGATCAGCCCCCAGCAAAAACATAATGATAATAAATGCTGTGACTCGTACTTTTTAATGAATCAAACACTGTGTTCATTGTTTCATGAATATTCTATTTCATGTAGAAGAAAAGTACAAGAGATAGTAAACTGTTCATTCCAGAGACAATTACTATTGATAGTTCTTCACTTCTTTGGGAGGATTACTGTTATCAGGTAGGGTTCCTTAGAGGAATATATTCAATATAAAGTATATGTATAATTATAAAAGGGATTTATACCAGGCATGGTGGCTCACATCTGTAATCACAGCACTCAAGAGGCTGAGGCAGGATATCATCACAAATTCGAGGCCAGCCTGAGCTACACAGTGAGTTCAAGACCAGTCTGAACTACACAGTAAGACCCTATCACCAAAAAAAACAAAAAAAAACTAAATGTGAAAACAGAAAAAAACCTTCTGGAAGATAAAATGGGTACAACTCTTAAAACCTGACACACAGGCAACCCCCTTGTCACACACAGTCAACCCCCTTGATAAAATAATATCAAGAATCAACAGATGAGGCAATATCAAATCAAAAAGGTCCTCCATAGAAAAGAAAACAACCAACAGTTTGAAAAGACAACCTATAGAAAGAATAGCTATCATCAAGGGCAGGGGTATAGCTCAGGGGAATGGTGCCTGCCTGGCAAGTGCAAAGTCCTGAGTCTGATTTTCAGTACAAAAAAAAAAAAAAGAATAGCTATTATCAAAAAATCAAATAATAACAAATGGCAAGGTTGTGGGGGAAAAGGAACTCTTCTATATTGTTGGGGGGAATGTAAACTAGTACATCCATTACAGAAATGGGTGTGGAGATCCTCAAAAAGCTAAAAATATAAATTCCATTAGCCCCATCTATCTCCCTTCTAGGTATCATCCTAAGTACAGTCATCATATTACGGGAATATACCCATATTCATGTTTAATGCAGTTCAATTTCTCAAAGGTAGGTCTTGGAAAGGGTATATGTCCATCAACAGTTGAATGGATAAAGAAAATCTAGTATTTACATACAGTGGAGTTTTACTCAGCTGTAAGGAACGATAGACTTAGGTATTTGTAAGTAGATGGATACAGTTTGAGAACATAATGTTAAATGATTTAAATTAGACACACAAGTTTAACTATTACATGGTTTTTGTTATATAAGAAACTCAAGAAATAGTAGAAAAACAGGAAGTAGGTAGAAGTTCAAATAATTCCCCAAATTATTCTAGCCCACAAATATTTTAAGATCTGTGCTAATTTGTTTCATTTACCTGACTAGTTTCTTTCTGTTCATTGAAAAGAAAGTTTTGCAGTTTTGTTTCTTTGTTGTAAGTCTTTTTGTCTATGAAATGTACTAAAACACTTTTTGTCATACTTTTAAAGTCATAATAGAGTATATTACATATTGGTTTTCTTTAACCATTTTGTTATAAAGTAATTTTACTTTTGTAAATAGTGCTTTTCATCTTTTTTTATTAATATCTATTTGTATTACATTAAAATTAAAAATTTAAAAATCAAAGGAAAGAAAAAACTGTATTCAAACTAACAATCATTGTTACATGCATTTCATAAAGCTAATATGTGTTATCTATTTTAATTCCCAGCTAATCTTTGTTTGAAATTGTTAAGTTTATCACTATTTTGTCTTGTGCGTGATATTACTGTTTTGAGAAGACGAAAGGGTTTAATCAGTAAATAAATCAGAAGGGGTTTGTCTATAACTCTTAAAATACGAAATTTTAAAAAAAATAAAATTGCTTCTTGGCCTTTTGGCTAAGATCAAGTGTAAAAACCATAAAAATTAGTACCCTGCCATTCCCAACCTTTGCTGTACTGGGCAGGAATCCTAGGTTGGAATCCCCTTCAGTCCCCCAGTGAGAAAGTGGGCAATGGCTTCTCCCGTCAATCCGGACTCCGAGGGCTGGGTCCTGAATCACTAGCCAATCAGATCTCAGTGTATGGCGAGGTGAGCGGCCCAATGAGGAGCACTGTTCTTTTCAGGGTCGCTCAGGTCCTCCCGAAACTTTTTTTCTGGTGCACTGTATTTGAGACTAGCGGTTGGAGCTGAGAGTCGCAGGTGGCTCGTCCCCGCTCCCTGTGGGAACTCTGAGGGCTGCAGAACCCTTAGCGAGGACACCGGGACACCCCGGAACCTGGGAATGGTAAGTGGGGAGTCTGGGGTCGGGGACGAGGGGGTGTTTAGCGTCCTGTGCTGCTCCAGGCTCGGCGCCCTGGGTCTCCTCCGGCCGTGGGGTGCACAGGGAGACCCGGGTCCTGCCGGTTCTGTGCGGCTCCTTGAGCTCGGTCGGGAGCCTCCTTGCGGGTTCGCGTGGGAAGGAGCTCTACTACTTGAGGTCCCTGCTTCTTGCTCTCCTCACTACGCCCTATTTTCCTGCGTGTTTGAGATTCAGGAAAAGCATCAGCTCATTTCCTCGCTGTCACAGTGCGTCTGACAGATGGCCAAAAAATCCTGAATTTCCAGGTGCTCCTCCACGTTGTGAAGCTCACCGAAAGAGGGAACCCTGTGTACCTGTGAGAGGGGTTTGAATGGAAGAGGGCGTGTTACTCACTTTGACGTAATTGTTTTTCACGAACTGTTTCTAAACAGTATTTTCAAAAACCAAATGCCTTTTGTGGTAGTTCGTAAGTTTACTGTATTTGAAAGGAGTACTGCAAGCTTCAAGTGTCTCGGGGGTTAGCGAGGAGGCTTTATTTTCCATAGGAGGAGCGGAAGAGTAGAAGAAAACAGGGAAGAGGGAAGAAAAGTCAGGTGCTTGTCCATAGAACGTTTTCCCTTGAGGTTGTGTATGTAATGGGTTACTATGAATAAAGAACCGAGACCAGAATCCAAATTGGAATTTGAGAGCAGTTATTAGCCGGGCTGGCGGCTGTCAGTCTGTTCTCCACGCAGGGAGAAGCTGAGCAGCGCCGACCCGAAGAAAGCTTGGGCTTTTAAGCTTGAAAACGACATCCTGGTTGGCGCAGCTGCCTTGTGAAACTATTTTTTTGTGCAGTACAATCAGCAAAAATCACGGAACTGTACTGTACTCTAGAAGAAGTCACCATAAAGCCACACTGCTGCTCACATCCCTGTGTTGTAAATCCGAATGTGGGTCGCAAATTCAAGCGGCAGGTTGCAAGTCCAAACAGTACTCTTCTGTCCTAAGTCAGAAACATTGTTAACCAGGTAGGTCATTCAGCTAGGAATGTCTGTATATTATTCCATGGTCCTGTAATGGGTTACTCTGAATAAAGAACCAAGACCAGAATCCACAGTGGTTCTACTGCAGAAAAAGACAGTAAGTCCCTATTACCACAGGCTTTGGCCGTAGACATGGAGAAATCAATCTGGGACCTCCACAGAGCCTTCCTTCTGCTCCTCCCATCATGAAACAGCCTCTCCTCTGCAATCTGGGGCTGACCTGGAAGGTTCTTCCCTATGGAAGTGGTTATAGTAGTTCACATTCCCACCAACAATTTCATTTTTCACAGAAGCCTCTCCTGCATTTCTTCTTATTTCCTGGCTGTTCAGCTCCCTCTCCTACTGGGAAGGAGCCACTTTGGCCTGCATTTGCCTGTTGAGAGTGGTATCTAAGCATAGGAATGTGTTTGACCTTCTTAGTGGGGGTTCCTTGTGAAATATGGGAGATGCAGATTGGTTTACAGAATTCTATTTTCTTCTATTCTATTCTCTTCTCTTCTATTCTATTCTGTTCTATTCACTTCTCTTCTATTTTTCCTGCTGACATCTTCTTTCTATAAAATACCATTTTACTTTAACATTTCTAAATTTTTATTTAATGATGTAAGTTACAGATCATGATTTTCTTGGTAGATATTGAGTGGATACAGTGATGAGGTCTAAAGAAGCGGTGGCTATAGCTCGTATGGCACTAAAGCAGCAGTTGCTGGCCATACATAAAGCCGTTCAACAGGTGGAATCCATCTCTGGATCTGCTTCAGTGACAGCATAAACATTATATCCAATACAGGGCTGTGTTGAAGGTCTTTTGACCCAAGTCCTTTTCTGGGGCCGTACAAAGTCAGACTTTGCACAAATGGCACACAGACTTGCAGCAGCATGGAGTCCTGTCTTCTATCCCTGTGACAGACCTTGCAGGCCATGTTCCTACAAATAACTACTTTACTTTTAAAACAGAGTACTACTCCACTGTGTATAAGTACCACATTTGCTTTATCAGTTTATCTGTTGATGCACATATAGGCCACTTTAACAATTTAGTTATGAATTGTGCTGCTATTAACATGGGTATGTGTATGTCAATCTAACATGATGCCTTTAACTTGTAAGGGTAAAAATTTCTATGGGAACCAGCTGACCTCTGGCCATAGATAAGCAGCATGAGATTGCCCGGAAAGGAGGTGCCGGGAATGTCAGGAAATTATCCCCTGTCCTTGGGGAAAAAAAAGAACAAAAGAACATCTGGTGCTGACACAGAATACCTCCCCCTCCCCTGTCCATAAACTGAAA
>NW_004955495.1:7456744-7461693 GCF_000276665.1 Chinchilla lanigera | reverse complement strand
TTTTTTTGTCCAATTTTGCATGCTCATATCTGGTAATCTGAACAACTAATTTGAAAACAACAACATGTAATATAACAATTGGTGAATTCCTTCCATCTTGTTTGGTGAAGCTCTGTGTCATTTCTAGTGTTTATTATTGTTATTATTATCATCATTATTATTATTTTATTCTCTTTAATGGTTTTATCAATCTTGAATTTTTATATCTGACAGTCTGAGCAACTTCGCTGAAGATAACAGTATGTAATATAACAACCACTGTTAATTCCTATCATTTTGTTTTTAAACTTTGTAACATTTTTTTCTGTTTTTGCTTGGTTTTGTTTTTGTCTGTGTTATTTTATTATTGTATTCTTTTTTCTCTGTATAATAAACAAAAGAGAAAAACCCTGAAAATATTTTTGGAACTATTCAAAGCTGTCCTTACCATGAAAACCAAGAGTCTTTTTAGAGTGGAAATATTTATAGCGGTATTCACCTGTTGTACCTTACAGCTGTCTGCCCAAGCCAAGCTTAGCTCTCTGATCCCACATGCTGGTGCAGCATTTATTAGCCATCCTAATTGTGAGTTAATTTGACCAATGTATGGCTTGGTCCACTGGCTTTGTAAGTGCAAGCCATAATTTATGGTCCATATGGTGCTAATTCTCAAAACATGCAAAATACAAGAAGTATGCAGATGTGGCTTCCTACATGTAGATTTTGAAGGATCTCTTGGTCTAAAGGTCCAGACTGAGTATTCCCACAGAATGGGAGCTATCTTTAAAGAACCCCCAACAAATTCAATGGCCAGTGGAACTACAGGCTTGGAGACATCAACAGTCCTAATAAGTGTAATGCCTAGGAGACCCCTGTGCTCCAGACTGCAGAATATTAGACCCACCAACATACAGAGCCAATGTGACAGGTGCGTTTATGAGACTTTAGTGTTTGACAGCTGAAATACTGGCTTCACCTACAAAAACTTTAAATATGAGGCTAGCCTGGCCATTGCAAATGCAACCCTCATTCAACTCAGTCTAAGAGATTAGGCATGGAATCAAAGATTATACTGATCCCTTCCTCACCTGCAGTTTCTGTTTGCATGGTTTTATACACCCAGTTTCAAACACAGTCCAAAAATAATGAATAGACAATTCTAGAAATATGTACTTCTAAACTTTAAAATGTTCTGATCCCAGATCCATGATGAAATCTTAGACTGTCCACCCACCATTCTGTCACTCCCTCACTTTAGATTTTTGTGTAGCCACTTTGTCTCAGATCATCACAAGTAGGGTTAGTACAGTACATTAAAGGAGCATATTAGTGTATTACATGTATTCATGTAATTATATTACATGATACTGGCATAATTGTTCTAATTTAGCATTAGTTTTGTTGTTAATTCATTATTATGCCCAATTTGTAAGTTAAATTTTAACACATGTTCATATGTTTCCCAAAAACCATGGTATATAGAGGTCTTGGACCTACTCTAAATATCCAGGTATGTATGGGGGCATAGAATAGACTGTCCACAGGTCAAGAGTGACCAGTATATTTAGTTTACATCACAGGAGAGCAACGTATTGATGTCATAGTGTCTGTGGAATCCATAAGATCATGGAGATAGGGTGCAGGTTAATTAAGATACAAGTCATTAAGCAGAGCTATTTAGTTTTTTCTGAAAACTGAACATGTTCATTGCCCAAGAGGAACCACTGTCCCACTCCCAACTCTAAATTTCTGTGATTCTGCATGCCTAGTATGGGCTCAGTCAGTTCCTGGTGGACTCCTTCAGTGGATGAAGCAGCCCTGGGCAGGACTTAAACTGGCTTTTCATTTATGGATCTGTTCAAGGCCTAGGCTCCTTGTCTGGAAATGAATGGCAGACTCATAGTAAGTGAAGCTCTGTGAGTCATTAATCCATATTAAATCCTGTAATGGTGGATGAAGCCAGAAAGCTTCAAAGGATAAGACAAGAACAACCAAGAATACCTGGATCTGATCTCAACTAGATAAAGACTATAGCCTCAGACATCTCACTCCTAGGTGGATTAATTTAATCCTTATTAAAAACTAATTTAATACCTTAGTTGGAGAAGTCCTTGAGTGATTCTGCCCTTCTTGAGTACCCCTGTCCTTTCTTCTGATAACTAAATAAATACAGGCCACCCAGAAAAGGTCTTGGTCTTAGCTTTGAGAGAATCTCGAATTCTGTGAGAGGGCTTTGATCTTCTTGGAGCCGTGAAATCATTCTATTTGACTCTTTATTTAGCCTTCACCATACATTCATCTGGGAGATTGTGGACCTGATCAGCCAGCAATAACTAAGGGATATTATTTACCTGATACTCCCCATTCCTCCACCTTTGATGCAAAGCATCCGTATCCAGCCATGTCTTCCAAAATTGTGGGAGTCCCCAATCAGATAGCAAGGGCTTGGGCCTCTATGAAGAAATACTGGAGGCGGCGCTGGGGATTTAGCTCAGGGGCAGAGCACCTGCCTGGCAAGCCCAAGCTGGTGAGTTCAATTCCCGGTACTGGGAAAAAAAAAAAAAATACTGGAGGGACCCTTTATTTATTGCAGGAAGGAGTGGAGGCTACAGATTTCTGAGGCTCCCTGTGGCCCTTCTTGCCTCTTTATCCTGATGATAGCCCTTCCATGTTGACATCCTAGGATGGAAATGGCCTCTGAAGGGCTCTGGAGTCCACTGGACCATCTCACACAGCGGCAATGCAGAGCTTCAGTTTAAGTCATTTGTTGGACTGACCCTTATGCTTGTGCATGTCCTATTGAATGGAAAAATAGTAGAAGAGAAGTCGTTCTTTTTAAAACTTTGTTCTTTTGAAACTGCCTAGCTCTGTAACTGCTTATGGCTTTATTTTTTATATTTATTTATTTATTTTTGTCTTTTTGTGACAGGGTCTCACTATGCAGTTCAGGGTGGACTTGAGCTCACTTTGTAGCCCAGGCTAGTCTCAAACTCACAATGATCCTCCTGCCTCTGCTTCCTGAGTGCTGGGATTGCAGGCGTGTGCCACCATGCCTGGCTTCATGGTTTTATAATTACTTTCTTGACCCCTGTAACCATTAGAGCAAAAGCAAACATGCAGGATGCCTGATTGTACCACTATACCAAGCTTCATGAACTGATGATCATTAATCTGCTCTTGTAACTGATGATCTCACCCTGTTAGCTAGTCATAAGAACTGCCAGGCTGTTCTGTCCCACCTTTGTACTTTCTTTGTACCTCTTGCTTGTGTATCATATAAAAGCCCTAGACCACCAGAGATCAGGGCTGATATTCTGGAAAGGATTCTGATTCAGTTCCTCTTCAATGTAAATAAATCTGCCTCCAAATCCTGGCTATTGTTTTGGTGGTTTTGCTTGTCATTGCACCATCAGAGCATCAAGCTGGGGTACTTGCTATGGCTACTTGGCCACTTCATGAACAGTGGGCCCATGTAGTGAGGAAGCAGGAAGTAGAAGGGACCAGTCATCTTTGGAGCATGGCAGGCAAAGCACCCCATTCTGATAGCATTAAAGTGGAACAAAGGGATAAGGGGAAAAGTGAGAGAGCCACAGCTTGGCGGCTGCTGGACATCTCATGTGATGGTTAGCCTTACTGCATGATGCAGCTCTGGAGCCTGCTGGTTAGCCATCTAACACAGTGGTCCTCAATCTACAGTGATTCTGTCCTCCAGGGGATGCTTCAGCTTGTTTGGAAACCTCATGAATTGGGGAGGGAAAGATTCTTATTGTAGTCCAGTGAGGGAATGCAGCAGATTCTGCTAAATGTAGATTTTGTAGATTTTCAGGACTTATTAGGATTATTCAGCTCCAAATGCCACTGTTAGGGGCTGGGGATTTAGCTCAGCGGCAAAGCGCCTGCCTCGCAAGCGCAAGGTCGTGAGTTCGGTTCCCGGTACCGGAGAAAAACAAAAAAAACAAAAAACAAAACAAATGCCACTGTTGCATGACAAATTCTGTTCTAGGTCTGCATTTCCTCCACTGTTGTGTCCCTGCTAACTATAGTGTGCGGCTCTAGGGAGGCATCTGGGGACAGGGTGCATTTCTGCGTTGTGTGACATTTGCTTAGCACCTGCACTGAGCCATCCTCAGAGTTGAGTGGGTGGGGAGATGTGGTCAGAAAATTTTCTGTCCAGATCATAAATGTGATTGTACCAAGAGGTCCTTTTCTTTTTTCAATCATTCCCTCACTTTTACCTCCTTTTGAATTTGTCACAATGCTGAATGATAAGAAGTATTACTGATTTACAGATAAAGAAAATGAGACCCAGAAAAGTTCACCAAATTCTTCAACACCATAGAGCTCATACAGTGCCACTGGATCTGTGCAAAAGTCTGTGTTTTCACAACTGTGCCTTCATTCTTCCTCTGATCTTACCAGATACAGCCACTATGTCTGGTCAGAAGGATACCACATTTAAAATTGTCTTCTTTCATTTCTTTGACTTCTCACAGCAGCCACCTTCCTTATCTTTTCTGCCGTACCTATACATGTACCTGTTCGCCCTGCAGGGAACCTGCTCATCACCACCCTGACTTGAACAGTGAACACACTCTGTAGATCTCTGTACCTCTTTTTGTGCACAGTCTCTACTGCTGAGTTTCATTTACCGTTGTCTTCAGCCCTTTCATGCAGGTTGTCCCTCCACCCACTACTCCATCCACTTTGGGGACCATGATAACCAGATGTTCATCACAATTGGCTACGCCCATTTCTTGCTCATGGTCATCAGTTATGATTACCCCTCACTGCATTAAGCATACTCATGATCCTGTGGCTCTGCCCATTTTTCGGCCTAGTCCTGAGTTGGTGGTTTAGTCATGGGATAGTAACACTGGTAGTTTTTCTCCCTTCATCTCTACAACTTGAATACAATCCAACATTTTCTCTGCCATGTATTTTCTTTGATTTGCTTCTTTCTTTTTTTTTTT
>NW_004955495.1:7447585-7448779 GCF_000276665.1 Chinchilla lanigera | reverse complement strand
TGCCTACCCTTTACCCGTCCTTGCCCACCCCGGTCCTACCTGAGTCCCAACCTGATCTGTTCCTCCTGGAGCCAGATGTCTCACCCCCACCTTACCCACCTGCCCCTGTTGCTCCTCCTCCTCCGCCCGCTCTGTCCTTGCCCCTGTCTTCTTCTTCTGACTCAACCCTACAGGACCATCCTGCAGGCTCCTTGGAACAAGGACCTGCCCAGGGGACCCGCAGCCGGCAGGCCCAGAGCCCCCAAGATGTGGCAGTCACGCTCCCTCTCCAACCTCACAGGCCTATGGTGGACGATGGGCAGGGGGGAGACATGCCTGCCCTGCAATATTGGCCTTTCTCCTCCTCTGACCTATACAACTGGAAAAATAATAATCCTCCTTTTTCTGAGGACCTTCTAGGTTAACTGGGTTGGTGGAATCCCTCATGTTCTCACACTGGCCCACATGGGATGATTGCCAACAGTTGCTTGGGACCCTGTTCACCACTGAGGAACGGGGTCGAATTCTTGTGGAAGCTCGGAAACAGGTTCCTGGGCAAGATGGGAGACCCACTCAACTTCAGAACATCATTGATGACTTGTTCCCACTGCGTCGCCCTGATTGGGATCTGAATACGCCGGCAGGTAGGGAGCATCTGTCCATCTATCGCCAGACTCTGGTAGCGGGTCTCCGATCGGCTGCACGCTGACCTACTAATTTGGCTAAGGTGAGAGAGATAACCCAGGGGGTTAATGAATCACCCTCGGTGTTTTTAGAAAGGTTAATGGAGGCCTACCGCAGGTATATGCCCTTTGACCCCCAGGCTGAGGAACAAAGGGCTTCGGCTGCTATGGCTTTTATCGGTCAGTCAGCCCCAGATATCAGGCGTAAGTTGCAACGCCTGGACGGGCTACAAGATTTGACTCTGAGAGATTTGGTAAAAGAGGCAGAGAAAGTCTTTTATAAGAGAGAAACGGAGGAGGAAAAGGAACAAAGAAGGGAAAAGGAAAGAGAAGAAAGGGAAGCGGTTAGAGAAAAGAGGAGAGTTAAGGAGTTAACTAAGATCCTGGCCACAGTAGTAGAGGGCACAGCAGGAGATAAGAAAAAGTCAGGCACACGCCGCCGGGTCCCCTTAGACTCAAACCAGTGTGCTTATTGTAAGGAGCTGGGACACTGGTCCAAGGACTGTCCCAAGAAAAAGAAAAAAGGAACCCA
>NW_004955495.1:7438310-7447318 GCF_000276665.1 Chinchilla lanigera | reverse complement strand
CACCGCGGTTAAGGTCGATGGCGTTACATCTTGGATCCATGCGTCCCATCTCAAGCCATCCCTCCCACCTTCGGGGCTACACTGGAAATTGGAGAAGACTGATAATCCTCTTAAGCTACGGGTCCGCTGTGTGGCTGGGGACTCTCCCTCCCCAGGGGAACTGTGATTCTAATCCCCACCAGCCATGGAGGTGGACAATTACTCGTTGGGAGGACAGCAAACTTATAAAAGCTTGGGAGGGGTCAGGGGAACCGAACTTTACAGTCCGCCCCTGTGACCTTGTTCATGTAACATTTTGTGACCAACTTCCCATCTACATGTGTCCTTTGTCCAATCCAGGAAAAGGATACTGTAATAGTCCAGAACATTATTATTGTGCTTATTGGGGCTGTGAAACAATAGCTACAGCTTGGACACCCTCGTCCCGAGACCAGTACCTTCAGGTACAGTGGGGCCCACCAGGGTGTCGACCCTTCCAGTACTCCACTGTGTGTGCAGACCCGATTGGGAGACACTGTATAGGAACTTGTCAGTGGTTGACCATCAATATCACAAACCCAGAGGACCCCAATTGGTTGATTGGGCGCACTTGGGGCCTCCGGTATTGGCAGCCAGGGACAGATAGGGGAGGTTTAATACTTATTAAAAAGGAGCCAATATCCCCAAGGACCGTAATCGTAGGTCCAAACCCCGAACTCAAGCCCGGAAATCCTCAACCTTCTTTAAGACCTCAGCCCCTCATACCTCTGGCCTCAGCTGCATCCGTGGGTGCCCAGACCAAGGAGCAGAGGCTACCCCTGACCACCACTGCTTTAACAGACAGCCCTATTCCATCCCATGCTCCCACTGCTCCAGCCACCCGAGCTCCTGACACTGACCGGTTATATAATCTCATTTTAGGAGCATATTTGGCCCTAAATTACACTCAGGGCTCACTGACCCAATCCTGTTGGCTTTGCCTAGCTGCCTCGCCACCTTATTATGAAGGAGTGGCCATTAATAAGACTTATACTATAACTACTAGTTCTTCATGTGACTGGCAGAAACACCATAAGTTAACCCTCCCAGAGGTATCTGGCCAAGGAACATGTTTAGGGCAACCTCCTAATGAGACCTACCGAGCACTATGTTCACAAGTAATCCTTGTGAACTCCTCCACGAGTGCCCAATACTTACTTCCACCCCTGGGGACCCAATGGGCCTGCAATACTGGCCTCACCCCTTGTGTCTCTACCCAAGTATTCAACAGTTCAGCTCATTTTTGTGTCATGGTAAAAGTGTTCCCCCGAATTCTGTACCACCCAAGTGAGGAATTTGAAAGAGAAATAGA
The DNA here is from genome assembly GCF_000276665.1 of Chinchilla lanigera. Taxonomy (NCBI): domain Eukaryota; kingdom Metazoa; phylum Chordata; class Mammalia; order Rodentia; family Chinchillidae; genus Chinchilla; species Chinchilla lanigera. The sequence goes on along the minus strand of NW_004955495.1, from coordinate 7,445,988 downwards.
AAAAAAGACTAGATTTAAAAGGGAGCCTGTGTCACTGACTTTAGCAGTCCTGATGGGCGTAGGTATTGCAACGGGAATAGGAACGGGAACCACAGCTTTAGTACACGGATCCCAGCAAGTCTCAGAATTAGAAACTGCCATTGATCATGATTTGAAAGCCTTAGAAACATCAGTAACTGCTCTACAGGAATCTTTGACTTCCCTGTCAGAGGTGGTACTACAGAACAGGCGTGGGCTAGACTTGTTGTTTATGAAAGAAGGCGGCCTATGTGCTGCTTTGAAGAAAGAATGTTGCTTTTATGCAGACCATTCGGGAGTGGTGAAAGAGTCCATGGCCAAACTTAGAGAGCGCCTCCAGGAAAGACAGAGAGAACGGGAAGCACAACAAGGATGGTTCGAGTCTTGGTTCACTCAGTCCCCTTGGCTCACTACGTTGCTGTCTGCCTTGGTGGGCCCACTGATTGTACTACTGTTAATAGTAACCATTGGACCATGTGTTTTAAACAGGATAGTTAACTTTTTACAGGGCCAAATTGGAAATGTCAAATTGATGGTTATCAGACAACAATATTCGGTCCTAAACGGCCCTGAAGAACTCTCTGATCTCTAGGATTAGAGATTTGTACAAGAAGAAGTGGGGAATGTAAGGGTAAAAATTTCTATGGGAACCAGCTGACCTCTGGCCATAGATAAGCAGCATGAGATTGCCCGGAAAGGAGGCGCCGGGAATGTCAGGAAATTATCCCCTGTCCTTGGGGAAAAAAAAGAACAAAAGAACATCTGGTGCTGACACAGAATACCTCCCCCTCCCCTGTCCATAAACTGAAACTTCCTCATTCCTGTATCCCCCTGTCATAGGGAACACCTAGTATTGTATCTCCTCACCAATGCCCCCACCAATGAATGTAAAGGTCAATATGAACTAACCAATGCTATCTGCTTCTGTAATGACGCTTGCAACCTCCCGCCCTTTGTGGTTTTTTGGGTTAAAAAGCCGGACCTAACCCCAGCTCGGGGCTCTCTGTTTCTGCGAGTTCAGTGAGCCCCATGCATGCTTGGTGAATAAAATCCCCTTGCTTTTTGCATGAGAGAACGTCTCTTGGAGTCTTCCTTCACGCGGCGAGTGTCTCGACCCTTACAAACTCTTTAGGAAAGGTACATAGAAAGGGAATAGCTAGATCACATGGAATTTAATTTTAGCTTTTTGAGGAATATCTATACTCATTTTCATAGTGGAATTTGAGAGCCTTTGATAGCCGGGCCAGCGGCTGTCAGTCTGTTTTCCATGCAGGGAGATGCTAAGCAGCCCCGAACCAAAGAAGGCTTGAGCTTTTAAGCTTGAAAACCACATCCTGGTTGGCGCGTCTGTCTTGTGAAAAAAAATTTTTGCAAGGGCCGAAAAGTGGAACCTATCAGTTTCAGCAAGCAGGTGTTGTAAAGTTCAGAATGTTCTCAGAAGCATATATTTTTTCTCAACTAAAAATAACTATCAAGCACAGTTATAATTCCTTACTAATTCTAGTAGAGTTTTGTTAGATCATTGGGGTTTTCTAGGTGGATAGTGATGTCATCTATGAACAAAGACAGTTTTATTTGGTCATTCTTAACATTTATGCTCACTGTTGTGTATTTTCAAAGTTTTTTCACCCCAGAGTTAGGATTGAACCTAGAACCTCACATACTGTAGGAAGCACTCTACAACTAAGCAGCATCCCAGCCTTTACATATATATTACAATATGCACATACATTTTGAGACTTCTTAACACATGTTATTTAAAAATTTGTGATTCAGTTTCTAACTCTGCATCTCCTATTACTATTCAGTGTGGTCTGAGAGTGTACTTTACACGATTTCTGTTTTTTTTTTTTAATTGATTTAGGTGTGTTCTGTATACCCAACTATGGTTTATGGTGGTGTATACACCATATGTTCTTAAGAAGATTGTGTGCTCTGCAGTTTTAAAATGTTCTATAATGTCAAATGACTGTAGATCCTAGGTAATGCCATTGATTTCAGCTCCCATCATGACTGATTTTCTGCTCTCTGGATTACTCAGTTACTCTTGCAGCCATGTTGAAGTCTCCACATATATTTGTGGATCTGTGATTTTTCCTTCAGTTCCATGTTTTTGCCTCTTGTAATTTGATGATCTTTTTAGACAAGAGAGAGAAATAAAAGGAATAAGGATAGGAAAGGAAGAAGTAAAATTATCACTATCTGCAGATGACATGATACTTTACATGGAAGACCCCCAAAACTCCACAAGAAGACTCCTTGAATTCATCAACAAATTCAGCAGTGTAGCTGGATACAAAGTCAACACCCAAAAGTCAATAGCATTCCTATACACAGAAAACAAAACAGACTGAGAGAGAAATTAAGGACACCATACCTTTCACAGTAGCATCCAAGATACTGAAATATTTAGGAATCAATCTAACAAAAGAAGTAAAAGATCTATTCAGTGAAAGCTACAGTGCTCTGAAAAAAGAGATCAAGGAGAATTTCAATAAATGGAAAGATATTCCTTGCTCATGGATAGGAAGAACCAGCGTTGTGGAAATGACCATACTCCCAAAACTGCTGTACAGATTCAATGCAATTCCCATTCAACTACCAGTAGCATACCTCACAGATCTCAAGAAAACATGCCTTAAATTCATCTGGAACCAGAAGAGACTCAGAATAGCAAAAGAAATCCTGGGCAACAAGGATAAGTCAGGTGGAATCACAATCCTTGACCTGAAATTATACTACAAAGCTACTGCCATAAATTCAACCTGGTAATGGCTAAAAGACAGACCTGAGGATCAATGGAACAGACTGGAAGACACAGCCACAACCACACTCAGCTACCTAATCTTTGACAAAAGGGCAAACAAACTCACTGGAAGAAAGATAGCCTCTTTAATAAATGGTGCTGGAAAAATTGGCTTGTCACCTGCCAAAGACTGAAAATAGACCCAAGCCTATCACCATGCACCAAACTCAAGTCAAAATGGTTCACAGATCTCAATATTAAACCAGAAACACTAAATCTATTGGAAGAGAAAGTAGGTAAAAACCTTGAAGTCGTAGGGGTAGGCAGAGAGTTCATGAAAAAAACCGCACTGCACGTGAAACACTTTAGAGGAATCTTATTAAAGCCTCATATGTCCTCCTGGAGAACTGATTGCCTTTTCATTAATCATTTTCCTCCATCTTAATATGTTTCAGGTACAGAGTAATTAGTTTCAGTCTAGGTTCAAACCATTTTTTAATTAGTGCTAGAATATTATATCTCTGCATACCATTACATTAAAACTATCCCTATCAATGCATTATCTTATTTTTAAAATATGTATTCACATATTTTGACAAATATCGTTTTAGTGTATTCATCATGTAGTGCTTTATAATATATATCCCTTATGAAATGCCTAAATGAAGGTAATTCATTTACATTTTACTTCATAGGAATCATTTTGTTGTGGTGGTGGTTGTTTTTGAGGTAAAATCACTTGAAATGTAATTTATGTGATATTCCCGAGTACAAGAGAATATTTTGAACCCTGATGAACATGTTATATAGCAGCTCTACTAGACATATTTCTCCTATGCAAATGACAGTCTGAGTCCTTTGAGAAGTATCTCCCCAACATCTCCAATCCTACTTACTTGTATTTAAAATGGTTTTTCTTGTAGAGGACACAAAGTGTGTATTTTCTAATGTACTCTGTCATTTTGTTATTTAATTGGTGCAGATAATTCACATTTAAAATGATTGTTGATAAACTTGGTTAGTATGTACCACATCTGTGATTGCTTCCTTTTTGTTTTATTGCACTTGATTTACATTTAAGCTTCCCTGTTTTTGAATTTTTATCTAAATTGGATGGTATATGATTTAATTTTTCCTCCTTAATTAGCATATCAACTATATCTGTTTTCTAAGTACTGTATTTTTAGTGATTTTCCAAAATTATGAAAATCTGTAGACAACCTTCCTAAAGGCACTTTCAAATAACAGTGTACTGTTTCACAAGCAGGATAGATACCTTACCATGTTGCCAATTCTTTTCTATCCCTAGTACAGTTGCTGTTAATTCATTTTATGTAGCCTACCTATAAGCACCTAGTACATTAATGGTGTCATTAGTTTGAACAAAAATTTATCTCTTTATGTTAATAGGAATAAAGTGGAGATTTTGTTGTACTTTTGTTTATTTCTGCCACTTTTCCTTGTCATCATCTTCTATGATCAGAGATTATAGCTTAGATCTTTCTCTCTACAGAAGTTCTTTCAGTTTATGCACTGCAGATATACTGGTGACACATTCTGTCATCTTGAATCTGTTTTCTTCCCTCTTTCAGGCTGCATAATTTCAAACAATTTATCCAGAACTTGGTTGGTTTTTTTGTTGTTGTTGTTCTGGTTCTCCTACTAGTTTTCTACTGAACACCAATAATGATGATCCCATTAACCTCTCATACTTTCTACCTGCATGATTCCTGTGATCCTTTTGATAATGTCTTATTCTTTTTGATAGAGTGTATAATTCATACATCTTTCCCATACATCATTTAGTGTTTTCACCATAATTATCTGTACCACAATCATTTGTTTGCATTGAGAAGCCTTGTCTCCCTTTTTCTCCACATACTTTTTGATTATTTTTTCCACTGGTGGGTTTGGAAAATTGACTTTTGAGTATTTGAGTGGTGTAACATTGAAGATTTGTTCTGTTTCACTTGCTGGTCAAGGTAGGAAGATACCATGAAGCTGAAATGGGGTGTTTTACTTCCCTCTGATGCTTTGGTTCTAGAAATCTTACTGTTTGGTTGGGCTTTGGGAAAATAATTTTTTCTTTTTTCCAAGTAAGAACTTAGGACAAAACAAAATTTTTATAATGGCTTCTTTTTCCCCCCCATTATTGTCACTGTGTGAATTTGGTGGGGATTTTATAGGTAAAATTCACAAACTTGTAGGGTCTGAGTCCACTGAAGTGTTTATGAGGTACTGTATAATGAAAATATATGATGAATCTTTAAAGATAATTGCCATTAATCCTCTTCAAAATATTCTCTTTGCTTCAAACACACCCATCCTACTGTTCTTACCATTTTTTGAAGAAGTTCAAGGAATCCTCATGTCTTGACAATATGTGATCAAAAAAATACAGTGAATGCTACTGCTGTACAACATTGAATGGAAGCAGACCTATAAAAACATTATACGGTGGGCAGGGGATTTAGCTCAGTGGCACAGCACCTGCCTGGCAAACATGAGGTCCTGAGTTTGATTACTGTAACTAAAGAAAAAAAAAAAAAAAACTATAGCGTGTCTTCATCCACCTGTTCACCGGAACTGGCACCATGTACTTCTGGCTCTTCCCCAAAGTAGAAATGACCATGAAAAGTAAACATCCTGTACTGGATTCAGAACATCAGAGGATCCATAAGAGATCAGTTAAAGATATTCATGGAAGAAGACTTCCAGAAGTGACTCAGAAAGTGTCAAGGACAGTGGGATAATTGTGTTTGAAGAGAGGCCTAGTATTTTGATAGGGATTAATGACAGTGTGTCTTTTACTGTAATACATTTTTCAAAAGAATAAACTTTCACCATATTTTTAGATCATAGCTTATAGCTCTCAAATTTGGCTTCCATCAGGGATCTGCACTTTAGGCATACTTTGAGTTTCCTGTGTTTGTTTTTATGCATCATCTTGCAGTAAGTTAGTACTCGTCTCTGTGAGCTTCGTTGTTCCTAATTTAGAGGCCATGGATTGCTTTTGGATTTCAGTTCTTCGAGTCTAGAAGAGCTGTTGATTTTAAATTTTGCTTTTCTTTCTTTTTACTGTGTACATAGGAATACTCCCTTCTCTGTCATTCCATGATGGACTGCATAGGGGAACTATGTGAGTTCATTTCTTTTGATGTTGGCTGATAGTATTTAACCTTCAACAGTCCTTCCCTTTGTGCCCTACAAGACCATGAGATGAACAAAAGCCAGAGGTCCCTCCTTTACTACCGGGAGGACTCTGAAACCAACCCAAACCTATGCCTGTAGCAGTGAGTTCTCACCACAGATTCTCTATTAGTCTCAACTGGTCTCCCAGGCCAGGCCTTCCTTTTTCTCTAGATATGTAACAGCAAAGCCTTGACCAAGAACCAAGCGACACTGAGGTTTGGAGGTAAAAATCAGTTTAATTTACACCGGTGGTCCTGACTGGGATCATTCCCAAAGAAGTCAGGCCCTGAAGGCTCAGGGAGGGAGGTTTCTGTGGGGTAGCAAAGCAGAAGTACAGAGGCAGACTGCTTGTCATGTGGGGATTGGTTCTTGCAGTGTGCATCATAGTGACCCGCCATTTCTGAGAAACAGAAGTAACAGGAACTAGTAACACAAACTAAAGTAAATTAGAGATTACTTGGGCAACAGTAACTACCAGAAACTGAAGTATACTGGCTATGGGGGCCATGTTCTGCTATAGATACTCTCTCTATAGATACTCTCACTAGTTACCTGGTTCAGAAACTTTCCTGCTTTTCCTGAGCCCTTAGTTGCGTGATCAGTAACTTTCTATGTCCCCTTTTGTTTTGTATTTTTTTTCTTTTTGTCTTTTTTTAAAATTTATTTTAAAAATACGAGAAGGAAAGCATATTAACAAACAGACATCCACTTACAAAATAGCATAAGAACAATACAAACAATACAGAGTTACAGACAAAGTGGTAGGAAATTAACAATGGTTGTTGTATTGCCTGTTGATATCTTCAAAGTGGTTTCTCAGGAAAACAAAGAGACATGCAAGATTGATCAAATAAGTAATCATTAACTGTTCCTTTCAGTAAGTCGATAGAAGTCAGTAGTACAACTATGTTAGCTCTCCTGTATATACATACATACATACATAATTTCCCCTTCTTTCTTTTCTCTTTTCCCTCACCCCAGTTGCTCTTTACCTTTGAGCATTTTCGTTTCGTTTCACAATGTCTCTCTTACCTCCTAATTTTTATTCACTCTTTCAGGTTCTTACACTAGTGAGACAATATGTTGCTTTCACATGGAGGTCTGATTTATTTCACTTATGAGTATGGTCTCTAGTTGTGATCCTTTACCTGTAAAAGCCTCGAGATTATCTTTCTTTATACTTGAGTAATATTCCATTATATAAAAGTACCACAATTTTCTTATCCATTCCTCAGTGGATGGACATTTGGATTTCTTCCACAATTTAGCAATTACAAATTGCGCTGCTATGAACATGGGTGCATATATATCACTGTAATATGGTGCTTTCAGATCTTCTGGGGAAATACCCAGAAGGGGGGTGGCTGGGCTGAATGGGACCTCTAGACCTACTTTGCTGAGGAATCTCCAGACTGATTTCCCCAGTGGTTTCACCAATCTGCATTCCCACCAGCAGTGGAGGAGAGTTCCTCTTTCTCCACAGCCTCACCAGCATTTGTTATTGGTTGATTTCTTAATGCTAGCCATTCTTACTGGGGTGAGATGAAATCTCAGCGTTGTTTTAATTTGCATTTCTCAAATGACTAATGATGTTGAACATTTTTTCATGTATTTATTTGCGATTGGTATTTCTTTATCTGAGAAGTGTGTATTCATCTCAGCTTCCATTTTTGGATTGGGTCTTTGAATTGGTAGGGGAGCTGATGTTTTTTAATTCTTTAT
>NW_004955495.1:7413234-7436391 GCF_000276665.1 Chinchilla lanigera | reverse complement strand
CCTTGGTAATTTGTACATATCTAGGAATCTGTCCATTTCTTCTGAGTTTTCTATCTTACAAGAGTAAATATTTTCAAAGTAGGTATTAATGGTCTTCTTAATTTCTCTCTCAGTCTGTTGTTTGTGTATAGGAATGCTATTGTAGGATCTGTAGTAATTCCATCCTTTTCATTCCTTATTGCAGGAATTTGAGTTCTTTCCTTTCTTTTTTTGATTAAGTTGGCTAAGGGGGTATCAATTTTATTTATTCTTTTGAAGAACCAACTCCTTGACCAACTCATCATCCTGGCAAAGAAGAATTCAAGCCTCTTTTTTTCCTCTGAAGTCATAACTTAATTGTTGTTTGTTGAATACATGGAAATAATAGCATAGAAAGTAGATTTTCAAGTATGTACCTAGTTGTCAATATTATAGAATAACTCCCATCTTCAAGCAGTTTTTTGTATATGTGTAGGCCTATAGGTAAATGATATACTTTCCTTGGATTTTTTTTAAATCTGTGTCAATAATATATTTTGCTGAATGTGTATTTTGTAGGTTTTATGGATATTAAGGAACATACTTTTTTTATTCTTAATATCTTAAGTGTTGGAAAACATTATGCTCTAGATGTAGTAGTTTTTCTTGACTACTTAAAGGTGTATTTTAGAAACTATACAAGTTTATCAGTTTGCATGAGAGGAGACATCTTGGCAATTCGAGCTCTTTCTAAGTACGGGTACTATCCTTCTCTGTTTCATTGCCCATTGCCAGTGCAGTGGACAGTGTAGTGCTTATCTATTAGTGAATTATTCTCCATGACTTTTATTTGTTGTTTAATTATAGATTAGCTTAAGAGACACCAATCAGAAGCTTGCAGAAGTTGTCTCCCAGTGTAATCAAAGAGGATATGTTCAATTCCCTGAGGTACAAATTGTGAGGAGATTTTAAATAACATCTGTCAAATCTACTCATTAGAGATTCACCAGAGTATATTGGAGGGGTGATAAGGTATGTTCCTTACCTTAGATGAGAGGTATTAAACAAATAAACTATTCTGTACAGTTAGTGTAGTCCATCCCAATACCAGCTCAAGGTACCAGGAAAGTTGAACTTTGTTCTGGGACATTTTGAGAATATGTTGTTTCAGGACAGTTGGTATTCTCTTCTGAGCACTCAGTAGTAGGAATTTGTTATTGAGGGTGATACAGATCCCTCGTACAAAGAGAAATTGGTATGACCCACATAGTTCAAATCTAGTATCAGAATTGCTGTATGAGAGGGTATGAGTATAGATAGAGAATAAGAACATGATGTCCAAATTGTCCAATGAACATGTGGAGAGAAGAATGATGTGAAGTTTTAATGAAGTGAATATACATCCTCATTAGAATGAATGTCACTCTCTTATCAAAATGTATGTGTGATTGTTTTAGGAGTCAGTGACCTTTAAGGATGTGGCCGTGAACTTCACCCTGGAGGAATGGGCTCTGTTGGGTCTTTCCCAAAAGAAGCTCTACAGAGATGTAATGCAGGAAACCCTGAGGAACCTAGTTGCCATAGGTAAAGAAAACCTCATTTCTTAGTGAATCAGAGAACAAGTGTGTCTTGTTCATCAGTGCCATTTCCTTACGTGGAAAATTGAACTGGAATATTTAGAGGAATATTCCAGGTATACTCATATAATACAGTGAATCTAGCTCAAATCTAATAATTTTTCTATAAATTAATTATTCCTAATGATTTTTCTGGCTCCACATTTTAGAAGAAACGTGAAGACCCAAACATTGAAGACGAGTGCAAAAAGCCCAGGAAAAATCTAAGGTAATTTTTTTCTATAAAAATTATATTAGTAAAAATTTCAACAATGCTAAAACAAGGTTCACAGTTATTTAAATGAGTTTATTAATTCATTTACTCTTAACTAAGATTAGGATCAAGAAATAACTACACATGAGGAAATATTTTTGAAACAGTGGACTGTGTAATTTGGAGAATTGTTTCAACTTCCCCCTTCTTATTACTTATCTCATATTTTTGTCTTCATTTACATATATACATATATTCTTTTTTTTTTTTTTGGTGCTGGGAATCGAACTCAGGACCTTGTGCTTGCCAGGCAGGTGCTATACCACTGAGCTATATCTTCAGTCCATATATATATATATATATATATATATGTATGTATATATATATGTATATATATATATATTCTATATGTATATTGAAGGATGTATTGTGCATAAGAAAAACCATGTGATATTTGAACTTGTTTCTGTGACTTATTTCACTTAGCACTATATTCTCATGTTGTATCCATTTACTTATACATGCCTCACATTTATCTTTCTTTATGGTAGAGTAGTATTCTATTGTATATAAATACCCCATTTTCCTTATTTTAACTATTTTTGAGGAGATACCTACAAAGGGAATGGCTAGATCAAATGGAATTTCTACTTACATTTGTTTGTGGACTTCCCACACTGATTTCTATAGTGATTGTACTAGTTTACATTCCCACTAACAGATTAGAACAATTCTTTTTTTTTTTTTTCATTTTGAAAATAAAAGAGTGAAAACACATTAACAGACACAAAATAGACACAAAAACAGTACAAGCAATACAGAATTTCAGACAAGGTGATAGGAAATTAACAGTGGTTGTTGTATTACAAGTTGGTTACTCAGATAAACAAATATTTATCTGAGTATAGAACAATTCTTTTTCCCCTTATCCTCACCAGTGTTTCTTATTATTAGATTTATTGATGATAGCCATTCTTTAGATGGAATCACAGTGTGGTTTTAATTGGCATTTCTCTGATAGCAGGGATGATGAACATTTTTTTTAACTTACTGTCCATTTCTACTTCTTAGAAGTATCTGTCCCTTTCAGTTGCCCATTTTTTGTTTGGATCTTTTGTTTGGGGGGGGTTCTAATTTTCGAAAGTTCTTTATATATTCTAGATGTTAGTTCTCTATCCCAGGATAGCTGGCAAAATTTCTTCCCTGTTCTGTAGATTGTTTTGTTTCTTCACACTGTTGGTTGTTCCCTGTACCATAAGAAGCTTTTTAATTTGATACAAGTCCCATTTGTTGAATCTCAGTATTGTATTATGGAATACATATATCATTGGGATTCCACTGAGACTACACTTACATCTTTTAAGACTTGTACCTATTTTGTCTTCCAGAAGATTGTTTTCTGTTTTAACGTTTAGATCTTTGATCCATTTTTTAGTTTTGTACATGATGAGACACCTGGATCTAGATTCAGTCTTCTGCATATGGATATCCAATTTTCCTAGCACCACTTATTATAGAGAGTATCTTTCCTCTGGTGTATGTTGTAGGCTCCTTTGTCAAAGATCAAATAGCTGTATATGCCTGGGGTTGTTTCTACTTCTTTTTTTCTGTTCCATTGGTCCATGTGCTCAATTTTCTGCCAGGACCATGCTATTTTAATCACTATACCTTTGTAGTATAATTTCAAGTCTGGGATTGTGCTGCTTCCTGCTTTGCTTTTGTTACCCAGGATTGCTTTTGTTATTCTAAGTCTGTTCTGATTGCATATAAATTTTAGGATTGTTTTCTCTAGCTCTGTGAGAAATGATGTTGGTATTTTGATTGAGATTATATTAAATTTGTATATCAGTTTTTAAGTATAGCCACTTTGATAATGTTGGTTCTGCCTGTTGAGAAAGAGGGAATATCTTTCCATATTTTGATTCTGCCATGATTTTGTTTTTCAGAATGATGTAATTTTCATTGTAGAGCTCTTTCACTTCCTTAGTTAGGTTAATCCATATATATTTAATTTTCTTGATACTATTGTGAGTGGTATTGTTTTTCTGATGGCTCTTTCAGTATGTTCATTATTAGTGTATAAGATAAATTACATGATTTATATGTTTATTTGTGTCCTACTACATTGCTGAATCTGGTTATCAATTCTAGGAATTTTTTGGTGGGATTTTTTGGGTCTTGTTGTAAAGGATCATGTCATCTGCAAATAATACTTTAACTTTGTCCTTTCTTATATGTATTTCTTTTATTTAGTTCTCTTGCGTGATTGCTCGGGCTGATGTTTAAAAGACTATGTTGAACAGTGTTGGCAATAATGGACATCTTTGTCGTGTTTCTGATTTTAGAAAGAAGGCTTTGAGTTCTCCATTTTTTATGATATTGGCAGTAGTTTGGTCATAAATGGCTTTTATCATATTGAGATAAAGACCTTCTGTACCTATTTTCATGAGGGCTTTTTATTAATAGATGTTGGTTTTTGTGAAAGGCCTTCTGTGCATCTATTGAGGTGATCATACGACTTTTGTCTTTGCTTCTGTTTTTGTAATAAATTACATTTATTGATGTGTGTATGTTGAACCATTCTCACATTCCTGGGATGAAGTCTACTTGGTCACAATGTATAATCTTTTTAAAGATTTGTTGCATTCTGTTTCTCATATCTTGTTGAGGATTTTCACACCTATGTTCATTAGAAAGGTAGTTTGTTTTTTTTTTTTTGGTTGGATTTTTGTCTTGTTTTGAGATCAGAATAACACCAACTTCTGTGAATGATTTTGGAAGTACTCCTTCGCTCTCAATTTCATTAAAAAAGTTTGACGATTGTTGATGTTACGCCTTGCCTGAATTTCTTGTAGATTTTGGCTGTGAATCCATCAACTTCCTGGGCTTTTCTTAATTGTTAGTGTTTTTATTACTGCTTCACCTTCATTACTTGTTATTGGATTAAGATTTTTAAGTCTTGGCTCAGTTTTGATGATTCATATTTATCTAGGAATCTCTCAATTTGTTCTGAGTACATTTGTAAAGTACTTTCTAATAATTTTCTGGATTTGTGCAGTATCCATTGAGAATTTACCTTTATTATTTTTCTTTTTTGTTTAAACAGTGACAAAGTTTATTTGAAAAACTAAAAGTGAAGAGTGAGGGAGAAACTGGCTCTGCAGAGCCATCTTGGGCTCAGTAAGAGAGAAAAAAGGAAGATACACATTACCAGGTTTTGGTGTGCTCACTTCTTCTGGAGTTAGTTACCAGGTTTTTCTCATTTAAAAAAAAGAATTGAACAAAATAATTTTAAAAAAAAAAAAGCTGAAAAGTGAAGCATGAGGAACTGGCTCTGCAAAGCAAATTGGGCCAAGAAAGGAAAAGACAAGATAAAAATACACCCTGGAGGACATAGGGTGGGTTACTTTGAAGAAAACCTAATTTTTATATTTCTAATTGCATTAATAAGTATCCCATGTTCCCTTTTTGGGTAAGTTTGTCTAAGGGTTTGTCTGTTGTTTTTTTTTTTCTTTCAAACAATCAGGTCTTTGATTCATTGATTCTTCACCTTTTTTTGCCTCCATTTCATTCATTTCTTCTGTGATCTTTATAATTTCCTTCCTTCTCCAAGCTTGGTGGTTGGATTGTTCTTGTTTTTCTAAGACTTTAAGATGCATGATTAGGTTATTATTTGAGCCTGTTTTTTTCAGATGTGGATGTTCACTCCCCTCACAGTATTGCTTTCCTTGTTTTCCATAAGTTCTGGTATATTGTACTGGCACTATCAGTTACTTCTTGGAACTGTTGTTTCTGTCTGTTTCCTCTGTGACCTGTAGATTATTCAATAGTGTGTTTTTATTTGTTTATTGGTTTTTCAAGACAGTCTCATTACAGAGTTCAGGCTGGCCTTGAATTCACTATGTAGCACAGGCTGGCCTCAAACTCACGGCAATCATACTGCCTCAGCTTCCTGACTGCTGGGATTACAGGCGTGCACTGCCACACGTGGCTAAGAGGATGTTCCTTAGTTTCTGTTACTATTGATTTCTAGTTTCAATGCAGTATGATCTGATAATATATATGGGAAATTTTCAATTCTTTTGTATTTACTTGAGCATGCTTAATTAGCTAGTATGTGGTCTATTTTGGAGGAAGTATGTATGTGGCTTTAAAAATGTGTATTCTGTTGTTGTGGGGGGAACACTGTCTATATCCACTAAATCCATTTGTTTGAAGGTTTGATTCAACTCTGATTTTTTTTGTTGTTTTTTTTTTATTCATTTGATTTATCCATTTGTGATAGTGGGGTATTGAGATCCCCCCATAATTATATTGATAATATCTGATTTTTTAAATGTCTGTTAGTGTTTGTTTTTTAACTTGGGTGTACTGTGCATATATGTTGCATATATGTTTATAAAGGTTATCTCTTACTGTTGAGTGGTTACATTAATTAATATGCAGTATGATTCACTGCCTCTTTTAATCAGCTTTAGGTTGAAATCCACTTTATCAGAAAATACGATAGCTATTCCTGTGTGTTTGTTTGTTTGTATGTGTATGTATGTATTTTGGGGTTTTATTGAGACAAGGTCTCACTGTGTAGTTCAGGCTTGCTTTGAACTCACTATGTAGCCCCAGGCTATCCTCGAGCTCAGGGCAGTCCTCCTGCCTCAGCCCTCTAAGTGTTGGAATTACAGACATGAGTCACCGTACCTGGCTTCCTGCATGTGTTCAGGTTTCCATTGCATGGAATATTGTTTTCCAGCCTTTGATTCATGGTCTGATTTTCTTTTCATGTTAAATGTATATCTTGTATATAGCATTCCATTGGATTTTGTTTCTTGATCCATTCTGCTAAGCTGTGCCTTTGATTGGTAAGTTGAATCCACTTACATTGGTAGTTATAATTGATAGGTATTGACTTATTCCTGTCATTGTATTAATTTTCTGTTGCTCTTTTGCTTCCTTTCCCTTCTACTTAATTGCTATCCCTGCCTTATGTATTCATTTTATTGCACCTTTTGGCATTGTTACATTCATTGCCTCCTAGGATATCCTTGAGAAGTTTTTGAAGTGTTGGTTTGGTAGTTATCAATTTGTTTTCTTTTTCATAGAAGTATCTTAGTTTTTCATCAGTTTTTAAAGCTAATTTTTCAGGTTGTATCAGTCTGGGTTGTTTGAAAAGCTTCAAATACTCTGCTCTTCTTGCCTTTAATTTTGTGTTGAGAAATCTGTTCTAATTTTTCCTTTATATGTGACTCATTGCTTTTCTGTAAGAGAAATGGTTACAGAACATAAAACCAACACTTCTAGTAAATCATGAATATCCAAAATTTTATTAATGTTATTTTCTTTTTTTATAGAAGTCAAGTTATAGACAAGCTCTGTGAATATAATGAAGGCAATCAATATGGTGAAAACTTCAGCCAGACACCGGAGCATGTTATAAGGAAGAAAACTCCCCTTAGAGTTTCACCATCTGAAAGCTGTATTTTGGAAGAGGTCCGCAATAGTTTTTCATCGGACAAGGTGACCCTCAGGGATCGCACTGTGTTCAAACTTCATGAGAATCAGGAATATGGAGAGAGTCCTTTTCATCATAAGAAAAGTGGGAAACCCTTCAGTTGTCCACGAGACTTCAGGAAGCTTGAAAGGATTCTAACTGGAGAGGAACCTTCTGAGTGTAAACAAGGTGGGAATGACTTTACTTATTCCACTTTACTTCAAAGGCATAAAAGAATTCATAGTGGAAAGAAATGCCATGTATGTAAGCATTGTGGGAAAATATGTAGAAGTTCCAGTTCCCTTCAAATACATGAAAGAATTCACACAGGAGAGAAACCTTACATGTGTAAGCATTGTGGGAAAGCTTTCAGTCGTTCAAGTGGCCTTCAGAGACATGAAAGAACTCACACTGGAGTGAAACCCTATGTGTGCAAGCAGTGTGGGAAAGCCTTCTCTCATCAGAGTTCCCTCAAATACCATGAAAGGGTTCACCGTGGAGAGAAACCCTATGTATGTAACCACTGTGGGAAAGCTTTTGTTTGTTCTGGTGCCTTTCGATTACATGAAAGGATTCACACTGGAGAGAAGCCTTACATGTGTATAAAATGTGAAAAAGTTTTCCTTTCTTACAGTGCCCTTCAACAACATAAGAAAGTTCATCCTGGGGAAAAACCATATGTATGTAAGCAATGTGGGAAAGCCTTTCTTTGGGAAAATAATCTTCAAAGACATACAAAACTTCCCTCTGGAGAGAAATTATATGAATGTAAACAATGTGGTAAAGCATTTCGGTGGGAAAATAGTCTTCAAAGACATACAAAGCTTCACTCTGGAGAGAAATTATATGAGTGTAAACAGTGCGATAAAGCCTTCCGTTGGAAATGTGACATTCAAAGACATGAAAAAGTTCACATGGGAGAGAAATTACCTGAGTATGAACAATGTGGGAAATCCTTTCTTTGGGAAAGTGATTTTCATAGACATAAAAGAATTCATAGTGAAGAAAAACCATATGCATGTAAGCAATGTGGGAAATCCTTCCTTTGGGAAAGTGCTTTTCATAGACATAAAAGAGTTCACAGTGAAGAGAAACCATATGAGTGTAAGCAGTGTGGGAAATCCTTCCTTTGGGAACGTGGTTTTGATAGACATAAAAGAGTTCACACTGAAGAGAGACCATATGAGTGTAAGCAATGTGGGAAAACCTTCCGTTGGGAAAATAATTTTCGAAGACATAAAAAAGTTCACAGTGGAGAGAAACCATGTGAATGCAAGCAGTGTGGGAAAGCCTTTCTTTGGGAAAGTAGTTTTCGACAACATAAACAAGTTCACAGTGGAGAAAAACCATACAAGTGTAAGGAATGTGGGAAAAACCTTCCTTTGGGAAAGCAGTTTTCAAAGACATAAAAAAGTGCACAGTGGAAAGAAACCGTACGAAGTAAGCAGTGGGGGAAAGCTTTCTCTTGTCCTAGTCACTTAAAAAAACTTTTAAAAATTCACAGTGGAGACTAAGCCTAGCAATTTGTAAAATCAGTAGATTGCCCATTTCTCTAATATGTGTTAATACTCACTGGAAAGAAACAATTTGTATGTTTGCCATGTGCATAAGTCTGCAATTGTCACTTTGGTTTCACAGACATAAGAGAGAGCTCATAGTTGAGAGTAACCTTAAATATAGAATGAGAAGGCTTCGGGGCTGGGGATTTAGCTCAGCGGCAAAAAGCGCCTGCCTGGCAAGTACAAGGTCATGAGTTCGTTTCCCGGTACCGGAGAAAAACCAAAAAAAAAAAAAAAAAGGCGGCTTCATTTTCAGAAGACTTTCCTTGCATTCATTTGGCTGCACAGGAGAGGACATTTATTAGTGTAAAGCATGTGGAAATGCCTTTAGTTGTCTTATTTGAGTCATAGTTGTAACATGGTATGGAGAATAACCTTGTCTAGAAGAAATGTGCCCAAGTCTTTACTTGGCACATACGTGAATGCACATTGGGTCAAAACCTTGTGATTGGGAAAGAAACAAAGTGGTCAGTTGTAAAAAATTGTGTTAAAGTCATATGAAAATTCCTGATGCAGTAGAGTCCTGTTAAAGTAATATAAAGAGGTCTGGGGATTTAGCTCAGTGGCACAGCGCCTGCCTGGCAAGCACAAGGTCATGAGTTTAATTCCCGGTACCAGATTTAAAAAAAAAAAAAGTAATATAAAGAATTTTATGCTAAGTAATTAATGTGGCATACTTTAGAAAACACATAGTGAATCACATTTGCTGAAAATCTTATGTATATATAAAATTGGGTCCCATTTTTCATATCGATCTAATGTGTATTTGTTTCAAATTTGTGTGCTTCTAGATAGTCATTAAACTGAGCAATGTGATGCCTGCTGTAATCCTGCTGCTAGGGAAGTAGAGATGGGAGACCAGTTGAGCCCACTAGTTGGATACAGAATTGTTAAAATAACAAAATAAACTAAGTACATTACAGTGAAAGTATTCTTTAAGTTATGTTGAAAAAAAAAAAAGCAAATTATTTTAGTAAATTTTTTAAAATCAAATCTCTAATAAGCTTTGTCTTGACCTGACATTTTGAACTGTTTTGCTTTCATGGGTGAATTAAAACATTTTAAGTATATAATATATCCTTGAGATTAACAAATGTTTTCTTTTTCCTTCACTATAGCTCTAAATATACCATTCTTAACATAGATTCACTCCATATATCTCTGCTGAGTCTCTTTTCTTTGATGTTGAGTATGCAGTGTTTTCCCATTGTATAAGTTGTACTCTACATGCATAAATTTTTAAAATTTACGTGGGGGTTGTAATTTGTCCTTTGCTCATTATACACAAGGTACATTATGCTGATTTGGATACCTTCTCACCAGAGGCCATCTGGACTATATCTTTTGTTATATGACATGTAATGAATTATAATAAGTGTGAGCACAGAGCATATCTGACTGTGGTTCAGCATGAAGAGCATTGATCATAGAATTTTTTATAGGCTTGGTGTTTGTTTTAGGGTGTTAATTGCTATGCATTGTAATACAGCTTCTCCCTCTGTTGAATGTACTGAGCAGTGAATACAGTTCTCTCTTTGGTAAGCATTATAGTTCTAATCTGGAAGTTTCCATTTAATACACTATCCTAGTAAACATGAAATGTTTGTGTAGCTTACATTAAATGTTCTCAAGTCACTAGCATAAATCATATACTATGATGTGTATTTTATTGTAAAGTGTTGATTATGTCATATAACATCACACGTAATTAACTATAGGGTTTCAGTTTTTATACTTGTATACATATGCCCATATGAACATCTGGCTGCTGCTCAGTATAATCAGGAAGTATAATGCTGCATATTGTCACATGGCGTGAGATCCAACCTTAAAAACTGGAGGCATTATCTTATGTGTACATTCACTTTTTTACCATCTTAACATAAAAAAAATCCTAATTCTCAAACTCTAACTCTATGATCTTCCTCATATCAGTTAAAAAATAAAAATGTAATTGCCCTTTAGCATGCTTTGGAAAATACACTTTTCACATTTATTATGACAAATCTTACCTGTGCCAGTGTTGTAAACTACAGCTGTACAGAATTAAACACGGGTAATCCAAGCAGTTTGTGATGAATATAGAGGGATGAGAAAACAAATTCTTGAAATGCTAGTGTCTGTGGTTTTGTGAGAAACTCCATATAGTTGAAGAAATGGTAAAATATATGTTTAAAAGATGCAAATAAGAGCTGTAATGGAAAATACACAATAACTTGTGATGGAGTATTGGGATGTATTGTAAATTTGTATGGAAAGCCAGTGTGTAAGATTGTCACATTGATCATTTCTGTTTCCACATGCAATGACTCCTTAACTTTGTTTCACCAGTTGCTCAGGTGTGAATATTCACAGAGAAGACTGTCCTCCTTGGAATTTACCACCATGGTTATGTGTAAAAATAACACATATAGTTCACGATTCTGCAGCAGTTGAAAGTTGTTGCCGTGTTTTTTGTTTTCTTTATTTTTGCATAAAATGTGTGAATTCAAGTTTGAATGTGATATAGTAATGCTTGGAGTATTTCATTACTTTGGCCCAGAAGTGTGTGTGATAAGTCTAATGTCCTTCAAGGATTTTAAATTACCGTTTCTTAAAGATTTATAATCATTATCACAATGCTAACCTGTCAAGTTTGTTTCTTGTGAGTGGAAAGATCTCTAAGCCAATTCAGTGGAATTTCCTCACTGAACCATCAAAGAAAATGTGTTTCCTTCAAAGTTGCTTATCTAGTTAATAACTGAGCAACACAGCTTGCCACTTGAGTAACATCCCACTTTTGTGGTAATAGGGTACATTTGACATGATCAGTGTGGGGAATGTCCACTGTCTTTTTGTGAGGGTAACTGGAAATACTGCATTACACTGAGCCACAAACTCCCAAATCCATTCTAAATCCCCAATTAAAATGAATGTTTAATTCATTTTCATGAGCGCCAACTTTCATTGGAGTATTCAGAAATCTCAAATGTTGTAGATTTTTCTGTTTTTGTTTTTCCATTTCATAATGTTTCACTGGATTGTATATTCTTTATCAAACTTTTGCTGTCCACAAGTATTTCCTTGTCATGGAATAAGGGAGAAAAGTAACTGTTTTATTTTATTGAAGGACAAAGGAACTACACACTTTTCTTAGTAATTATGTTTTTTCACATTATGGATAGTATATGACTACATTGCTGTTCCTATCTCAGCTGATCCTTTTCTCCCTTTCCATAGAGAAAGGAAATCACGCACAGAGAGCAGAGGCTTTTCCCAAACTCACCTCTTAGTGATGGGTTCTCTGAGTACAATGGATCCATACGTTGTGCTGTGTCTCTGGGCACACCAGATGTCAGGGTCAAAAGCACACTACAATGCAAGGCTCATGTTCTCATGTGCTCAGCACTTGGTGTCAATATTTCCAACATTACTATATCTCTAGCAGACATTATGTGTGAATATGACATTTTTGTTAAATTAGAAACATAACTCAGTTTTAGATATGAATCCTGTTTCATGTTTATGCATGTTTTGTTTTCTTTCTTTTATAAGGCAAGGTCAAAAAGAATAAAAAATCATACTTGTGATAAGTGTATGTGAGTATGAAATGTGACTTTTTCATCAAGAAAACAGGTAAGTTATTCCTGTGTTGCTAAATTAGTTTAATTCATTTTCATGAGCACCAACTTTCATTAGAGTATTCAGAAATTTCAAATGTTCTCCCCCCCTCCCCCCCGCAGTACCGGGGATCAAACTCACAACCTTGAGCTTGCCGGGCAGGCGCTGTGCTGCTGAGCTAAATCTCCAGCCCCTAAAAATTTTAAATGTTGATGCAGACTTCGCTGTTTTTGTTTTTCCATTTCATAATGTTTCACTAGATTGCATATTCTTTATCAAACTTTTGCAGTTTATGTAAGAATATGGGCAAATTAATACAATAATAATTTATAATAAATTATTATAATAATTAATACAATAATAATTCCATAATAATTTATGGAAAATCTTGTGACCACCAACACAAAAAGTAATTTTAATTCTTCCGAGCCAGTGTAACAGTGAAACAGCTTAGTTGTGCACAGGGAGAACGGTGGCATCATGTGAGGAACTGGCTGGGTAGCAAAGACGATTGAGTAATGGCCCTGCTGTGGGGCACTGTCGGTGAGAGACACAACCTGTCCAAGCAGGCCCTTTGTTACATACAGAAATGACAGGGGTAACGGTCACATCTGCTTGTTTGGTGAAGGTAATATTTCCTTACACATGTTATCCAGAATAATTTATAATAGTTCCATCTTCCAGTCTCCTGAGCTTGAACAAGGAACGTGAGTATCCTCGTATAAAAGCTCAATTAATTTAAATGATGTTTCCAAGAATAAGTCTCACGCATCACTCTTTTTACTACTTTGCCTGTGCTCATTTCTGCATGACTGCTTATCATACAGAGACCTGCTAATTTATATACTCCTTTGAAACTGTACTTAATAAAAATGTTTCTTTTGCCTTTTTGTTCCTGCTGCATTTTTTGTTTTGAGTCTCTTTTTTTAATAATTATTATGATAATTTAAATTATCATGTTTCTGGCACCAGTTTTTGTTCCTTCACACAAATATATAGTACCTTTTCTTCCTGTAATGCTAAAAATTGTACCTCTCTTCCTGTTTTACCTTGCTTGCTGTCTTTTAGAGATAGCCTCAGTCTTGTCACAGGCAAAACGTTGACTTGGTGAATATTTGTTTCATTTATTGCTGTGGACTGAGTATAGCCCTATCCTCTCTCCATGTTTTGAATCCTTGATTTCTTGATCATGAGTGGTGGACCTCCATGCAAACATTATTGCACCTCTCAGAAGAGCAGAGAGATGATTTTTACCCCCAATTGAGGATCCTATGAAAAGGCTTTTATATCCCAAGCCAAGAAAATAGCCCTCACTAGGAGTCAGACTACTGTACTTCATAGGCTCAAGAACTATGAGAAGGAATGCTATATTTAGTCACTCAGCCCATCTTGTTATAGTATGCTGAGTTGTTGCAGATACCTCTCCACTTGAGTTTCTAGACATTTACTATAAAGTCTAGTATGATCACTGCATAGAAACCTACCTGAATTGGGCCCAAATTCTCTACATTTCCTCATACCTCTAACTTTATCCAGGGTATTAATCATAACTTATAACCTTTTATAACAGAGTCCAGGCAGGCATTGTACCATACCATCAAAACTGTAAGTGGTGAGAGATTAATGAGTGAGCTACTTAGAACAGCACTGATAGAGTTTGAGGAAGCTCATGTGCCATGTGGCGTTCATAAGGTCAGCAACAGCAGGGAACAAGGAGTATCACTAGAGCTGAAAGAGCAGAGGCTAAAGTTAACAGCCCAGTGAGACTGAGCTTTAGAAGAATCTAAATGCTCTTTCAGTATGAGCTGTGTGCATAGAAAAGGGAAGCAAGACTGTCGCCTCTGAGCAGATCAGGTTGGCAAGGAATGAGAAACCCTACCAGTCTCAGCCAGAAGTGTCTAGCTGCAGTAATGGATGAACTTGTATTGCTGCAGTCTGCCACAAAGACTCAGCACCTGGGGGCCCAAGAGCCCATTGAACAGCTACATTGATAATGTTGTATGCATCCCAAGATAGAGTTACTTTGGGTAGGGTTTAGAAGACAGTTCTCATGATAGCACTGCATTGTCTCTTCTGCAGTTTTATTAGATTCCATTCACATACAATACTATGTAATTCCCCCATTTAAAGATATATGCAGTCACCATAGCCAATTTTGAGCATCTTCACCTCAGTACAAAAAAGCAAACTCTGTACTTATCTACAGAATTTTTTCCTATTCTTGACATTTCTTATAATTGGAGACATTTGATAGCTGTCTCTGTTTCTCAGTTCATTCACTAAAGTTCGTGTTTCCAAGGTTCACTTATGTTGCAGCATGCATCAGTGTTTCATTCATTTTCATGACTGAATAATATTCCATTTCATGGATATATATAACAATCTTCATCAGTCCATTGATGAACATTTGAATTCCATCTATGTTTTGGCTGTTATGAATACTACTGCCATAAACATTTACGTGGAGATGAATTTGCACTTATCTAGGAGTCAGGAATTGAGGGTGATATGGTAATTTATAGTTTGTCCCAAAAATTATGTTGGAATGTAGTCCCCATGGTTTGATATTAAGAGAATATGAAATTTATTTGATAATGATATAGAGAGGTGGAGTCTTAGTAAGCAATTAGGATTAGATAAGATTGTGTGCATGGGGCCAAAATGATGGAATACAGGTAGGAAAAGAAGAGAGACTTGATCACACACATGCACTTCCTGTCTCTCAGCATATTATTCCTTACATAACCTGAGTCTCTGCCAGTAAGGAGACCATCATCAGATGCAACTCTTTTACTATGGTCTAATAGTGGGAGACAAAATAAACTTTTTTCCTTATAACTTAGTCTGCAGTATTGGGTTATTAGGAACAGAAAACTGGATTCTGTTTAATTATTCCTAAAACTAGGAATATTTCCCAAATTGATTGCCCCTTTTATATTCCTACCAGCAATGTTTTACTTCCCATTTATAAGGAAGATCTGAATTGGAAACAAAAGATAATTTTTAGCAGCCTTCATTGAAATGCACCCAGAACTACAAACATTCAGTTCTTGGAATGTTAGGAAGAAACATCAAGGGTGAATGAACTGAGGTGGCTTCTCATGAGTTTGGCCAAATAGGCTGTGTAGACTCCGGATTGCACTTTTGTCAATAGGTGCATTAGTATGAAAGCATCATGCTTTAATGTTTTTGTTTGCCCTAAAAATTGAGTTGAGTTTAAATTGGATAAATGTGAAATTGGAGTCTGGCAGCATTAGTCCAAATATCCAACATATGGAAAAAGTAAACTGCCCTCCTTGGAGTAATAGACTTAAAATCATAGTATTTTTTGGAGGAGAGAAACGAGTCGTTCTGTTTTTCCAATTTCACCAAGCATTACAAAAAGCACCATCTCATCTATCTTTGCATGATGTTATGTTCATTATAGGCTGGAAACGGAAAGTCATTTTTCATAAGGCTGACCTTTAACTAGTTAGGGACGGAACTGTTAACACTGTGGCACCCTGCAGAATTGGACATCCATTACCTGATCCCTCCAGTCTTGGCTGCCTTGAGTGTTTCCATTCATCAAAGCAGCACCTTCAATAGCATAGCCAGAAGCCTTGACAATACAAATCATAGTATTTTTTTGTTTTTATTTTTTATTAGTACATGTTTGCCAAACATAATGATTGCATTTTTTCTGGGGGTGGCACATGTTTGTAATATCTCAAATTTTTTCATCCCCTTTCCTTCACCTCCCTTCTCCCATGAAGGAGAAGTTTACTGCAGCCCATACACTGGTTAATGAACAGATGATGGTGGGGTACCTAGAATCCTCTGATAACCATTGGGATACCCCAATTTTTGTAATAAAAAAGGAGTCTGGAAGGTGGAGAGTACTACAGGATTTTCAAGCTGTTAACTGCACCATGGAATCTATGGGAGCACTTCAACCAGGATTGCTGAATCCCATAGCTATTCCTTTGTATTTTTCCCCTGTAGTGATTGATTTAAAAGACGGCCTTTTTTTAACTATCCCTCTCCATCCTCAAGAAAAAAAATTGCCTTTAGTTTACCCTCTATTAACCATCAGGTCCTTATAGCCTGCTTCCAGTGAGATTTGCCATTCCACAAGGAATGGCAAATAGTCTGACCCTGTGTCAAGAGTTTGTGGCTGCAGTCACTATGTCAGTCCATCAGGCTCATCCATCTGCTTATCTTATCCATTACATGGATGGTATTCTTCTAGCACATAAGTCCTTATCCACCTTGCACCAAATATTTATTCAATTAGATACTGCCCTTTGTAATGCAGGCTTAGTGGTGGCCCTCCAAAAGGTGAAAACCATGGCACCTCTTTCATATTTGGGTCACCTTATACAACAAAGATATAGTATGCCCCAAGTTGTTCAGATTCAAGTTAATTATCTTGTAACCCTAACTGATTTTCAGACTCTACTTGGTAATATTAATTGGTTCCACCCAGCTCTTAAACTAACAGCTTATTATTTAGGCCCTCTCTTTGACATTCTCAAGGGGGAGCTAACACCCATCTCTCCAAGAGTACTTATGTCAGAGGCTAAAACTGCCTTGGATAAAGTTAATCTGGCTGTCTCTAATGCTCAGCTCTCTAGAGTTGACCCATGTTCACCAATGTTTTTAATTATTTTCTCAAGTCAACCTTTTCTTCAGTTCAACAATAGTGGTTGTGGCAATTCTCATCCTCTTGGCAAACTGCATTAGCTAAATTCCCTGGTGTTACTGATTGTAATTATCCTCCAGATAAATTAATTCAATTTGCTTCCCTCACACTCTTCGTCTTCCCTTCAAAGATAAGCTCAGTTCCCATAGCTGGAGGTGTCTGTTTTCACAGATGGTTCCTCGTCAGGCAGGAGAGGTTATGTTACAGCCTTCTTTTCCCAAATAGAGGTACAGGTTTTTCTTCTATACAAAAGATGGAATTTCAAGCTGTTATATGGGGCTTCCAAGATCACTCACCCACTCCAATTAACCTTTTTTCAGACAGTGCTTATGTTTGTGGTGTGATGTGCCACATTGACACTGCCACCATTCATACTAGGCAAGAAGATCTTTTTCATTTATTTCACACTCTTCCATTTGCTATTCAGTCATGTCATGTTCCATGTGACAGGAAGCCATAAAAGAGGATGTAGCTATTCTCTTTGCAGACAATGTGAACTTGAAACCAAGAATGATGAAAAGACATAAAGAAGGTCACTACATACTTGTTAGGGGAAACTGCAAGAGGAAGAGATGACAATCATAAATATCTATGCACCAAATAAAGGAGCACCAAATTATGTAAGACAAATATTAACAGATGTGAAAAACCAAATAAGGGCAGGGGATATAGCTCAGCAGCATAAGTGCCTACCTGGCAAGCACAAAGTTCTGAGTGCAATTCCTGGTACCAAAAAAAAAAAAAAAAAAGAAAGAAAGAAAAACCAAATAAACAGTAGTACAATCATAACAGGGGACTTTAACACTCCATTGTCACAAAGAGATAGATCAACTAGACAAAACATCAGCAAAGAAATAACAGAACTAAAGCAAACTTGTGAAGAAATGGGCTTAGTAGACCTTTACAGAGTGTTCCAGCCAGCAACATCAGAATATACATTCTTCTCAGCTGCACATGGGACATTCTCTAAAATAGACCATATACTAGCCCATAGAGCATGCTTAAGCAAAAGCAAAGGAGTTGAAATTATGCTATGCATGCTATCGGACCATGGTGCAATAAAACTGGAAATTATTGACAAAAGAAATCACAAAAACTCCATAAATGCATGGAAATTAAATAACACCCTCCTGAACATCCAATGAGTCACAGATGAAATTAAAGAAGAAATTAAACAATATGTACAATCAAATGAAAATGCAGATACAACTTACAGGAACCTGTGGGATGCAATGAAAGCAGTCCTCAGAGAGAAATTTATACTGTGGGAATGCCCACATCAGGAAAACAGAGAGAGCACAAATAAACAATCTTACGCTGCACCTCAAGCTTCTAGAAAAAAGAAGAGCAAGTCAAGCCCAAATCCTAAAGAATGCAGGAAATTATAAAGATCAGAGCATGAATTAATGCAATGGAGACTAAGAAAACAAAACAAATAATTAATGAATTGAAGAGTTGGTTCTTTGAAAGAATAAATAAAATTGATAAACCCCTAGCCAACCTTATCCAAAAAAAGGAAAGGAAAAACTGAAATACACGCAATAAAGAATGAAAAGGATGAAATCACTACAGCACCTATATAAATTCAAAGCTCATCAATACCTATTTCAAAATTTTTTACTCTCCTAGGGTGGAAAACAGAGGAAATGGACCGATTCTGAGATACATATGAGTTACCAAACCTGAATAAAGAAGATAAAAAAATCCCGAATAACTCAGTATCAACCAGCCAAATTGAAAATGTAATTAAAAAACTTACCAACAAAGAAAAACTCAGATCCAGATGGATGAACTGCTAAATTCTACAAGAAATTTAGAAAAGATTTAGTGCCAATTCTTCTCAAACTCTTTAATGAAATTGAAAGGGAAGGAATTCTCCCTAACTTATTTCTGGAGGCAAGTATTACCCTAAGACCAAAGTCAGAGAAAGACCCAACCAAAAAGAGAACTCCAGGCCAATCTCCCTAGTGAATATAGATGCAAAAATTCTCAGTAAAATACTAGCAAACCGAGTGCAGCCAGTCATCAAGAGGATTATACATCATGACCAAGTGGGATTCATCCCAGGAATACAGGGATGGTTGAATATAGAGAAATCAAATGATGTAATACACCATATCAATAGTGCCAGACAAAAATAACATGATCATCTCAATAGATGCAAAAAAAGCTTTTGATAAATCCCAACACTCACTCATGATAAAAATCCTGAAAAAGTAGGAATAGATGGTCTTTACCTCACTCTGATAAAAGCCATGTATGACAAATCAACAGCCAATATCACACTAAATGGACAAAAACTGAAAGCTTTCACTTTAAAATCAGGAACAAGACATGAATGTGCACTGTCAACACTTCTATTCAATATAGTTCTGGAAATATTAGCCAGAGCAATTAGCAAGACAGAGAAATAAAAGGAATAAGAAGAGGAAAGGAAGAAGTGAAATTATATTGTTAGCAGATGACATGATTCTCTACATAGAAGACCCCAAAAACTCCACCAAAATGTTTGTGATTTAATAACCAAATTCAGTAGCATAGCTGGATATAAACTCAGCACTCAAAAATCCATAGCATTCCTGTACATAAACAACAAACAGACTGAGAGAGAAATTAGGGAAACCACACCTTTCATAATAGCATTTAAAAAAATGAAATACTTAGTAATAAATCTAACAAAGGAACTAAAAGATATATGCAGTGAAAATTGCAGTACTGTGAAAAAAAGAGATCTAATTGGATTGGAAAGATTTCTTGTTCATGGATAGGAAGAATCAACATTGTGAAAATAGTCACACTCCCAAAATTGTTGTACAGATTCAAAGCAATCTCAATTAAAATGCCATTAGTATACCTCACAGATCTAGAGAAAATATTCCTAAAATTCATCTCAAACCAGAAGATGTCTAAAATAGAAAAAACAATCCTGGGCAACAAAGGAAAGGCAGTGGGCATCACAATCCCTGACTTGAAATTATACTAAAAAGCTACTGTGATAAAATCAGCATGGTACAGGCAGGAAAAAAAAAAAACACCTGAAGATCAGTGAAACAGATTAGAAGATATGGACACAACTACAGACACACTCAGCCACCTTATCTTTCACAAAGGGGCCAAATATGTTCCCTAGAAGAAAGGTAGCCTCTTTAATAAGTGGTGCTGGAAAAACTGGCTTTCCACATGCCAAAGACTAAAACTAGACCCATGTTTATCATCATGCACTAAAGTCAAAATGGATCAAAGATCTAAATATTAAAACACAAACACTAAATCTACTGAAAGAGAAAGTATGTAGAAATCTTCAAGACATAGGGTAGACAAAGAGTTCATGAACAAAAGCCAAACTGCATGAGAAATACTTCAAAGACTCAATAACTGGGATCTCATCTTATTGAAAAGCTTTTGCACATCAGAAGAAATCACCAACAGAGTAAAAAGAAAACCCATGATTTAGGAAAAAGTTTTAGCCAACTCTCCCTCAGACAAAGGACTTCTATCTAGAACATATAAAGAATTTTTAAATTCCCCAATATTCAAAGACCCCCAAAATTCAAAGACCCAATCCAAAAATGGGTATCTGAGATTAATACATACTTCTCAGATGAAGAAATACAAATGGCAAATAAATATATGAAAAAATTTTCAACGTCATTGGTCATTTGAGAAATACGAATTAAAACAACACTGAGATTCCATCTCACCCCAGAAAGAATGACTATCATCAAGAAATCAAATAATAATAAATGCTGGAGAGGCTACGGGGGAAAAGGAACCATTCTCCACTGCTGATGGGAGTGTAGATTGGTGAAACCACTGTAGAAATCAGTGTGGAGATTCCTCACAAAACTAGGATTAGAAGTCCCACTTGGCCCAGCTATTCCCCTTCTGGGTATTTTCCCAGAATAATTAAAAACATCATACCACAATGATATATATGCACCCATGTTTATAGCGCACAGTTTGTAATAGCTAAATCTTGGAAATAACCCAAATGCCTATCAACTGAGGAATGGATAAAAAGATGTGGTATTTTTATACAATGGAGTATTACTCAGCTATAAAAAAGGGTAACTCGAGGCTTTTATAGATAAATGAATGCAACTAGAAACCATACTCATAAGTGAAATAAATTGGACACACATGTGTAAACATCATATTGTTTCCCTAGTGTAAGAACCTGAAAGAGTAAATAAAACCTAAAACATACAGTAGATATTATGAAAGGGAAAAAAATTGCTCAGAAGAGGGAACAACTGTGATGAGGGAAAGGAGAGAAATAAAGAAGGAAAGGGGAAAATATAGATAGGTGATAGATAGATAGCTGTGATAATGGTATTGCTGATATCTAATGGTTTAATGGAACAATTAATGCTTAATTTTTTGACCAACTGTGCATGCTTATATCTGCTAATCTGAACAACTAATTTGAAGACAACAATATGCAATGTAACAACCATTGTTGAATTTCTACCATCTTGCTTAGTGAAGCTCTGTAAGATTTCTAACTTTTTTATTCTCTTTAATTGCTTGATCAATTTGCATTCTTACATCTAGTAATTTGAGCAATTTCATTGAAGATAACAATATGTAATGCCACAACCACTGTTAATTCCTACCATTTTGTTTTGAAACCCTGTATCATATTTTTTGGTCTATATTGTTGTTATATTGTTATTTTTTATTCACTTTAAAATAAAAAAACAAAATTCATGAATAAATACAATACTTCCATTGCAAAGAACAACTGAAGAAATGAATGACCCTGAATCACCTCTACAAAATGTTCTGAAAGCTATTTTAGAAAAAGATAACAAACACCACAATTCCAAGAACACCAACAGAAAAAAGGAACCAGGGAAGGCACGCAATTAAATAGGGGCAAAAAACAGGGAACATACAACAGGAAAGTAATGTTACAAGAACAAACCAATATATGTCAGTTATTATGAACAATGTAAAGGGTCTCAGTTTACCAATCAAAAAAAAAAAAAAAAAACCAGACTGGCAGAGTAGAACAAGAAACAAGATCTAACAATATTCTGCATTCAAGAAACACATTTAACTCAAAAAGAAATTCATAGACTGAAAGTGAAAACATGGAAAATAATACTACATGTAACAGAAACCTGGAAAAAAGAATGAGTAACTATTCTATTTGCAGACAATGTGTACTTGAAACCAAAACTTTTCAAAAGAGACAAAGAATTTCACTACATACTTGTTAAGGGAAAACTGCAACAGGAGGGGATAACAGTCATAAATCCCAAATACTGGCACACCCAAGTATACAAAACAAATATTAACAAAAATGAAAAATCAAATAAGCACCAACACAACTGTAATGGGGAACCTTAATACCTCACTATCACAAATAGATCAAATAGACAAAAAAATCAAAAAAGAAATACCAGAACTGAGCCAAACTTGTGAGCAAATGGACTTAGTAAATGCCTAGAGTTTACCATCCAGCAATATTAGACTACACATTTTTCTGAGCTGTGCATGGAATGTTCTCCAAAATAGACTAAATACTTACTCATAGATCATGCTTAAATAAATGCAAAGGAATTAACATTATCCCATGCATATTATCAGATCATAGTGCAACAAATTGGAAGGCAATGGCAAAAGAAACCACAAAATCTCCATAAACATTTGGAAATTAAATAACACTCTACTGAACAACCAATGAGTCACATATGAAATTAAAGAAGAAATTAAACAGTACCTACAATTAAATTACAATGCCAATACAACATACTAGAACTTATGGGATGCAATGAAAGCAGTCCTAGGAGGGAAATTTATAGTGGTAAAATCTCACATCAGAAAAACAGAATGAGCTCAATAAACAACTAGTGTTGAATCTCAAACTTCTAAAAACAGAACAAGTCAATCACAAAGCTCATACAAGGAAGGAAATAAGGTAAAAGCAGTAATTAATACAATGCAATTGCATTACAAAGAATACAATGAATCAATGTTTTGAAGTGTTGGTTATTTAAATTGTTAAATTAAAATTTATGACCCTTAGCCAA
>NW_004955495.1:7410897-7412343 GCF_000276665.1 Chinchilla lanigera | reverse complement strand
CAAAAACTGAAAGCTTTTACTTTAAAATCAGGAACAACGCAAGGATGTCTACTATCAACATTCCTATTCAGTATAGCTCTGGAAACATTAACCAGAGCAATAGAAAAGAGAAAGGGATAAAAGGAATAGTGAGAGGAAAGAAAAAAGTTAAATTATCGTTATTTGCAAATGACATGATACTTTACATAGAAGACCCCAAGAACTCCACCGAAAGCCTGGTAGATTTAATAACCAAATTCAGTCGTGTAGCTCACTGCAAATTCAACATGCAAAAGTCAATAGCATTCCCTACAGCAGCCACTGATATTTTCCTACTAATCTATCCATAACTCTGTAATGTTTGTATTGTTCCTATCCTATTTCGTAAATGGATGCATGTCTATTATTATGTGTTTCCTACAACAACCATTGAAAAAAGTTAATGATTATTCAATAGATCAGTCATGTATAGCTCTATTTATTTTCTTTAGAAGCCACTTTGAAGATACCAAAGTATAGTACAATAACTATTGATAATCTCCTACCTCTTTTGTCTGTAACTCACTATTATTTGTCTATTTGTTTTCCTGAGAAGCTATCTTGTAGATAACAATATGTAAAACAATAACCATTGATAATTTCCTACCACTTTGTCTGTAATTTGGTAAGCCCCCCCTATTACTATGTTATCCTTCTTTCACTCTTTAAAATAAAATAAAACAAATAAATAAATGAATAAATAAATAAAAGTCAATAACATTCCTATACACAAATAACAAACTCACTGAGAGAGAAATTAAGGAAACTGCACCTTTCAGAGTAGCATCAAGAAAAATGAAATACTTAGGAATGAATCTAACCAAGGAAGTGAAATATCTTTACATTTAAAACTATAGTCCTCCAAAAAAAAACAGATTAAAAAGGATATCAGAAAATGGAAGGATATCCCAATGTAAAGAAAATGGCCATACTTCAAAACAGTTATACAGATTTAATGCAATCCAAATGAAAACATCATTAGTATACTTCACAGAACTACAGAAAACATTCCTAAATTTCATTTGGAACAAGAAGAGACCTAGAATAGCAAAAACAATTCTTGAGTACAAAGGCGAGGCAGGGACATCACAATGACTTGAAAGTATACTACAGAGCTATCGTGCTAAAAATATCATGGTACTGGGGGGAAAAAAAGGCCTGAGGATTAATGGAACAAAGATGCAAAAGCACCAGCACACACACTCACCCACTTTATCTTTACAGTGTAGCCAACCACATTCACTGGAAAAAATGGTAGCTTCTTTAATAAATGGTGCTGAAAAAACTGGTTTTCCTCATGCCAAAGACGAAAACTAGACCCATGTCTTTCCCCATCCACTAAACTAAAATCAGAATGTATCAAGAATCTAAATATTGGGGCTGGGGATTTAGCTCAGAGGCACAGCGCCTGCCTGGCAAGCGCAAGGT
>NW_004955495.1:7407725-7410633 GCF_000276665.1 Chinchilla lanigera | reverse complement strand
AAATCTGCTGGAAGATAAAATAGAACCCTTGAAGACACTGGTGCATGCAAAGACTATGAACAAAACACTTATTGCACAGGAAATATCACAAAGCATTAGAAACTGGGATCTTACCTTATTAAAAAGCTTTCACACTGCAAGAGAAACCAACAGTGAAGATACAACACAGTGTGGGGAAAAAATTTTGCCAGTTGTTCCTCAGACTAAGGACTACTACGTAGAATATATAAAGAACTAAAAAAATCAGATGCCCCAAATTTAAAGACCCAATCCAAAACAGGCATTTGAGATGGCAAATACATATATGAAAAAATGTTCACCATCACTGGTCATTCAAGAGATGAAAATTAAAACACTGAGATTCATCTCACTCCAGAAAGAATGGTTATTACGAACAAATCAACCAATAACAAATAGTGGCAGGGCTGTGAAGAACAAGGACTCCTCCTCCACTCTCAGTAAGCGTGCAGACTGGTGCAACCATTGTGGAAATCAGCGTGGAGATTCCTCAAAAAAGTAGGACTAGTGGCCCCATTTGACCCAGTTACTTCCCTTCTTAGTACCTTCACAAAAGAATTAAATACATCATACCAAAGTGATATATGTATACCCATGTTTATAGCAGCAGAATTTGTAATAGCTAAATCTTATAACCAGCTCAAATCCAATGAATACATAAATATGTGGATTTTTTATACAATGGAGTACTACTCAGCTATAAAGAAGGCTAAACTTGAGACATTTCTAGGTAAATGGATTCACCTTGAGATCATATTCTTAAGTAAATCACACATGTGTAAATATGGCATTGTTTCTGTGATGTGAGAAAATGAAAGTGTAAATAAGCAAGTAATTAATATAATAGATAATATGAAATAGGAAGAAGTGGTTCAAATGAAAAGGGAAACTGGGAGAGAAGGGGTTGAGAAAAGAAGGATAAAATAGAAACAAAGCTTTTGTAAATAAGGAAGTGAAGAGGGCTTGATGGGAGGGGAGAGGAATGGGAAAAAAGAAGAATCAAAATATATCACGTACAGGTATGAATTTCTTATAATGAATGTGATCACTATGTATATCTAAATTGCACCAGTAAAATTTTTTTAAAAGGAAAACCCATACTGACAAGGTTTGAAATATTTCCAAGCTCAAGATCCGAGTAAATGATGACAGGAAGCCCCAAGAAGGATTACGCCCTGATACAGAGGCAGGGGACTTAACTCTGGGAGCTCATCATTCCCTGAAGTCAGCAACTCCAAGTGCTAAAATGCTGTACTTCAAATCATTAACATTCATCAGAGGGAAATGCTTACCTGAAGCCACATTAAGTCTTTCCTGGGTGGGATGAATAAACCCTTTCTCCAGGAGACTGCCTAAATGAGTCTCTGTCTTAGCTTGACATATATAGATCTATTTCTTATTTACAAGTAACTCATTGGCACAACACATTGTCCAGGAAAAAAACTTGTGGCAAGAAGAACCACCAGCTCAGAAAGGACAAATGCCCCAAATTGCATCTGCAAGCTAAAAATATGGTTCTCCTGCTGTCCAGTCTCTGCAGCATCTCACTGTCATCACTCCTTCTATAATGTTCTGAGCAGCTGGAGGCCACTTAGAGGAGGGAGATGCTGCACATGAAGCACCAAGGAAACTTCATTGCCCTCCCTTTGCAAGCCCCAGCTTGCACTCACTGTCCTCATGCCTCAGCCACCCAGTGCAGCTCATTAAACTACTTCACATCAACACTGCTAAGGTAAATGGAACAAGGTCTTAAATTAAAATAGATGAGGAGGAAAAAATACAGGTACGTCCAGCTAGCAAGTAGGTGAAAACATCTAAGTACTCTGTATGGATTTTTAAATAGTTATTTCTTTGAGAATGAAGAGATGGCAGCAAACTATTATTCTCATGAGAAAAACTGGTACGAGAATTAACTAATAAAGGAGTCTTCTGCCCTTTCTCCACCTCTTTAGCAGCTCTTTCACGTTCCCAATGATGAAAATCACCAGGTGCTCTGTGCATGATAATGTACATGTTCTTTACTCTTTAGAAACTTGCCAGCACCACCCTTCCACCACTGACCCAACCAACAAATTATGGCAATAGTAAATGCTAAGCATATCACACATTTCCCTTTGAAGAAGCCTCTCTGACCTCAGGATGAAACATCCTGCATCTCTCTGACATCAGTTGATTTAAATTGTCTTTTTGAAATTGTCTAACAGGGTAGATAAATGGAGATGTTTCAAGTAAACACAAAGAATATTTACCAACAGTAAATGAAGAAAAGTTTAAAAACCTGACTAGTCCAATAACAGGCAATGAAATTGAACCTATACTTTTAAAAATACCATACCAACTATGAAAAATCCAGGTTCAGATGGGCTCATGGCTGAACTGTACAAAAACTTTAGAGAAGATATAACACCAATACTGACTAGTCAAGCTTTCTAATAAACTGGAAAGAGAAAGAGTACTCCCAAAATCAATCCTGGAAGCCACTGTTACCCTTATTCCAAAATCACAAAAGCATCCCACCAAAAAAGAGAACTAGAAACCAATCTCTAATGAACATAAATGCAAAAATCTTCAACAAGATACTGGCAAACAGCCAGGTGTGGTGATGCACACCTGTAAACCCAGCACTCAGTAGACTGAGGCAGAAAGATTGCTGCAAGTTAAAAGCTAACCTGAGCTGCATATTGAGTTCAAGACCAGCCTGGACTACACAGCAAGATTTTGTCTCAAAAGAGGAGAATAAGAATAAGAATAAGAATAAGAATAAGAATAAGAATAAGAATAAGAATAAGAATAAGAATAAGAATAAGAATAAGAAAAAGAATAAGACTAAAAAACTAAGACTAAGACTAAGGAGAAGGAGAAGGAGAAGGAGAAGGAGAAGGAGAAGGAG
>NW_004955495.1:7406498-7407610 GCF_000276665.1 Chinchilla lanigera | reverse complement strand
AGGAGGAGGAGGAGGAGGAGGAGGAGGAGGAGGAGGAAGAGGAGGAGGAGAAAGAAGAAATCACAGATCCATCTCCTTAATGAACATGGATGCCAAAATCCTCAACAAGATTCTGGCAAACAAGCTGTAGTGAATTATTTAAAAAGATTATACATCATGAGCAAGGTGTTTCCTCCCAGGAATGCATCAACCAATTCTTTCTTTTCCAAATCAAGTACCGCTGTCATTTTTTCAACATCACCCAGCACATCACTCTTAGGATAGTTCTGTTCTCATCGATGTACCCTGCTGCCAAACTTAATGCATGCCAAGAGAAAGGATGGAATCCAATTCATCCCTCTGCCCCTTGCACCTGTTCCAGAACTGGTTCTCAGTGTGTGTATTGAATATCAGAAACACTCTTCTAGCAAGGATATAAAAGTTCCTAGTATGTATTCCATGCTCTGTAATCATTCCACTTAAAAATTGTTCAGTAAGTGGTTCCTACACGCAGGACATTGCACAGTAGATTTTGGAATCCTTACACTGACCCCATGGGGTGCAGTTGTGTTTGACCTCCAGGCTCCAACTGAGACTGAATAAGATTAGTAATGTGCAAGGTCACACATCCCAGAGTGGGTGGAAGTGCAGCAGTAGATCTCCAGCTAGGGCACTGGTTTTCTGCAACGAGGTATTTCTCCTCCTGGAAGATTTTAATGTCCTTAATTATCATACTTCCTCAAGCAGCGGCTGTGCCCTAGGTGTCCTTCTGGTCTCCAATTCCCACTCCTGCGGGATGACTGCTTTCTTAGACATCTTTTGTGGCAGTGATGACTTTGTATTACAACCAAAACAGGTGTATGGTCACTGCAGACAATAAACTTACACTTAAATTTTCTGATGGTTGGTTATTTTGTTGGTTTTCATTTGAGAACTTGTTAGATGTCAAATGTGCCAAGTTCATGGTCCCACAACATTGAGAAATGAAATCACAAACCAAAGGAAGAAGTTAGGAGAAATTTATTGGAAATAAGGAGAGAAAAATTGTTTCTGGATTAATAGAAGGGGTCCTGAATGGGGTGACCACCAAGACCCTCTGTCAGGAGTAATTTAGACGGGGGGGGGGGGGCGGA
>NW_004955495.1:7404291-7406398 GCF_000276665.1 Chinchilla lanigera | reverse complement strand
AAAAAAAAAAAAGAAGAGTAATTTAGACAGCAGAGTCACAACATGGGTACCCACAATGTGGGTCTACCATCAACCTAGAGCATTACAAGTAGAGTCACTTAACTAATATTGATCCAATAGGGAAGTGGGTCACTTAGCAAGGGTACATGGGCAAGAGCAAAGGCGTTTTGGGGAAAGGATGGGTCTCAGATACTCTGGCCATTCACCTGGGTGACTGATGGCTATCTGGACTTACTGAACCAGGTGGTGCTAATTATAATACAATTTCATGCTGTTGTTTATCCCTTCAGGCCATTGCATCTTTATCTTAAGGCCTGGCCTTCTTCAGATGTGCCTTCAGCCACAATTCTGATGTCTTCATTGTTGGTCCTGGCTTCCTTGAGAGCTCAGCCCTGCTCTGACTATATATTCATTTATATCTAACTTAGCTGCCTATAATAGTTTTTATATAGGGGAAATAAACATAACTCCCAACTTGCTAGATGTCTGATATATCAAATTCATATTCCCCAAAATCATAGAAAAGAACAATGGAAGTTGAGAGTAGGAAAAATTTACTGAGAGAGCTCCTGAGAGAGGAGGGGCCCTCAAAGCAGGTTGCCAGCAAACCCACTTCTCAAAGGAAGTTTTATAGAATAAAATCATGAGGTGGGCACAATGCAGTCAAAACTATGATCAATCAATAAGATTATAAGTGTAATCACTTATATACTATTGATCCAGTGGGGACACAGGTCATGCAGCAAGTGTACTTGGGAAGAAAAAGGACCTTTTTAGGAAAGGATGAATCCAAAGGTCCTGGTCACCCCCTGGATGACTGATGTCTACCTAGACTTTTTGGACCGTATGATACCAATTATAGTATAATCTTCAATTTATTGCTGGTTCCTTGGGGAAGTGTATAGGTCATTCCATCTTTCTCTTGAGGCCTGACTTCAATAGATGCGCCTCCAGCCACAGTTGTTATGTGTTCTCATCCTCTGCACTGACTCCTTCTAGGGTCTACCCCTGTCTGACTGCCTATAATATTTGTTCCTAACTTAGCTGTCTATTACAGTTTCACCACAGGTTTTTTTCTGACCCTAGAGGCAGGAAATCTCTAAATTCCTGGGTACCCCCGAACCTTGCCACATTTATAACTGAGGCTGAAATAAAGAACCTATCCCACCCTTTTAAAATAAGCTTGCAGAGCCAGGTGCAGTGACACATGCCTGTAATCTCAGCGTTTGGAAGGTTGAGGTAGGGGAATCACTGTGAGTTCAAGGCCAGCCACCAGGCCTGTCTCCATGGGTTTTATTAGAGTTAAAACCTGAAAGAGAAAATTGGCACCCAGACCAGAATGGTCCTGTCTCTTACAGATTATGGTGCTTTACAGGGTTGTGTGAGATAAGGCTATTTTTGAGATTGTGGTCACTGGACCACTGGCTTTTCCCAAGATGGCGTTGACTGGGCCTTGTTGGCCTGAGCAGTCTATTCTGGGAAAAGGGAACAAAAAGACCATGAATCTTAGTTGGGCATGAATCTTAGCAGGGGCACACCTGTGATTCCACCACTCAGGAGGCTGAGGTAGGAGGATTGCTAGCCAGGGCTCCATAGCAAGCTCAAGGCCAGCCTGAACCTCAAAGCAAATCTCGGTCTCAAAAACAATGAAAGAGTGTTTTCAGATAGGTGATCTAGGATTTGTATTCTCATTGTCAGGGTACAGGGCAGGCCACCTACCTGTTTTTCAAATGGATGCCGCTGCTTCCTGGGGAGGAGGAAAGGCAGTTTGCAGGCAAGGTTTGCAGGTGTAAAGGGCAATCCCAGTTCCCAAAAATTATAGGCAATTTTAAAACTGTTAGGAAGGAATTTAACACTATTCTCTGTAAGTACAGAAAGATGGCAATCACAAGCTCTCAGAAACAGGGAAAAACCTTGTTTTGAAGCTGCAGCTTTCCTTAAAAGTACTGTACAACCCTAAAATCTCAGTCTCCTTGCCTCCTTGTCAGAAATAGAAGTCTTTTAATTGGTCCATACTGTCAGGTGTGGTGAACACATAAAATGGACGAAAAATTACTGGGCTATTGGGTGGAGAAAAAAATGTCAGTTTGACCCAAGAAAGAGAAAC
>NW_004955495.1:7354026-7404146 GCF_000276665.1 Chinchilla lanigera | reverse complement strand
AGAAAAAATATATATGCTTCTGAGAACGTTCTGAACTTTACAGCACCTGCTTGCTGAGACCGGTAGGTTCTGCTTTTCTGCCCTTGCAAAAAAAATTTTTCACAAGACAGCTGCGCCAACCAGGATGTGGTTTTCAAGTTTAAAAGCTCAAACTTTCTTCAGATAGGGGCTGCTCAGCATCTCCCTGCGTGGAGAACAGACTGACAGCAGCCGGCCCGGCTAATAAAGGCTCTTAAATTCCAATTTGGATTCTGGTCTCGGTTCTTTATTCAGAGTAACCCATTACATCAGGCCCAACCAGGGTGCAACTTTCTGAGCAGACAAGCTTTCGGCAAGCCAGGTGCGGTGGCACATGCCTGTAATCTCAGCATTTGGGAGGTTGAGGTAGGGGAATCACTGAGTTCAAGGCCAGCCACCAGGCCTGTCTCCATGGGTTTTAGTGGAGTTAAAACCTGATTAAAACCATTGCAGTTCCCAGCAAAGGATACCACAAAGGAGTCATATTGTGCCTGGATGAATGGAACAGGATGTCATAAAGAAGGGATAAGATGGAGCACAAAACCTCCTCGGCACCGGAGAGTATCTATACATCTGTACATCTGCATCAGCCATTCTGAGAACCTTGACCACATATGTTTATCCAGATCCCTTCACGTGACGCCCCTCTTCCCAGATCCTATAAAAGTCCCTGCCTTTCTTTGCCCAGGGCTGACAGCTTTCCCACCCTTAGCCTGCCTGCACCCAGGCATAATAAATCCTATGCAGAGGAGCATTTACCCAAGCCTTCTGGGTGGTCTCTTACTTGTACCATTTGTCACACATATTTCATTAACCACTCCAACAAGCCCTTATCACAGAATTAACTGGATCAAATAGCAGGCACACAGACTGTGAAATGACTCACACCAGAAAGAAGGTACTGAGGTAACATAAGAGATAATTGCTAGACAAACAATTTTCATGAATTACAGTCCTGAAGAGCCAAAAAGTCATAAATAATTACAAAAAAAGGGAATGCATAGAGGGAGCAAGGAGCAAAAGGGAAAGCACACAGGAGGGATAGTCTGTGATCCACAGATCCCAAGCCATGGGAGATGAGAGTGTAGGGTGTGAGTTAAAAATAAAAGTGTTATAGACAGCTAAATCAGGTGGAAATACTGCAGGCAGTCAGACAGGGTTAGGCCTTCGAGGGAGTCAGTGCAGAAGATGAGAAGATATCAAAGCTGTGGCTGGAGGCACATCTGGAAAAGACTAAAGTCACAATGGCTAGATTTATATGCTTCCCTAAGGGATAAAACAGAAACTTGAGATTATTGGTACCACCCTTTTGAGATTTCCCATATACACCATTATCCCATTAGGGGTGGGCCATGCTCTCCCACCCACTAAGCCTAAGACTGTAGATGATCAACCAAGATTAATGATGTCATCCACATGCCCTTGCTACCATTGGATCAATATTACCTAAGTGACTACAGAAGTAATCTTATTGGTTGATCATAGTTTTGTCACACCTTATACCTACCTCACTCTGTAAAGCTTCTTCTGTGAATGGAGCCCTTGGCAACCCACTTTCCGGGTCCCCTCCTGTCTCTCTCAGGAGCTGTGTCTCCCTCAATAAAATTTCCTACTTTCAACCTCTGTCATTTGTCAACATTCATCCTTCAGTTTTGGGAAACATGAATTTGGCACACCAGGCATCTAGCAGGCTGGGAGTTACATTTATTTCCCTATGTGAAAAGCACACAACTTCTCAACTATTGATCATGCATATTGATCAGACCCCTAAAGGAGTCAAACTGCCACCACTGCAGCCACTTAAGCTCTAAGAAATAAAATGAGTAAAATCTAAAAGGTACAATAGATATTATGAAAGGGAAAGAAATTGCTCAAAGGAAGGAACAACTGGGCTGAGGGAAAAGAGAAAAGAAAGAAAGAAGGGAAAAATATGTATACAGGATAGCTAAGATAGTTGTACTACTGATTTCTATTACTTTATTGAAAGGAACAGTTAATGTGTAATTGTTTGATCAATCTTACATGCCTATATTTGTTTAACTGAGTAACCAATTTGAACATATCAGTATGTAATACAACCACCATTATTAATTTCCTATCACCTTGTCTGAAAATATGTACTGCTTGTATTGTATTATTTTGTAAATGTCTGTGTCTGTTAATATGCTTTCTTTATCTTTAAAATAAAAAATAAAAATAAATAAAAGAAAATGAGAAGAAAAACTCGCAGCAAACAATATAACTCCCAACCTGCTAGATATCAGATATGCAGAGTTCATGTCACCTGAAATCAAAGAATGAATTCCAAAGGACAATGGAGGTTAAGAGTAGGAAAGGTTTATTGGGAAACAAGAATAACTCCTGTGACAAAAGGAGTCTCTGAAAAGAGTTACCACTGAGCCTCTTTGCCAAGGGTAATTCCTTTAGCAAAGTCGAAAATATGGGTATAACATGGGTCAAGCTATAATCAACTAATAAGATTACAAGTATAGCCACTTAGCTAATATTGATCCAATAGGGAAGTGGGTCAAGTAGCAAGGGTACACGGAAAGAACAAAGGCATTTTGGGAAGGGATGGGTCCAGGTGCTCTGGTCATTTTCCTGGGTGACTGATGTCTTCTGCATTTAATAGACTGGATGGTGCAATTACAGTGTGTCTTGGTTACTTTTCTGTCATTGCTGGGACAAAATACCTGCTACCCAAAATTAAGGAAGGAAAGGTTTATTTAGCTCACGGTTTGTGGGGGTTTCAGTCCATACTTGGCTGGTTCCAAGGCAGAGTGGCACATGGCAGAGGGCAACAGTTCATATTGATAGAAAACAACAAAAGCAACAAGAGCAAAAAGGGAGGAGCAGTGGGGAGAACAAGCGTCTCTCCCTTCCTTATATTGTATAGAGGCTCCCCATCCCAGGATGGGTGTAGCACTCACACCTAGAATCCCAGCATTGAACCATGAATCAGTCACAAATTCTAGAAGCCTGCCCCATGACTGCATGAGTATTTGGGGGAACATCTAGATACACACCATAACACAATGTAATCTCACATTTCCATTCATCCTTCAGGGAAGTATGCAAGTCTGGCCACTGTGATTTAATCTGGAAGGCTTGTCTTTTTCAGGTGTGTCTCCACCCACAATCCTGATGTCTCCACCTTTTGATGACTTCCCTGAGCCCAGTGACTTCCCTTTTCAAAGTCATATCAACTTCTATCTAATTTTAGTTGCCTACAATATTAGAACAGGCTTTATTAAAGACAACATGAATGGGAAAGAGGGAACATAAACTCAACAGTCCAAGCAAGTTTATTGCTAAACTTGAGAGGGACCTCCCTGTGAGCAAAACAGAGAAATTGTCTCTTACAGGCTTTTGAATAGCATTTTTGGTGGGCTTTTCAGGGAGAGGGTTGGAGAAATGGTAGGCTTGTGGCTTGCTGTTGTATCCCCTGTTTTCTGGATTTTTTTGAGACAGGGTCTTGTTATGAAGTTCAGGCTGACCTTGAACTCACTTTGTAGCCTAGGCGGGCCTCAAATTCTCAGTGATCCTCCTGTCTCAGCCTCCTAAGTGCTGGGTGTCTTAGTTACTTTTCCCATTGCTAATACCCAACACCCACAAGTAAGAGGGAAAGTTTTATTAAGCTCACAGTTTGTAGACGTTTCAATCCATAACCAACTGGCTCCAAGGTAGAGTGAATGGCAGACAGGAATCACAGAGGAAAAACAGTTCATGGCAGGCAGAAGGTAGGAAAGCAAGCAAGAGACAAGACAAGGCTGTTTCTGTCCTTTGTATAGTATCCAAACTACTTGGATTAGGGCAGTGCCAAACCAATCAGTGGACTGATTTAATAATCACCCACCCTTAATCCTAGCACCATTAATCCTAGAACTGCACTTTGAATCAGTCACACACTCTAGATCCAGCCACCTCTAAAGAAGCCCAACTGATGACTGCATGAGGCATACACCACTAAACCCAGCAAGCCCATTGTACTTTCTTCACTCTTTGAACATTTTTCTTTTTGTTTCTTTAATTTGCTAATTTTAAATGACCTACATTTGAGTTCACTATTTTTTCTGTGTGACAGAGCCTGCTGTTCAAGTTATGTACTGTATTTTCAGTTCATTTTCTTTTTGGCTTTCAGATGTATTTAATATTTTTATAATTTCTATTTCTTTTGTTTTGCATTTTTATAATGTGGGATCAAACCTAGGGTCTCATGCATGCTGAGTAAGTACTCTACCTCTTAGCTATACCCTCAAGACAGGGTTTTGTTATGTAGTTCAGGTTGGCCTTGAACTCACTATGTAGCCCAGGCTAGCCTTGAAATAATGGGGATCCTCTTGCTTCGTAAACGCTGAAATTACAGATATATATATAGATAGATATATAGATAGATAGATAGATAGATAGATAGATAGATAGATATACACTTATTTGCTTCCATGAGATAATTACTAGGGTTCCCCTACATTTTTATCATTTTCTTATTTTTGCTCTCATGTCAGTATATAATTTTGGTATATATTTCTCCTTGAAATACATCTTTTAGGACTTTGGTTGGCGGCAACCTCCTCAATTTTTGTTTTCCTGAAAATGTCTCATTTTGCATTTATTTTTAACTGTAGTTGACTTGAGTAGTTACTTTGTAATAATAATTTTTAGCTATTATTAAGCTATTTTGGTCTATTCCCTATCCTTGTTGAACTTCGGTTTCCTCATTAATTTAGTGTGGTTCTCAAACCTTTCAAATAAGCTAATTTTGGCAAATTATCAGGCATACAAATTAACATAAGAATGAAGAACCCTTTCAGCTGTGAAACTTTACATAAAAATGATTATCTCCTTTCCTGGCATAATTGCATTAAAATTAATATTTTCACACACTGCAAGAAGAAATTAGTTACTATATAGACAAACTGATAGATTTTCAAAGCTTTCAATAGGGAAACCTAAGTTATCAAAAAATATTTCTCGTACTTAATACCTAAGTATACCTAGAGAAACTGGGTACAATATAATGAACATCCTCTGAAACACAGAGAGCCTAATATTGTAAACAGCTAAGTTAGTTCTAAATGTTACAGACAGACAGGGCTCGGTCCTCAGCACAGAAGACAGCTGTGGCCAGAGGTGTATTCACTGAAGGCCAGGTGTTGAGAAAAAGAAGAATGACTAACCCACACAATTCCCTAGGGATGAATAGCAGTGACTGATATTCTGAATAGGCATCAATCACCTTGGGTGGGGGACCAAAACCTCCATGGCCTATTCCTTCCTATAAAATCCATGTTTGTTCCATGTACACTTGCTATGTGATTTCTTCCCCATTTGATCCCCATTTAATCAGTAATACCTAGGCAACTATATTGGTTGTAATCTTATTGGTTCACCATAGTTTTGTCCCACCTCACACCCACCTTGTAATTTCCCATTGAATCAGTATTACCTAAATGACTATACTTGTAATTTTATTAGTTAACTATACTTTTGTCTCCTCTTGAACCTGCCTTATCTCACTGATTTGTTCAATGAAACACCCTTGAGAAGCAAGGTTGGCATACAACCCACTTTCCAGATCCCCTTCTGTTTCTCTTAGATAGAAGCTACATTTCTCTCTGTAAGTTCTTTCTATCCTTAACCTCCATTGTTCCTAGAATTCATTCTTCAGTTTTAGAGAACATGAACTCAGTGTTTCAGACATCTAGCAGGTTAGGAGTTATAGTAGTTCCCCTATATTATTTGGAGATCCATATATTATCTCTATATCATATGTCCTATATCACTAACCCAAGCAAGTTATGGAAGGATCTGTGTCTGCCCAGAAGCAAAAATAGAGGCTATTTTATCTGAGGACTAGACATTTTCACCTCTCCAGACTCCTTCGAGAAACACAAATTAAAACAACATTGAGATATCTTCTTTTTCCAGAAAGAATGGCCATCGTTAAGAAATCAAAGAAAAATTTGTGCTAATACTGCCTGGACATTACTTCATGCTTATATCTTGTATTATTATCCTGATTTGAAACTCTGTATTATTTTATTTATATTGTTTGTCTTCCTCTATTAAAAAAAAAAGAGAGAGAAACTGTGATGGGGAAAGGGGAAAGGAAGGAAGGAAAAAGCAAATATATATATATGTATATATATACTGTCAGGTCCCCCAAAACTAGGCCACTACCCAGCCATGTGACCCCACCCAGGCAGAAAAAGAAAAATCCCAATAGGAAACCTTCTGGCTGCCAGACACAAGAAGAAAAACAATCATATTTATCAGGCCTGATGTAAAGAAACCAAAAAAGACATCCTGTACTCTAACCCCAAACACTCAAAATTTCCAAACACCTCTTCAGCAGGACTGCCTCCCCTACCTAAACTCTTGTATAACACATGCTCTCATTACTTGCTCAGAGCCAATGGTCTTTTTGCCCTTAGCCCAGCCACACCCAGTCTGCAATAAAATCCTCACATATTGCTTAAACCTGCCTGTCTTGGT
Organism: Chinchilla lanigera; assembly: GCF_000276665.1. Lineage (NCBI taxonomy): Eukaryota > Metazoa > Chordata > Mammalia > Rodentia > Chinchillidae > Chinchilla > Chinchilla lanigera. The sequence continues at coordinate 7,397,633 of NW_004955495.1, read as the reverse complement.
GGTCTCAACTGTGCCTCGGTTTACCCGAGGAGAGAGAGAGAGAGAATATAGAGAGATGATAGATAGATAGATAGATAGATAGATAGATAGATAGATAGATGGATAGATAGTCTTAGTTCATTGAAAAGGAAGGTTTGTGCTAATATTGTTTGGACAATATTTCATGTCTATATCTTATACTGAATAACTACTAGGTAGACAACAATGTACAATGTATTAATTATGGTTACTATCCTACTAACCTGTTTCAAAACCTGTTTTAATATTTTTACTTTTTTCCATTTACAATTACAAAAATCAATAATAACATAAGCTAAAAAGGCTACAGATACCTATTGAGCACACCAACCAACCTGGAAAACACCATCCTGGCATCTAGTTTGATTTCTTCCAAATGTTTTGGCTTTGAGCACCCCAGTTTAGCAGCCCAGTAAAGTGGCAGGGGAGACTGATGATGAGATTTACACGGAAAAGGGACATTTAACCAGAGACCTAAAAGAAGGATGGAAATGGGGCATACGAGAGAGTATAGTGAGAGGAAGGGCATCACAGGCAAAGGGGGAAGGAAGGGAGGAAGGAAAGAGGGAAAGGAGAGGGGAAAAGAGAAAGAGAAAAGGAGAGAGGAGGTTAGGCAGTAAGGAAAAGGGGAGAAAAAGAGAATATACATAGATGATAGATAGATAGATAGATAGATAGATAGATAGATAGATAGATGATAGATAGATAGATAGATACAGATTAGATAGATAGATAATAGATAAATGATTGATAAATAGGTGACAGATAGATGATAAATAGATGATTGATAGATAGATGAGAAGTAGATGATTCATAAATAGATGATAGATGATTGATGATAGATGATAGATTCATGATTGATGATAGAGATGATGATAGATGATGATAGATAAATAGACTGATGATAGATAGATAGATAGATAGATAGATAGATAGATAGATACAGGAAAGATTCATGATTGATGATAGAGATGATGATAGATGATGATAGATAAATTGATGATAGATAGATAGATAGATAGATAGATAGATAGATACAGGAAGGAAGGTAGTATGTTTCAGAATACTCCTTGGACTTCCAGACTGTGCATTCTTCATCCCCAAACAGGCTCAGTGGAGAGGCATCTGGGAAGCTGCCTCTGGGGAAGACACCTGCAGAGATAAAGCTCCTGCCCCTCCCATCGTGTCCCTAGTCCTCTGCACTCAAGGTCACCCCCAGCTGGGGTGCACAGCATCCCCAAAGGTCTCCAAGGAAAATAAGTGGAGTCTTGTTTCCAGGGCCATTTTCTAGGATGAACAGGCAAATGCGGACACTGAAAAGCAGAAGGTATGAGGATCAGAGAAAACTGGAGCAGAGGGAAGCCCTGAGGTGGGGACAAGAGAAGAGAGTGGAGTCCATGCTCCAGTCACCTGGCTCCTGGTCACTCACTGATCCCATCTACTGCTCACAGCTGCCCCTGTTTCTATGCTGGTCATGGTCTCTAGGGTTAATTCCGGGGCCGGGAGTGTTCCACAGGCTGGGTTGGAGGCCAGGCATTTCTGGGACAGAAGGGCAAGCCTGAGTCATCATGCACGTGTGTGTTCACGCATCGGTTGTGTGTGCTTCTGCCTGCATTGTGTGACTGCATTAAAACAAGAGAAATGTACTCTCACCGCTCTGAAGGCTGGAATTCATAAACCAAGCTATCAGCAGGGCTCTGCTATTCTGATTAAATCTGCTGAGTCCCTTCTTCTATTTCCAAATAAAGTCAAATTCTAGGTAGACATGAATTCTACGGGGACACTGTTCAGCCAACACAAAGCCCTTGGACATACAGTTCCTGTGCGACCCTAGTTTATCCATGAGGTTTACTTAGTGGAATTCATCATTTTAATCATTTTATGGTTTGTGCTTTTATTTTTTAATGTTCCATTTTGCATTTAAAGATTTACCTTTCTATTCTTCAGTCATAAGATCATCCTATATTTCTTTTAGTAACTTTTTCTCTTCCATGGTTAGTTTTTAATCCATCTTGATTCTCTTTTCAAATGTGGTATCATGAGAACTCCAGCTTTGTTTTTATTTGCATAGAAATATGCTTTTTCCAACAGCATCCCCTACACAATCCTTCCTTTGCCTACTGATTTGTTCTGTGACCTTAACTAGTTGCACATGTCTCCGTGTCAGAGGTCTCCATTCTGAACCACTGGTCTGTTTCTCCTTGCACTTGGCCCCCAATGCTTTATTGTCAAGGCTTTCAGGGCAGTCACAGTCTGAGAAAACAGTTCTCCTATCCCTGCTCCTTTCCCTCATCATTTTCAAGGTTAGCTTTGTTATGCATGGATCTTTATTCTGTCATGGACATTTTATAATAGGTGTGGTGGATTGACAACTGGTGGTCAACTTGTAACACCCAGCTGAACTGAACCAGCGTGGTGCTGGGTGTGGGAAGCCCACCTGAGGATTGTTGCTGGCAGTAGAAGAGGCAGAACAGGAGAGGAAGAAATCTCGGTGCTGTTAGGTAGCTGTTGGTTCTCCTAGAGTAGCTTGTTATGCTGGCTTTCCTGATACGAAATTGGTTGTTCTGAGCACTGAAGGAACACAGGACCTTGTTGTCACTCAGAATGGCTATGGTTCACTTTGGGAGAGCTCTGGTTCTTACTTTGAGCATCGCTTCCTGGCTCTGGAGGGGAAGATGGTGCACTGTTCAGCCTGGAGAAGCTTGTCATGCTGGCTTTCCTGATGTGAACTCAGCTGTTCTCATCACTGGAGGAGCTCAGGACCTCATTGTTGCTGAGGATGGCTGTGGCACTTTTTGGGGAGCTCTGGTCCTTACTTTGAGCATCACTTCCTGGTTCCAATACAGATCCCTCAGCTTGCTGACACAGATCCTTCATCCCACTGGCACAGACTTTCTAGCTCCTACCACTGACCTTTGGGGCTTCCCAGCACAGATCCGTAAAATAGGCCTGCATGAGACATTGTTGTGAGCTCTAGGCTCTGGTTGGACTTCTGGGGGGCATTGTTATGAGCTCTAAGTCTTAAACTGGACTCATGCAGGACATTGCCGTGGGATCCAGGCCCTCAGCTGGATTCTTTCAGTCTTTAGTGTGTGCACAGATTTCCTGCACTCTTTGTATATGATTCTTAGGATGACTATTATAAAATAATCCTTTATATTATATGTTCTGTATTTAATAGTTTCCCTTGTAAATCCTGACTACAACAGTAAGTATATCATCTTCCTTCCAGAAAAAAAAAATCCACTGTATTTTTAATGAATTTACAGATTAACTTTAGGGAAAAAATTAACATCTTCCTTCTTTTGCGTTTTATTTATTGAGTTCCGTTGCACCCATTTCTTTAAACTACCTGCTATGTTTTCTCTTTCGAGCTCTATAGAAGTCTTCTGTGCTGTGGGTTAAATTAACTACTAGATGCTTGATTGATTTAGCTGCTACTTTGTGTAGAACCTGAATGTATTTTACATTTTTTATTTTGAGGTAATTTTGAACTTACAAAAAAAGCCTTGCAAATATAATACAGAAAATTCTTGTAGTTCCTTTACCTAACTTCCCTTCTTGGTAGCATGACACATAGCCCTTTTGCAATTACCAAGAAATTAACAATGACACAACGCTTTTATGCAAACTGTCTTACTTAAATTTTGTCAGGTTTTCTACTAATATTCTTTTTATATTCAAGGATACAGTCCATTTCATTTAGCTGTTAGTTCAACTTTCCATTGTCATTTATTATTAGTGTAAAAATAACACTTCTTTCTTTTTCCCTTTTTCTTACCACGCTGGGGATGGAACCCAGGACCTCACATGGGCAAGGCAAGTGCGCTACCACTGAGATATATTCCCAACTCTAGTTCAAAGCATTTTAATTCTGCTTTACCCTCCCAAGGATTGTTAAAGATTGTGGCAATATTACATGAATCAACTATATTTATGCTCAAATAAATATGAATATATATTTCTTTTATGTCCTAACACCAAATCTTTTTTATTTTTATGTTTTGGTTTTTTGAAACAGGGTCCCCCTATGTAGTTCAGGCTGGCCTTGAAACCACTATGTATCCCAGGCAGACCTCAAACTCTCAGCAAGCTGGGTGTGGTGGCATAGGTCTATAATCCTAGCACTCAGGAGGCTGAGGTGGGAGGATCATTGCAAGTTTGTTTTTTTTTTTTTTTTTTTGAGACAGAGTCTTACTACATAGTTCTGGCTAGACTTGAACTCACTGTGTAGCTTCGGCTGGCCAGGAACTTGCTGCAATCCTCCTGCCTCAACCTCCTAAGTGTTGGGATTACAAGCGTGTGCAACCACGCCAGACAAAAAGCCCTTTTAGTGACAGTTCCATGTTCTTAAATAGTGTTTGTTTCTTGGTGTGGTGAAAAGTGTGTACCTGTGTGTGTTTATGTATACTTAATATAAGATACATATACATATATAAGCATATATGCATATATGTATACATACATATAAACATATATGTATATATAACTATATATAAGTATAGCTATATTTACTTACTTATACTAGCTAGATCATTAAGATTCCAGTCTTGATTCCCAAAAAAAGTACTTTACCAAAAAAAGCACATGGATTAAACTTACCATTGAAGTGATATATCCCTAGGTTGCTATAATATAAAAAAATCTGTTTCTGACCACCCATCTTTGTCTTTAATCTTGTAAGTGTTTATTCCTGGCCCTCTGGTTGGTACATTATGAACACAGTTTTATTTAACCCTGAAAACCACCCCATAAGTGTCTTTTTATCAACTTCCTTTTAGAAAAGAGAAAACTAAGAGTTACGAAGATTCAGGAACAATCCCAAGGTCACATAGCTCAGAAGTGAAAATTTAACCCCGGAACAGTTGAATAGAAATGCCAAGATCCTACCACTGAGATTTGAAAATAGTAATAATAAGAATTCTCAGTATTACTATTTATTGAGTTCTTACATAATGTCAGGAACATAAGACAAAACCTCTTGTTTAAACCTCAACACATTATTACTGTTGGCTCCCTGGATCCATGGGTTCCATGAACCAGAAGTGTAGCCAATACAGCCTTACGATTCTTGTGCCTGTACTGAACATATATAGACTTCCTTCTCATCATTCTTTTCTAAACAATACAGTAAAATATTACCATGTATATTGTATCAAGCACTCTTATGTCATCTCAAGATTAGAGTCTATGGGAGGATTTGCATAGGTTCTATGCAAATACTGCACTATTTTGTACAGGAATTTGAACACCCTGGATTTTACTCTCTGGGGGGCATCCTAGTACCAAACCATTGTTAATACAAAGGGATACTTGTATAAATGGCTTTTGTATATGAATTAACAACAGCGGGCCCAGGTAAAGGAGCCTCTTCCTGTAGTCTTACATACTGGTGTTTCTCCTCTCTCTCCTCCAGGAAGTGTGGCTGCCATGCTGGGGCTAAACCACACCTTCCAGTCTCAGTTCATCCTCCTTGGATTCTCCGCCTTCCCCCACCTTCAGCTGATGTTCTTCCTGCTCTTCCTGCTGATGTACCTGTTCACCCTGCTGGGCAACCTGCTCATCATGGCCACCATCTGGAGTGAGCGCAGCCTCCACACACCCATGTACCTCTTCCTGTGTGCCCTCTCCATCTCTGAGATCCTCTACACCTTGGCCATCATCCCGCGCATGCTGGCTGACCTGCTCTCCGCCCACCACTCCATCCCCTTGGTTGCGTGTGCCAACCAAATGTTCTTCTCATTCACATTTGGCTTCACCCACTCCTTCCTGCTCACTGTCATGGGCTACGACCGCTACGTGGCCATCTGCCACCCCCTGCGCTACAATGTGCTCATGAGCCCACGTGCTTGTGCCTGCCTCGTGGCCTGGTCCTGGATTGGTGGATCAGTCATGGGGATGGTCGTCACAACAGCCGTTTTCCATCTCACTTTCTGTGGACCCAATGAGATTCACCATTTCTTCTGCCATGTACCACCTCTGTTGAAATTGGCCTGTGGAAAAAATGTATTGGTGGTGGCCAAGGGTGTGGGCCTGGTGTGTATCACAGCTCTCCTGGGCTGCTGCCTCCTCATCCTCCTGTCCTATGCCTTCATTGTGTCTACCATCTTGAGGATCCCGTCAGCTGAGGGCCGGCACAAAGCCTTCTCCACATGTGTGTCCCACCTCACGGTGGTGGTTGTGCACTATGGCTTTGCCTCTGTCATCTACCTCAAGCCCAAGGGCCCCCAGTCCCTGGAAGGGGACACCTTGATGGGCATCACCTACACGGTCCTCACCCCCTTCCTCAGCCCCATCATCTTCAGCCTCAGGAACAAGGAGCTGAAGGTAGCCATAAAGAAGACCTTCCTCAGCAAACTCTCTCTGCAGAACTCTTGAAGAGGTTGGCTTTCTGACAGGGACTGTGTTGGGAAGTTCTCACTTGCATCTTTCTCCCTCACTCCATCCTGTTTGTCTGTCTGTCTGTCTCTCTCTCTTTCTCTCTCTCTCTCCATCTCTCTCTCTGTCTGTCTCTCTGTCTGTCTCTATCTCTGTCTGTCTCTCTCTCTCTCTGTGCCTCCCTAATATTTAGACTGCTCAGCACTCCCAAACTTTTGAGTATTTACCATTTGCTATGGTCCTTTTTGAACCTTTATTAAGGTATAATTCTCATGTCATGTAACTCACCCATTTAAAGTTTTGTGCACTCTTCAGCACGGCCAGTTTAGAACATTTTCCTTACCTGAAAAAGAGACTCTGAACATTTCCATCATCACTGCCCTTCTCCTTGGCCCACAGCAACCACAAATACGCTTTCTGTTCTGTGGATTTGTATCTTGTGGGCATTTTACATACATATATCTGTCCTTCAGTGCCTGGGTTCTCCCACTCAGCATCATGTCGTCAAGGTTCATGCATGTTGTAACACATGTCAGTGCTTTGGTCCATCCATTCCATGGCTGCATACCATTCCATTGATTGGACAGGCCACTCGACAGTGGCCTAACCCCTTGACAGTTGGTGGACACTTGAATTGTCTCTGCCTTTTGGTTATTATGAAATATACTGCTATAAACAGTCACATACAAACATTTGTGTAGGCATATGTCTTCGTGTCTTGCTCTATATTCCTAGAAGCTGAACTGATGGGCCCTACAGTAGCTCTGTTTATCATTTGAGAACTTGCCATAATTGTTCCAAAGTGACTGCCCCGTGTCATATTCCCTCCAGAAGTATATCAGTGCTCTGATTCCTCCACATCCTTGCCAACGCGTTTTGATTATAGTCACCCTAGTTGTGTTTTATAGTTAATTCAATATAATTTAATTTCATCTTGCTGGGAATCAAACCCAGGGGCTACCACATGAGGGGAAAGTGCTGTACCCCTGACCTACTCCCCTAGCCTTACTGGGATTTTGATTTGCATTTCCTGCATGACTTATGACAGGTCTTAAATGTTTAATGCACGAATTATTTTACTTTGCAAGGAAGGTAGGCTTATTAGTTCCGTTTTGAAGATGAGAAACCTGAGCTATAAAGAGATGAAGTAAGCCAAAATCCCTCCCTTGCAGTTGCAGCTAGCATGGAACCTGTTCTTTGAGTTGAGCTAGAGATCATAAGCACATGTTTCTCAGGGGCTGTGAGGAGGGAAAGCCAGTCTGCTCCAGAAAGAGATTTGGGCAAGAGACAAACTTGAGCTAGAACCAACAAAATCAACCCAGAAGATTTTGTAGGGAAGAAACATCCAGGGTGAGAGAATTGGGAAGACACTTTGTGAGCTCAGCCAAACTGACAGTTGTGTTTCTGTGATTTGTTTGCTTGTTTTGCTATTGTTTTCAGTATTCAGAATTGAAGCCAGAGCTTTACACATGCTAGGCAAGTGATCTACTACTGAGCTACATCTCCAGCCTTTTAAAACATTTTTCACTTTTGAGGTAAGGTCTTGATAAGTTTCCCGGGCTGGACTTGAGTTCATGATCCTCCTGCCTCAGTCTCCCCACTACCCAATATCAGGGATCACAGGCAAGCAGCACCATGCCAGGCTTCTGTGTGTATAGAAGGTGCATTAATAGGGAGAAAAGCATCATTTTAAAATATAGGTTGACTATCTATAATTCCAAATCCCTGGGAGCAGAAGTGTTCAGATTTCAGAGGTTTTTTTCAGGTCTTGGAACATGTACACATACATAATAAGATATCTTGAGGAATAGAAGCCAAGTCTAAACATGAAATTCATCTATGCTTTATGTGTTCCTTACAGTTTATATGCATGGAAAGTAACTCCATGCAACTTTTTTTTTTTTGGTCCGGTACTGGGAATCGAACTCACGACCTTGTGCTTGCCAGGCAGGTGCTGTGCCACTGAGCTAAATCCCCGGTCCCCGTGCAACATTTTTAATGCACCTGTGTTTTGGCTGCCATCCATTATATGAAGTCACATGGAATTTTCCACTTGTGGTGTAATTGAGGGGCTCAGAAAGTTTTGGATTTTAGGGATGCTCAACTGGTATTAAATTATACATAAAAAATAAAGTTCCTGAGCCCCAGGGTTGGGGTTGTACAGCACTTGGCTAGCATGCCTGAGGCCCTGGCTTCAGTCTGTAGCCCTGAAAAACAAATTCCTGGCCCCTTTGAAAGCCAGATTATTTGGTTATACTAGATTAGACTTCCCACCATAGGTAACTAACAATGCTTGCGGGCATCCTCTGCCTTTCCTCTAAAATGTGAAGGATAGGCCGGGCATGGTGGCACACACCTGTAATCCCAGCACTCGGGAGGCTGAGGCAGGAGAATGGTGGTGAGTTCGAGACCAGCCTGGGCTACAAAGTGAGCTCAAGGCCAGCCTGAATTGCATAGCGAGACCCTCTCTCAAAAAGACTAAATTAATTAATTTATTTATTTATTTAATTAAATGTGGAGGAGTGGCAGATGGTACCTCCCCTAAGTTGTCACAGACAAGGGAAGTTTGAAGGGGCCAGCACAAGTTCTAGGATACAGCTGTAGTGAATCGTAGTTCTGCAGGCAATTTGGAATATGACGGGAGATAAGTAAGACCCGGATTGTGTGAAGGTGAAAGAGCTGATGCAAAGGCGGCCTCTGAGCTCTACCCCACAAAAGGCGCTGCAGTTACTTATAGTCATCAGAAAACAAAAAAGCAAACTTGCTGTCATTTAGGTGACCAATGGCAATGCATTGTGAAAATAAAATAAGCCATATTTTCTTGACTTAGTATTGTTTTATAAATTTGAAACAACTAAATGAAGTGAACTCAGTGAATACACATTGGTTCTTTTTTTTAAAAATATGGAACGCTTCACGAATTTGCGTGTCATCCTTGCGTAGGGGCCATGCTAATCTTCTCTGTATCGTTCCAATTTTAGTATATGTGCTGCCGAAGCGAGCACCACACATTGGTTCTTAAAAGGGGCATTTTCTAGGCCCCTGAGTCAGGGCCACACGGAGGATGCCAGGTCCAGAAAGTGCTACACACAGCACCCTCTCTGTGTAAAATGTTGATATTTTGTTCATTATGGTGTTTTTAAAATGAATTATAATTTTGTATGTATCAAACTACCACCCTACACCCCATAAATATCTATAAAATAAATGTTTTTAATGGAAAATATGCACTCAACATTATTTTTTCCCGAAGTCTTTGGTGGCCCCTGAAATTGCCTCCTCAAGGTGCCTCACTTGCTTCCTCCCAAAAGGGAAAAAATTGCTTGCCTTTCTTCTTCCTCCAAAGACAAAAGAAAAATAAAGAAGGAGAAGTTATCACTAATTTATCTTGTGACAAAATAAAGGTAAATGCAAGAAATCAGTGTAAACACAGCTAGAGTCTTGGGGAGAGGGAGATGACCTTGGTCCACACACACACTGCAGGAGTGAAGGCCCAGCCTCTGACCACCAGCATTGGTCAGCATTTCCCCCACCCAGCAGCCCTGTCTCCATCTCACTCATCAGTCACCTTCTGCTTTCTGAAGTCCCCCACCCTCTGCACCCCTTGCTAATGGTTCCCTCTGCACTACATTCTTTGGTATCCCCAAGGTAAAGCTCAGAGAGGTGATTAGGGGCAGGTGCGTGGAGACAGAGACTAGTCTTTCAGGCAGCTCCCCTCCCTGAACTAATTGAAGCTCAGTGTCACCATGGTAATTTCTAGAAACCAAGGTGGGATTGAGAGCGGTAACGGCTGCCCTCTTTCCACTCGTCCTACTCTTCCTCCATGTTGACCCAACGCCCTTGCTCGTGACTGAAGCTTCAGCCCCTTCCTTGGGGATATTTTCTTTCTTGTTCCAACAAACCCCACGGGCTGTCTCCACTCAGCTGCCAGAGGGATCTCTCTAGGGTGAAATTCTGAAAAATACACCTCTACTAAATCTTCCTCTTCTTGGTCTCCGGATGACATTTTATGAAATTTCTCAGCCTCCTTGATTGTATGAGCTGCTACCTTATAATAACTATCTCTGCCTACATATCTATTACCTATCTATCATCTGTCTGCCTATATCTTGTTGGTTCTGTGTCTCAGGAGAAGCGTGATTACTAAGACCATCCATATCTTAACTAAATCCCTAGTACTTTTCTGTGTGTTTTTCTACCAAGTATTGTGGGACTATCCCAAAGGCAAGATGCAGAGATGGACCTCTCTGTACTTCCAAAACAAGCACAGGTCTTGACACATGGTACAAACAATTATTGGATTGATATTGAAAAGCTACAGTTGTGGAGTGCTTTCTATATGCCAGACACTGTCAACTGCCCGTGATAGAAAGCGCTACTTAAGTCTGAGAACCATCCTAAAAGTTTAAACCCATTTTAATGATAGGAAGCAGAACATCAGAACATAAGAAATAAGAGGCAGGTGAACTGAGGCCCATTTGTTTATTAAATATTTAACCACAGCACAGCCCTACTGTAGTTTAGCATCTCCACATCTCTTGAGAGAGTAATATATCTCCCATCTCACTTCCTATCAGCTGTTGTCATGGAAATGAATCCTGGGACCATCCCTGGGCATTCGGAGGCTTTTTTTTTTTTTGAGACAGGGTCTCCCTATGTAGCCCAGGCTGATCTTAAACTCATGATGCTCCTCCTGCCTCAGCCTCCCAAATGCTGGCATTATAGTTGTGCACCACCATACTGGGCTTTATACTTTCTAACTGTGTCATGATAACAATGAGAATCACCACCAAGATTGCTTTAAAGTAAAGAAAGCTCAGCACATTAACTGTGAAAGAATTCTACATGCCCAACCGTCTTGTGCCGAATGTAGCACATAGTTTGGAGAATATCACTGCAGTGTAGGCCATCTGTTTGACAAAGATAAGGAACAGCATCATTGTGAAAACCATGGCATTTGTAGGATTGGTCCAAAGGAAGATTTTTTTCCCCACTGTCTGAAATACAACCTATGCTTAGCTATGAATCTTCAACAAAAACATAAGTATATTGAAAATATTTCTCGGCAGAATTGTCCACTGTGTTTGGAGGACATTTGCATCCCATGTCGTCACTCATGTCTTACCATCTGGACAGCTTTTACATAGAGCATGTTATGAAGAACTGTTGGAAGAAGGCAGCCAGTGACTGCTGTGCATATACTCTGCCTTAGACATAACTTGGTCCTGGAGGCAGCTGGGTGATGAGGCAGCGGACACCTGTGCCATCAGAATCTCAGAGCATGACTGTGGATGCTCTCTGCAATGGCTGTAATGGGTGAGCCACAATCCAGCTTCACATTGCAGGCATGAAATGTCATTTTTGTGACTCCTACAATACTGCTGAAGCTAGAGGCTGTAGAATTTCACTGGATCAACAATGACCAGCTTGTATATCACAGAAAAACTCAGCTTTTTGTGATATAGAAAAAAAACTCTGTGGAAAAGTACCTGGTTGTCATAACATCATAATTGGTGTATTAGAGCTAACATGGTTTTTTGTTTTATTTATTTTTTTGTTTTTGTATTTGTTTTTTAAGACACGGTCATGTTATGGGTCATGTAGCCCAGGCTGACCTTGACCTCACCGCAGTCCTCCTGCCACAGCCTCCCAAGTGATGGGATTATGGGCATGTGCCACCTCACCCAGCCATAGAGCTAGTATATTTTGTTCCAGGGTCACAGCACACATCCATAGTGCAAGTACCTATGGATTCAGGATCTGTATAGAATCATCATGGCTTGCTCCTGGAAGAAAGCACATGCTTGTGTCTGGAGTAGAATTTCCTTTAGTTGGGGGCTGGGGATTTAGCTCAGCGGCAAAGCGCCTGCCTGGCAAGTGCAAGGTCGTGAGTTCGGTTCCCGGTACTGGAGAAAAACCAAAAAAAAAAAAAAAAAAAAAATTTCCTTTAGTGGCAGTTGTTTGGAAGCCAATGATGCTTATCACTGAAACTCATAGAACTATATTATATTTTTGTGGAATTTTGTTTTAAGTAACAATGCACACACAGTTCTTTTCTAGTTCTCGATGCAATCACACTTAATTCTCATTAGTATTCTTTTTTTTCTTTTAAAGAGAATAAAGAATGAAAAATGATACAGAATTTCAAAACAAGATGATAGGAAATTAACAATGGTTTTTATATTAGTATTCTTCTCTGTCTTCTATTTCTATGCTGAAAGAAACTGTCAGTGAGTCTTTGGTTGACCAGTATTGCATGTCTATATCTGTTTTCATGAGAAGCCACTTTGAAGATATCAGTATGTAATACAACAACCATTGTTAATTCCCTACCACTTTGTTTGTAACTCCGTATTCTCTGTACTGTGCTTGTGATATGTTGTAAAATGTTGTATGTCTGTTAATGTTTCCCCCCTTTTATCTTTAAAATAAAAAATATATATATTAGTATTCTTCATGGGGCTGTGGCATAACAAATTCTACTTTATTTTACAAACCTAATTGCATATGCCTTTGAACTTTATAAGACAGTTCTTTGGGGCCTCTAAGTGCATTTTGCTGTAATAGTTATATTGAAACAAAAAAAAGACAGCAATATATAAGAAAGCCAATTTCCATACGTTTGTTCCAACAATATTAACAAACTTGCACTTTTTCCCAATTTGATGGAAAGGATTTTACTTCATGGTTAGCCTCATTTCCCTCATTCTTCTAGATTAATTTATTCAACAAACATTTGAGAAGCTGCCACATGCCATCCAGTCATACAGCAAAAGACAAAATAGACCAAGTCCCTGTGCCCGACCACCCAAAACAACTTCCTAATGGGTAGAAATAGACAATATCCAACCAGGAGGGAGAAGCCTCATGGTAATATGCACATGGAGAAAAGTAAAAATCAAGAGAAACAGTATGTGGCCAGAGGCTTGCTGTTTTCTACAGGCAGGTATGGAAGGGCTCACTGCTGTCCAAGTAGACAGCCTGGGAGAGTGGAGAAAGAGCCACGTGGACATCGAAGCAAAAGGTGTTACAGGCAGAGGGAGAGTATGGACATGGCAATGCTGAGTGTGTTTGAGGGGCAGCCAGGATACCGTGGCAGAGTGGGCAAGGAAGAGCATGAAATGTGAGGTCAGAGAAAGAGCAGATCAGCCAGGCATGGTGGCACATGCCTGTGATTCCAGCACTCAGGAGGCTGAGGCAGGAGGATTGCTGCAAGGTTGAGGCCAGCTTGGACCACGCAGTAGTTCAAGGCCAGCCTGAACTACATAGCAAAGCTCTGTCTCGAAGTAAGAACAAAGGGGGTTGGGGATTTAGCTCAGCGGCACAGCGCCTGCCTGGCAAGCGCAAGGTTGTGAGTTCAGTTCCTGGTACTGGAAAAAAAAAAACAAAAAGAAAAACAAAGAAAAGTAGCAGGGCCCAGAGCGCTATAAGGAGATACTGCAGGATTCTTTTTTATTATTATTAAATTTATTGGTACAATTTAGATATACATAGTGATCAGATTCATCATAGGGAACTTGTACCTGTACATGGTGCTTCTCCATTCCTTTTATTTTCTCTCCCATTTCCCTCCCTTCCCTTCAACCACTCTTCCCTTTATTATTTGTAAAGCTTTTGTTTCCACTTTATCTTTTTTTTCTCATTTTTTCTTTTCCCTTCCTCCTCCCCCAATTCTCCTTTCCTTTTAAACAATTTCTTCCCATTTCACAATTATCAATTATATATTTTGGATTTTATTAACACTCTCAGTTTCTCACACCAGAAAAACAATATGATATTTATACATGTGTGTCTGATTTATTTCACTTAAGAGTATGGTGTCAAGGTGCATCAATTTAGATATAAATGTCTCATTTATCCTTCTTTATGGTTGAGTAGTACTCCACTGATTAAAAATATCACTTTTTTATCCATTCCTCAGTTGATGAGCATTTGAGTTATTTCTGAAATTTAGTTATTACAAACTGTGCTACTGTGCACATGGGTGTGCATATATCAATATAGTATGATATTCTTAATTATTCCAGGAAGATACTCAGCAGAGGAATAGCTGGGTCAAATGGAACCTCTAATCTTAATATTTTTGAGGAAGCTCCATACTGATTTCCACAGTGGTTGCACCAGTCTGCACTCCCTCTCACAGTGGAGAAGGGTTTCATTTTCCCCACAGCCCTGCCAGTGTTCGTTATTGGTTGATTTCTTGATGGCAGCCATTCTTTCTGGGATGAGATGGAATCTCAGTGTTGCTTTAATTTGCATTTCTCAAATGATCAGTGATGTTGAACATGTTTTCACAAATTTGTTTGCCGTTTGTACTTCTTCTGAAAAGTATTTATTAATTTCAGTTGCCCATTTTTGGATTGGGTCTTTGAATTTGGGGGGTCTGATATTTTTCATTTCTTTATATGGTCTAGAAATTAGTCCATTGTCTGAAGAACAACTGGTTAAGATTTTTTCCCACTCTGTGAGTTGCCTATTGACTCTGCTGATGATTTCTTTTGCTGTCCAAAAGTCTTTTAGTAAGACGAGATCCCAGTTGTTGACTCTGAGGTATTTCCCGTGCCATCAGGGTTTTGTTCATGAAGTCTTTGCCTACACCTATGTCCTCAAGAGTTCTACCTATTCTATTTTCCAGCAGGCTTAGTTTTTCTGTTTTAATATTTAGATTTTCAATCCATTTTAACTTTAGTTTAGTGCATGGTGATAGACAAGGGGCTAGTTTTAGTCTTCATCCTGTGGAAACTCAGGTTTTCCAGCACCATTTATTAAAGAGGTTATCTTTCTTCCAGTGAACTTGTTGGCCTCCTTTGTCAAAGATAAAGTGACCAAGTGTATTTGGAGTTGTTTCTGTATTTCCTAATCAGTTCCATTGATTCTCAAGTCTGTTTTGTTGTTGTTGTTTGGTTTTTTTGTTTTGTTTTTTTGCCAGTACCATGATATTTTATCACAGTAGCTTTGTAGTATTGTTTCAAGTCAGAAATTGTGATACTCCCCCACCTTGCCTTTGTTGTCTACAGTTTTTGCTGTTCTAGGTCTCTTCTGGCTCTAAATGAATTTTAGGAGTGTTTGCTCTAATTCTTTGAGGCATGCTAATGGTATCTTGATTAGGATTGCATTAAATCTGTATAACAATTTTGAAATATGACCATATTTATTATGTTGGTTCATCCTCCCCAAGAGCAAGGAATATCTTTCCATTTTCTGAAATCCTCTTTGATCTTTTCCAGAGGACTATAGTTTTCAATGTAGAGATTTTTACTTCCTTTGTTAGATGGATTCCTAAGTATTTCAATTTTTTTTTTTTTTTTTTTTTTTGGTGCTATTAGGAAAGGCACAGGTTCCCTAATTTCTCTCTCAGTGAGGTTGTTATTTGGCTTCAACAATGCTATGGATTTTTGCATGTTAACTTTGTATCTAGCTACATGAATGAATCTGTTTATTAAATCTACAAGTTTTTGGAAGAGTTTTTGGGTCTTCTATGTAGAGTATCATGTCATCCACAAATGATGATAACTTAACTTCTGCCTTTCCTATCTTTATTCCTTTTATTTCTTTTGCTTGTCTAATTGCTCTGGCTAATGTTTCCAGAACTATATTGAAGGAAGCGGTGATAGTGATCTTTGTCTTGTTCTAATTTTAGAATGAAAACATTCAGTTTTTGACCATTAGTATGATATTGGCTCTTGGTTTGTCTTAGATGTCTTTTATCGGAGTGAGATAAAGACCATTTATTCCAATTTTCTGTAGGGGTTTTATCATGAATGGGTATTGGACTTTGTCAAATGCTTTTTATGCATCTATTGAGATGATCATATGGTTTTTGTCCTTGGCTCTGCTAATTTATGGTGTATTACTTTTATTGATTTGCATATATTGAACCATCCTTGCATCCCTGGAATGCATCCTACTTGGTCATGGTGTACAATCTTTTTGATGATTTGCTGCATTCTGTTTGACAGTATCTTATTGAGAATTTTTGCATCTATGTTGATTAGAGATATTGGCCTGTAGTTCCCTTTATGGTTGTATCTTTCTTTGGTTTTGGTATCAGGGTAATACTTGCCTCCAGGAATGAGTTAGAAAGTTTTGCTTCCCTTTCAATTTCATCAAAGAGTTTGAAGAGTAATGGCATTAGATCTTCTCTAAATGTCTTGTAGAATTCAGCAGTGACTCCATTGGGACCTGGACTTTTCCTTGTAGGTAAGTTTTTAATTGCATTTTCAATTTCATTGACTGATATTGGGTTATTTAGAATTTTTATATCTTCTTGATTCGGTTTTGGCAATTCATGTGTGTCTAGAAATCTGTCTATATCTTCTATTTTCTATCGTATTCAAGTAAAATTTCACTAGATATTGATGACCTAGATTTTCTCAGGACCCATTGTGATTTCATGCCTTTCATTCCTAATTGTGCATTGTTTTGAGTCTTTTCTTTCTTTTTTTTTTTTTTGATAAGTTGGCTAAGGGTTTCTCAATTTTATTTACTCTTTAAAAGAACAAACTTTTCAACTCATTCCTTTTTCTGTATTGTTTTCTTAATCTCACTTGCATTCATTTCTTCTTTGATCTTTAGCATTTTTCTCCCTCATACTAGCTTTCAGCTTGACTTGTTCATCTGTTTTCAGGGGTTTGAAGTTCAACATTAGGTTGTTTATTTGAGCTCATTCTATTTTCCTGATGTGAGAGTTCATTGCTATTAATTTCCCTCTTAGGAATGTTTTCATTGTGTCCCACAAGTTCTGGTATGTTGTATCAGCATTATGATTTAATTGCCCCTGATGTGGGCATTCACTGTTATAAATTTCCCTCTAAGGACTGCTTTCATTGCATCCCACAGGTTTCTGTAAGTTGTATCTACATTTTCACTTGATTGTAAATAGTTTTTAATTTCTTCTTTAATTTCATCTGTGACCCATTGTTGTTCAGTAGGGTGTTATTTCATTTCCATGTTATTGAGTTTTTGTGGTTTCTTTTGCCATTGATTTCCATTGTCATTGTACTATGGCCATATAATATACATGGAATAATTTTAATTTTTTGTATTTACCTAAGCATGTTCTATGGGCTTGTATGTGCTTTATTTTGGAGACACCCCTTGCGCAACTGAAAAAATGTGTACCCCAATGTTGTCAAATGGAACACCCATCTATTCACAGGTTTGGTTCAGCTCTGATGTGCTTTTGTTGATTTTTTTGGTCTAGTTGATGTATTTGTGATAGTGGCAATTGTGTCAGTGCTTATTTGATTTTTCATATCTTAGTATTTGTTTTTTTAAAGAGAATAAAAAAACAATAAAAATGATCCAGAATTTCAAAAAAAGATGATAGAAAATTAACAATGGTTATTATATTGCATATTGTTATCTTCAAAGTAGTTGCTCAGATTACCAGATATAGTATTTGTTTTATATAGTTGGGTACACCTGTATTTGGTGCGTATATATTTGTAATTGTTATCTCTTCTTGTTGGAGCTCTCCCTTAACAAGTATGTAGTGACCTTCTTTGTCTCTTTTGATCAGTCTTGGTTTGAAGTTCACATTGTCTGAAAACAGAATAGTTATCCATTCTTTTTTTCAGGTTTCTGTTGAATGTAGTATTGTTTTCCATGATTTCACTTTCGGTCTATGAATTTCTTTTGAGTTAAATGTGTTTCTTGAATGCAGAATATTGTTAGATCTTGTTTCTTGATATATTCTGCCAGTCTATTTCTTTTCATTGGTGACTTGAGATCATTTGTATTGATGGTTATAACTGGTATGTATTGGGCTGCTCTTGTCATATTATTTTCCTACTGATAGTTCCCTGTCTTCCCCCTCTGTTTAATTACTTACCCTGCTTGGTGGCTTCTTTCTATTGATACTCTTAGAATTGTGGTCTTTATTATCTCTTTCTAAAATATCTTTTAAAACCTTTGTAGAACTGATTAGAAGTTCACATTGTCATGAATTTGTCAATGTCAAATTCATTTGTCAAGTTGTCATGAATTTCTTCTGTTGGTCTTTGTCATGGAAGTATTTTATTTCTCCATTAATTCTGAAAGATAATTTTTCAGGATACATTAATCTGAATTGGAAGGTTTTTTTTAAGGATTTAAAATACTTCAACTTCTTCTTGATGAGGGTTTATACTGAGAGGTCCACTGTGATTCTGATGGGCTTTTCTTTATAGATGATTTGTTTCTTTTTTCTAACAGCTTTTAATATTCCATTCATGTGATGAATTTGTGGAATCTTGATTATTATATGTCTTGGTATAAATTTATTTTGGTCATGACTAATTGGAGCTCTATATGCCTCACTTATATGTATATTAAATTCTTTTCCATGCTTGGGAAGTTTTCTGCTATTACTTTTGTAACCATGTTTTTTGTGTCATTTGTTCTGACTCCTTTTTCATTTACTCCAATCAATCTTATGTTCTTTGCATCATCTTGCAGTTGTTGAATAGTTTTGTCATGGTCCCTTGCTTTTTTTGGAATAGGGTCTCACTATGTAGATCAGGCTGGATTTGAGTTCACTATGTAGCCCAGGCTGGTCTCAAACTGCTGTGACCCTCCTTTCTCTGCCTCCCCAGTACTAGGGTTACCTTGCTATTTTTTTTTTTTTATTTTATTCTACTCTACTTTTTTAAAGGAGAAAATGTTTGGTTAGTTCATAGTTTGTAGGGGCTTCAGTCCATAATGGGCTGTCTCAAAGACAGAGTGGCTTCACAGAGGATAGTGATTCATGGCAGGCAAAGGCAGCAGAAGCAACGAGAGAAAGAGACAGAGAGAGAGGAAGAGAGAGAGAGAGAGAGATCTTGCCCTTTTTAATAGATCTTTCTTTTCATGATCACTAACCATGATCCTGTCTTCTATATCTGATATTCTATCTTCCCTTTCTTTCATATGGTTTTGCAAATTTTCAATGATATTTTTAATTTCCTGGTTATTTGTTTAAATCTGTTTCATATGATTCTAATTCTTTCCTATGTTGGGCATTCACAGCTTCCATCATTTTTCTCATTTCCCCTATCTTTTAATGTATGTGTACTCAAGATTTGCTGAGTAAGTCCTTCATTATTGTTATCATCTCTTTTTTAACCTGTGAAGTTATTTCTGTTCTGCTTTCCTCTATAGACTCACACATGTATTTTTTTTTATTTCTGATGCTTCATTTCAGAAGATCCAGGTGGATGGCTTCTGATTTCCACTATCTCATTGTCCCCTGAATTTGTCATTGGTGAGCTCGAAGCCTGGGATTGCATTTTGCTTCTGTGTCTTGTCATTTTCTAATTTTTATTTTAATTTGTTTTCTATGTTGTTGTTTGTATTTTTCTTATGTCAGGTAGCTTTATCACTAGTATCAACAATTCTCTATGAAATGTCTATCCCTCCAAGATGTCTTCTAGGTGTAGCTGGCTGTTGATCTTTGTGTTTGTTCCTAGGTCTTATCTTCCCACTTAAATAGGGGTGAGGAGTTGCTATTTATTTGGCTCAGCACCCAATCCTTTGGTACTGGACTATGGGAATGATTATGACCCCAGCATTACAAGTATGGCATCCTGGCTAAAGTAGTACAATTAGCAATAAGAATATCAAACACAGCCTAGAACTGACAATCTGTGGGAGCAAGCAAAGGAGAACAAGGGATGTTCCTGTTGGGAAGAATTTAGGAGGGGTAGGAAACAAAACAAAGCAATAACTGATGGAAATATAGTGGAAGCAAGGCTAAAGAACAAACTTTGGGAAGCTGAAGAAGAGGACAGGAGAGAAAGAATGAAGGAGAAAGCAAAAGAATATCAAAGTGAACCAGAAAGACTAGAGACAATTTTCATTAGTATGCAAATATCAGAAAATCAAGAAAGCCTGTTGAGGAAAGAGAGAGACATGATAAAACAAAACAAACAACAAAAGTCAAAACCTAACAATCACTCCTTCCCCAAAAAAACTTCTCTAGTGCCCTCAGTTCTGTACTAGTTCCCCAGTCAGAGCTGGAATCTGATTTTGTTGTCTTTTTGTTTGTTTTGTTTTGTTTTTCTTTTTTATTTTAAAGAGTAAAAGAAGAATAACATAGTAATAAGGGGGGGGCTTACCAAATTACAAAGTGGTAGGCAATTATCAATGGTTATTGTTTTACATATTGTTATCTACAAGATAGTTTCTCAGGAAAACAAATAGACAAATAATAGTGAGTTACAGACAAAAGAGGTAGGAGATTATCAACAGTTGTTGTACTATACTTTGGTATCTTCAAAGTGGCTTCTAAAGAAAATAAATAAACCTATACATGAGTGACCAACTGAATAATCATTAACTATTCTCAATGATTGTTGTAGGAAACACATAATAATTAACATACATCCATTTACAAAATAGCATAGGAACAATACAAACATTACAGAGTTATGGACAGATTAGTAGGAAAATATCAGTGGCTACTGTAATACATGCTGGTATCTTCAAAGTGGTTTCTCAAGAGAGCTGAAATCTGTACTGAGTAATCCCACCAAGTCTGCAGTAGGATTATTGAGAATGGCCATGTAGACCATCCTCAGTAAGGGGCGGTGGGGGGGTGACCAGGAGCCAGGTTCTGGATATGCTTTGAAGAGAGAGCCAACTTTGTTTTGCTAGTGAGCTGGAGGAGTCAAGAGTGAAATAAATCAAACACACCAGCTTAAAAATAGCATTTATTTTATATGAGAAACCAAAAAGACAACAGGAAACAGGGAGTTAGACCTTTTGCAAAAGGAAAGTGGACCAAGACATAGAAGGAGAGGAGGAGAAGGGGATGAAAAAAGCAGGAAGATGTGTTCTGTCCATGTACCAACTCCTCATGCTCAATGTAATATTTATGTTCTGCAAACACAGACTAATAAAAATAAATATGAAGAAAAAGAATGTCTCCCCAAAAAACCTGAGATTTTTTGAATTATTTTTTGAGATAGGAAAGACTGGGAGGAAAGAGAAAGACGAGAGGAGGAAGGTGAAGAGCAAAAAGATGGAGGGAATAATAGTGGTAATGACAATACCCAAGAATTAGACTTGGGCATGTTAAGTTTGAGATGCTCACTACATAGCCAAGTGGAGATGTTGAGTAAGGATTTAGAAAGATGGTACATTAGACCCTTGTCCTTGAGGGACTTGCAGGGAGTGAGAGGCTCTTAAGAAGCATCAGGTTGGAATTGGCTTGTGTGGCTGCCTGTATCCATAGCCAACATCAGGTATGTGGAATATCTCTCAAAGGATCCATCTAGTCAGGTGGGAAATCTAATTAGTGGCAGATCAGTCTCACTCAAATGTGGCCTTTCCCATGAACAATGAGGTTTCTCACAGTAAATAGGTAAGCCTGTATTCTGGTTTGTTCAGTATTGTGGGGCTTGAGTTATTCCAGTCTACAAATATCCACGAAGAATTGATTATATACTCCAAGTGTCATCGTGGTGCTGTATGTAGCAATCAGTAAAGTGATCAAACTTCCTGATCTTATAAAACTTGTAGCATAAAGATTCACAGTAAGTTAGCCTAACACACCCAGTACCTGACTAACAGTGGCTTCCCACACATTTCCCAGGTTCTTTATCTGTTTGAGTATCAGTGGTATCCGAGTCCAAGTGGGTCTTTGATTAAGCAAATGAAAGACACTTTTATTCTTTTTTCCCAGTTCTTATTTTTTATTATCCATGTTTGCAGAGCATAATGATCACATTCTTCATGGGGAGTTGATCAGTGCACATAGCACATATTAATCTTTTTTTTCATCCCTTTCTTCTCCCCTTCCACCATCACTTGATCCCCTTCCCTTGTGCAAAAGCTCTATCTCCATTTTTCTTATTATTTTGCTCTTTATTTGTATTTGGGGAAGCTCACAAAAGAGAAACTATGCAATACTTAAGCCTGTGTGTCTGATTTATTTCATTTAACAGTATGGTCTCAAGGTGCATCCATTTTCCTACAAATAACTCAACTTTATCTTTATGACAGAGTAGTGCTTCACTGTGTATAAGTACTACATTTTCTTTATCCATTCATCTGTTGATGGAACTATAGGCCACTTTGAATATTAGCTATTATGATTGTGCTGCTATAAACATGGGTGTGCATATATCACTATAATATGATGACTTTAACTCTTAGGAAGATACCTAGAAGGGGAATAGCTGGGTCAAATGGAATTTCTAGTTTTACTTTTTTGAGGAATCTTCATACCTATTTCCATAATGGTTGTACTAGTTTACATTCCCACCAACAATATATAAGTATTCTTTTTCCCCTGCAGTCTTGCCGACCATTTGTTATTATTTAATTTCTTGATGATAGCTATTCTTTCTGGAGAAGGATGGGATCTCAGTGTTGTTTTAATTTGTGTTTCTCTGATGGCCAATGATGTTGAGTGTTTCTTCATGTATTTATTGACCATTTCTACTTCTTCTTCTTCTGAGATATGTCTACTCATTTCAGTTGATTTTTTGATTGGGTCTTTTATCTTGAGGAATCTAATTTTTTTAGTTCCTTATATGCTCTAAATAGTAGCCCTGTATTCTGGCCCTGATTGGCTTTGTTGCTGGTAAAGGAACATCTCAGCCCAGTGTGAGGAATTATTCAGAAATTCCTATGAAACTAAAACTTATTTTAAAATCAGTTAAAAACATTTTAAAAACTTATTTTAAAAATTTTATTTTATACTAATAAAACATAAAAATGGGAAAGAAAATGATCATTGATTCCAGAATTTATCAAAATTCCCCACAATGTTCAAAGGATGCAAATTCCAATGTGTGGCAAGTCCATCACCCTCCTGTGTCTGCATTTCCTGTGTCTGTATCAGTTGATTCTTGCTCCATTTCACTGTCACAGGAGCTTTGACTCACATAGCAAACATCAAAGTCATCATCATCACCATCACTATCATCATCATCGTCGTCATATACCCACACCACTCTTCTGTTATAAAAGCATGTATTTTACCATAATGGATCATCTTCATCACCCATGCATGAGCAATCTGATGATTCACTTTTGACCTCCAAAACTTGCAAATCTGGTTTTGCATGTACCAATTTAGTGTGTACTGAATTGGGGTACTTCTACCAGAAGAAAAATCTAAACAAAACTTTTTTACAGTGCTATTGGAAAGAAGGATCACTGTTTAGAGCTTGATTCTGGGTGTTTTGTGTTTTTGTTTTTGTTTTGTTTTGTTTTGTTTTTTCTAAATAAAAAAGTAAGTAGGTTAAAAAAAAACTGTCAGTGATGTATCCATTATTATTCATTAACTTTGAAAGATATTGTCACTGGTAGATAAAAGGTGCTGGTTTTTCATAATAAAAGACCTTAACTTTGGTAATAAAAGTGCATGAAAATGGTTAGATTATGAATAAAGTAACAGTGAACGTTTCTATATTCTTAGCAAAAATGAGAGTATGCATTTCAATTGTATATAAGAAGCCAATGAATTTCCTTAATCACATAAAAAAGCTCTTCCTTCAAATCTGAACTATCAGTCAGAATGCATAGTTTGCTTGTGGACATTTGTGGTTACATTTCCTTTACATATTTCTGTAATAAAGGATTAGTTTTCATTTACACAAAAATAAAATAGAACTATTTTTAACAAACTTTGCAGTGATGTGGGCCTATTGGACCCTCTGTGATGCTTGAGTAAACACAGGCAAAACCGGTTAAATGGAGCATAAGGGTGGGCCCAGATCCCACTTTGCCACTTCTGTACATGTGCACATACATTCCTTACCACTCATCGTACCAAGTGAGTAAACACATTGATTGCTTCTCGTAGCCCTCAGGGAAGGGTACTGAGACACACAGAGCCCACATCCCTAAGTCTAAAGTACAAATTTACAGTAGAAAAGTAAATGATGGGTCTGCTGGACCCAGGCTTATGCTCTGAGGGTAAAACAACTGTGAAAACACTTCTGTCTGCCTACAAGTACTCAAGCTTCACCACTGAAGTGTCACGATTTCTTCAACTCTTTTTCTGGGAACCCGCTTATTCCTGTTTACAACTTCTTGGCAGAGACCTGCATCATGTTGAAATTTAGGTGTTTTATACCCGTCTCTTGTAAGCTGAGGTAGTCTTTCGCAGACTGAAAACTCTGAGTTATTCCTACCTTGTGTTACCAAATATAAGTGGAATATGAAGTCTTCCTTTCTCAAGGCACTGTGGGTTTGTGTTTCTGGGAACATTAGATAACTCTGGATTTTGGCAGGTGAACATACCTAGAGGCTTGGCGCTGACAGTATCCTGTCACAGGTAGAAAGTCAAATCTGATTTTCTCTGTGTTATGATGTCACACATCCTTCCACTCCAAACAAATCCCAGATGATGATTGACTCTTGTGTACATATACAGTTGTATGTTGTCTACAAAGACAGCTTGATTGGCTCAAAAATATAGGTTAGCATATGAGCTAGGGTATCATTCCTAACAGTAGAATTTGGTCACCGTATTTAGTTATTTCCAAGGAATTTTTCCCAGATTGTTATATTTTTTCTGGGTAAAGTTTGCTGAGGAAGGTCTTCTTTATGGCTACCTTCAGCTCCTTGTTCCTGAGGCTGAAGATGATGGGGCTGAGGAAGGGGGTGAGGACCGTGTAGGTGATGCCCATCAAGGTGTCCCCTTCCAGGGACTGGGGGCCCTTGGGTTTGAGGTAGATGACAGAGGCGAAGCCATAGTGCACAACCACCACCGTGAGGTGGGACACACATGTGGAGAAGGCTTTGTGCCTGCCCTCAGCTGACGGGATCCTCAAGATGGTAGACACAATGAAGGCATAGGACAGGAGGATGAGGAGGCAGCAGCCCAGGAGAGCTGTGATACACACCAGGCCCACACCCTTGGCCACCACCGGTACATTCTCTCCACAGGCCAACTTCAACAGAGGTGGCACATGGCAAGCAAAATGGTGGATCTCATTGGGTCCACAGAAAGTGAGATGGAAAATGGCTGTTGTGACGACCATCCCCATGACTGATCCACCAATCCAGGACCAGGCCACGAGGCAGGCACAAGCACGTGGGCTCATGAGCACATTGTAGCGCAGGGGGTGGCAGATGGCCACGTAGCGGTCGTAGCCCATGACAGTGAGCAGGAAGGAGTGGGTGAAGCCAAATGTGAATGAGAAGAACATTTGGTTGGCACACGCAACCAAGGGGATGGAGTGGTGGGCGGAGAGCAGGTCAGCCAGCATGCGTGGGATGATGGCCAAGGTGTAGAGGATCTCAGAGATGGAGAGGGCACACAGGAAGAGGTACATGGGTGTGTGGAGGCTGCGCTCACTCCAGATGGTGGCCATGATGAGCAGGTTGCCCAGCAGGGTGAACAGGTACATCAGCAGAAAGAGGAAGAAGAACATCAGCTGAAGGTGGGGGAAGGTGGTGAAGCCGATGAGGATGAACTCAGTCACTGCTGAGTGATTAGCTCCCTGCATGGAGGCTGTGCCTGGGGTGAGGCATGGCAGGAAGAGGTGAGCTACTATCATCAGCCTCCATCCTACCTCAGCTGTCTCTTAAGTCTGATTCAGATAAAGGATAACAGGTGACATGAACTAGATCCCTCTATAATGTAATGATCTTTTCTACTTTGTGATGATGATGCTATATTTTTTATCCCTACCCTACGTATACTGAGCAAATTCACTGAGGATGGGATGTAGAAAAGCTCAAAAATTGCTCAAGATAAAGCTGCTGAAATGGCCAATGCAAAACTCAGACCCACAGTTGGCTGACTCCCAAGACTAGACCCTGCCCTGACTTTGCTTCCCCAGGTAAAAAACCCCCTTCCTAAACCTTCCAACCATTGCTTCCCTGCCCTATTCTTTCCTTGTAATAAATCCTTTCTACCCACAGCTTCAGGTAACACAAGATGTCTCTACCTTTGGCCATAACTTTGTGGACCAAGCGCATCTCCAGCTTAATTTACATCGGTCAGATTCTTCCTCTGCAGTTACTCACACAGGAAGTCAGATTAACAGACTGCATTGTTCTAAATGAAGAGACTGAAGTAATGTATTGTTTTCTAGTGTCCACGAGTCATGTCTGTATGTTCTGAGCCAATACAACAGAACCATCAGACAGACTGTGCCTGTTGTGTAACCTACACAAAATTCTCCATCCCTATGTACCTCATTTCCCTCCTCTCTGTCAAAGGGTTGTTGTGAAAAACACATGAATTCCTCTTGGAAGGTGTGACATATGTTCACTAAGGAAATCCAAGTAAGAAAATATACATAGTTTGTGCTTGGTAAATAATTATAATCACTGAAGATGAGAGTGTAGTGCTTCTGTATGAATCACTTGACTATGCTTAAATTATTTTTTTAAAAACTAGGCATTGTAAAGTTTTGACAAAGAGCAAACCACTAATCTACTTTCTGTTTCTATAAATTTGCCTGTTCTGGGCATGTCACATAAATGGAGTCATACACTATGTAACTTTTGTGTCTGATTTCCTTTGCTAACCATCATGTTTTGAGGTTCATTCACATTATGGCAGATACCAGAACTTCATTCCTTTTAAGGGCCAAGCAATACTGCACCATTTACCAGTTACTTTACCAGTTGATGGAAATTTTGCTTGCGTCCTCTTGGGGCCTTTATGAATAGTACTGCTCTGAATATCCTTATAGAAATTTGAAGCAGATTAGTGGTTAGCAGGGGCTGGGATGGAGGGGGAATGGGGACTGGCTACTAATGGGTACAGGGTTTCCTTTTGGAATAATGAAAATTTCTGGCACCAAATAGAAGTGGTGTGTTGCACAACATTGTAAATAAAGTGAATGCCACTGAATTTTATGTTTTTATGGTGGTTTGCGTTGAAAATTCATAGTAAGATTATTCTTGATTGACTAAGCATGACTGTATATATTTTACTGTAAAACATTTTAAAATATTTATACAATGTGCCATGTATCAACTTTCCATAAGGATGTAATCATTATACATTGGATGCATGTACTGATAAAAATTTTAAATTAATATTTAGATCTTTGATCCATTTTCACTTTAGTTTAGAGGACGGTGATAAACATAGATCTAGTTTTAACCTTCAGCATGTGGAACAGCATTGTTAATTCCCTATCATCTTATTTTGAAATTCTGTATCATTTTTATCAGGTTTTTTATATTCTTTTAAAATTAAAAAAAGAAAAAATGTTAAATTTTAAAAACTCATCACTTTAAAAAAAATAAATGCATGACCACATCCATGGCTTCAATAATTTATTTTATAAATTGTTTGTGGTCATGTTTTTGCAGTGCTGGGGCTTGAACTTAGACACATAATAGGCTAGTGATCTACCACTGAGCTGTGGCCTCAGCCAGCCATTAATTTTTGTGGTGAGGCAAATAATCTGCTGGTTACTTCAAACAATATGTTATTATTTATGGTAGTCATGCTGTTCTGCAATAGATCTCAACCCCTATTTTTCATGCCTATCTGAAACTTTGTACTCTTTGATCAACAATTCCCATTTCCTCCCTCTCCCTCCTTCTCCACCGTATTCTGCCTGAAAGAAAATGTTTAAGTGGTAAATTTTGTCATGTGTATTTTGCCACAACAAAACAATCAGTTTTAAGAGTAGGAATGCAGCTCAGTGATGGAGCACTTGCCTCACACATGTGAGACCCTGAGTTCAATCCCCAGGACTGAAAAAATTCAGTTTAAAAACAAAACAGTTTCATTAGTCAGCCTTCAGTTCTTAAAACAAATACCTCAGATAATCAACTCACATAGAGGAAAAGCTAAGTTTGGTTCACAATTTTGGGAGTTTCGATCCATAACCAACTGGACCATTGCTCTGTGGCCTGGGGTGCCACGTTATGGTAGGAGCAAGCCTACCACGTTATGGTAGGAGAGAAACTCTGTTCACATCATAAACAGGTGTGAAAGTGGCAGGAAAAGTCAGGTGCCACAGGGCCCCGAGGGTGTACTGCTGCTGACCTTTAGAGTCTGCCTCCTAAAGGTTCCAACACCTCCCAGCTGTAATGTGGGCTGGGACCCAGCGCTTCAACATATATGTCTTCAGACAGCGCTCCAGACTCAAACTCTAACCATAGTGAACGGTCCCTTCTGTAGGCTCGGGTCTTCAGTCAATGGGTTTATCACGAGAAACAAAGAAGGAACCTGCTATTTTGGTAAATAGAGGCTGAATTCCCCTCACCAAGTCCCACTAGTTTCCAGCTTCTTGGCCTTCTCCCTGGAGTCATTTGCAACTTACCTCCACTTCAGGGTCAGAGTGGTGGCTCTGACGGCCCCACGGTCCTGCCACTCAGATCCACAGGGGCAAATGGCTTTAGAAACAAAAGATCCCAAGAAGAGACTGAATGGGTAACAGTGGGACAGAGGAGTTGTGCTCACAAGCTTTCTGTGGCTCCCCAGTGTCTGGGTATAGTTTTTCAACCTTGCATATATTGATACTTAGGTCCTGATTGTTCATTCTGTAAAAGGATTATGAGATATTTAGCAGCATCCCTGGCATCTACCAGCTAGATGCCAGTGTCCCCTGATCAGTTATGACAACAAAGATGTTTCCAGACAGCAGCAATGTCCCCAGGTCCTACAGGGTCCAGCAGTATCTTCGCTAGAGTATGGCTTCGGCTCCTTGGCACCTTCCTTCTGCCTGAGTCTCCATCCTGCCCGTATGACTCAGCCTCCACTCACCTCCTTAGCACAGTCCTCCTAGACATTCTCTTCCCCAAAGCAAATTCAGTCACTCCTTCCTGGGAGCTGCCCACGTAAGAGTCCCCAAATGACTCCGAAACTCCTTGCTCATCACTTGGTCCTGATGGCCAGTGTGCATCACGTTGAAGCCACATCTGCCCCCGTCACTGGTTCATGGCTGCGATTTTAGTGCCTGTCATTTCTACAGCACCACAACAATAGTTCCCTGAGAATAACTGCCCCTTACTAGGATGTGTGCTATGGGCCAAGCACACAGCTCGGCACTGTGCGCTCTACAACGACCCTTGGGAGAAGAGCTGCCCTTCACTGAGGGTCTTATGACTAAGCACGGGGCTCCGTAACACTTACGCAGCCTTTCTTGAATATTTTTCCCCACATTAAGAAACAATTGCTGTGATCCCTACTACACAGAAGAGAAAGCTGAATTCTACAGAGAACCCAGTATTTGTCTAAGGTATCACAGCTCTAGAGCAGGGGTCAGGATTTGAACTTATGTCTGACTGACCCCAACACCTGTCCTTTCCTCTTTCTTGTTATAGTCATCACTCACTGGTAGCTGTCAATGAAAGTCAGAGGCTGTTCCCAAGGTGAAGATGTCCCTTCCCCATGGCTGGCCATGCCCACACTTTCCTCCTCATATTATAGGAGATCCCAGAAATCCACAGAAAGAAAGAAGTATCAGCAAATTAGAGCTGATTACCTCTGGGGGAGGTGGCTGAAGGCTGCATATGCCACCCTATAGCATGATGGGGCTCAAAATGCAGCCAGAACAGGCACATTTTCAGCCAGGAAGATGTAAAATCATAAGCAGTAAAAAGTCAGCGGTTTCCAGGGACTTGTGAGGACAGAGCGAGAGAGGAATAGGCCAAGCGCAGAGGGTGTTTAAGGCAGTGAAACCACATTGTGGAATACTGTGATGGTGGAGAAGTGACACTGTGCATTTGTCAAAATCCACACACGAAGAGTGGCCCTTAATAGAAATGTGGATTTTAATGAGAGGGACACACACAGGAAAAGGCAGAGTGAGAAAGATACAGAGAAAGAAATGGGAAAGAGAGAGAGAGAAAAGGAGAAAGAGAGGAAGAGGGAGAGGGAGAGAGACTCCGTTTTCTGGCATTGGCACAATGGGGTCATCTCTCCACCCAGAGAGCTGGCATGGACAAGTCCTGCCCACGTGTGCCCTAAGTGTGGTGTTCCCCATATTCAGCATTAGGGACACTGAGGACAGTATCAATCATTTCTAAACTGTTAATAGTACTTTTCATTGACTGATCATAACCGTATGCATTTATGGGTATAAGATGAGGTGCTGATACATGCATACAATGTGCCGTGATTAAATCAAGTTCATGACCCCATCCGTCACCCAATTAACTTATCATTTTTATGGCGAGATATTTAGAATTGGCTTAGTTATTCTGACACATACACTATCCCTGACTAAAGTCCCTCTGTTGTACAATACACATCAAAACATATTCTTCTCGCCGGGGATATAGCTCAGCGGCACAAGCACCTGCTTCGTAAGCACAAGGTCCTGAGTTCAATTCCCAGTACAAAAAAAAAAAAAAAAAAACGTATTCTTCTCATCTGACCAAAACTTTATCCTCTCTGATCAACAATTCTGCATTTCTTCCTCCCCTACTCTGCCTCCAGTTTTTAGTAACCACCCATCCAGCACAGAGAGATGAAAACTACATCATCTCCCTTACAAGCGGCACCTAAAAATATTCAACTTATAGAAGTAGCAGAACGATGGGTCTGAGCTGTTCTTTGTGTCAGGGGTTCTCCTGTGCACTACAGGACGTTGGACAGGAGCCCTCGTCTTGATCTACTGGGATGGTCAGAAGCATCCCCTCTCTGTGACGGTCAGATGCATCCTCACACGTTGTCAGATATGCTCTGGGAGACAGAATGATTCCCAGTTCAGAGCCATGGGCTGAGTCTGTCTTCTTTCTCAGACCCTGTGGGCTTTCCTGCGATACTGTCCTAGCCGTCTGTCCATAGTGAAGCTGTTCGCTTTTTCCCTCTCAGATCCTCTCTCTAATCTCAGCCTCCTTCTCTAGCCTTTTTCTCTGCCTTTTCTCATCCTTAAATCCTTAGCATCACCTCAACTGGCCCCAGTAATACCTTCCTCATTGTTTACACCCCAGGAGTTAGTCCAGACTCCTAAATTCTGAATCTCCTTGTCTCTCTCTTCTCTCCCAGCCACTTTTCCATTGGTTTCTGGATAGCCAGGCCAAGAAGAGTGATTAAAAGCGATTGACACAGCAACGGTTTTCTTCTCTGTATCTCAATTTTCTCACCTGTCCCTTTGGAGAGAACTTACCTCATAAAGTAGCAGGTGCTCCAAAATAGATAAAGTCAGCTAAGCAGTCATCATGCTGCCCCATGTCACATAGATCCGACTTTCTTGAGGTCCTATAATAAGGAGATTTCTCTAAGTCAGTGGCAGGTGCTGGCTCCCCGGGTCTCTCCTGGAGAGATGCCTCAGAGAGAAAAATGACTCACCTGAAGCTCCAGGCCCCGTGCCGAGTTCTCCCTTGCCCTGGTAGACAGCCCCAGCTTGAGGTTTCCTTGTAGACGGGGCTGCACCAGTGTGGCCTGCCAGCTCAGGGGAAAGGGGGCTTGACAGAGATTACCGTCCCTCCCCTGTCGCCTGCCCACTGCTTTCACTGGCTGTGGTCCTGCCACCTCTGCCTCTGCCGCAGGGATGTTGAGACCCCTAGGGGCCAGGCCAGGATGAGGCAACCTCAGGGAATCTGTGTCCTTACTTTGCCTCCCTCCTACCTTCCAAAAGTGAGTCAATTACCTGAGCTTCTCAAGGGCTTGAGAAGAGACCAATGCTGAACAAAGCTGGGATTTGGGGCTTGGCTCTTGGTGATGACAGAGAAGCAGCCCTCCCACGTCCTCTGGGGCTGAGGCCGCCTTACACACACCCTCCACTTGTGCATCTGTGCCTCCGGCCCAATTAGACTTAAAGGTTTTAAAATCAAAGAACACGCATGCATCTATTTCCCCTTAACTAGCTGAAGTGCTACAAACGAGGCTAAGGACAATGCCACAGCCAGCCACACAATCGTGGTGAGGAATCGCTTGGCTATCCTTTCAGACCTTCCTATGCATGTGGCATTTGAACAGATGCACACTAAGATGAGACTCCTATGGTGCATTACAGGCTTTGAGGTGAAATTCATATAAAGTAAGTAACCACTGTAAGGTTTACAATTCAGCGGGATTCAATACATTCATGGTGTCATGCAACCCCTATCTAGTTCCAAAACATATTCATCAATCCAAAAGGAAAGCCCATGCCCATGAGCTGTCTTCATTCTCTCTCTTTCCAGCCTCTGCAATCACCAATTTGCTCTGTGAAGTGGCCCCTGTTGTACATTTCATACAAATGGCCTTACACAAGATTTGGCCTTTTGTGCTCACCTTCTTTCACTCAACACAACGTTTCCAAAGTTCTTCCAGTGGTGTAATGTGCATCTAGGTCTCATCCCTTTCTATGGCTGAATAATACCTATTCCATGGATCTAACACATTCTGTTCATTAATCTGTTAATAGACTTCTACCTTGTGGCTACTCTAAATAGTGCTGCTATGAATATTGGCATACAAAGATTTGTTTGAATTATTTTCCATTCAATCAGTACATAGGAGTGAAATTGCTGGGTGATTTTATGCTAAACTTCATGACATATGGTCAAGGCAATTTTCCATCCTGTGTGTTTTAACATGGATCTGATTGTCCTTTCTTGGTGTGAAACGTGTGTTATGGGTTTTTTTAATTTTCTAACTTTATTTTTGTTGGTACATATTTCTTTTTTTTATTTTTGTTTTTGTTTTTGCTTTTCTTCTGGTACCAGGAATCGAACTCACAACCTTGCACTTGCCAGGCAGGCGCTGTGCCGCTGAGCTAAATCCCCAGCCCCATTGGTACATACTTCTCATACATATTGGTTACATTCATCATAGGAAATTTGTACAGGTGCATAATATATCTAAGTTCTTTTTTCTATATTCTTCTGCCCTCCATTCACCCCTTCTCCTCCCCATTGACATGAGCTTTGTTTCCTTTTTTTCATTCTCTTTTTTTTCTTTTCCCTTCTTTCCCTTCCCTCCTCCCCCTCCCTTGTTCCCCTTTTTGAATAAGTTCTTCCTACTTCCCAATATCTAACCTCTACTTTGCTCCTTATTTACCTTTTGGGTTTCTCACACAAGAGAAACAATGCAATATTTAAACATGTGTATCTGGTTCATTTCATTTAAGATTATAGTCTCAAAGTGCATTTATGTTCCTACAAATGATTCAACTTTCTCTTTTTATGGCAGAGTAGTATTCTGTTATATATAAATATCACATTTTCTTCATCCATTCATTCTCTGGTGGACATGTGGACTGTTTCCAAGATTTAGCTATTATACATTGTGCTGCTATAAACATGGGTTATGCAAATGTCACTGTGGTATGATGCTTTTAACTCATTAGGGAAGATATCTAGGAGGGGAACAGATGGGTCAAATGAAACCCCTAGTTTAAGGTTATTTAGGAATGTCCTTAGTGACTGTACCAATTTACACTTCCCCCAACAATCGAGAAGGGTTCCTTTCTCCCCACATCCTTGTAAGCATTTGTCATTGGTTGATATCTTGATATTAGCCATTCTTCCTGGAGTGAGATGGAATCTCAGTGTTGTTTTAATTTGCATTTCTCAAATGATCAGTGCTGTTGAGCATTTTTTCCATATATTTATTTGCTGTTTGTACTTCTTCATCTGAGAAATATTTATTCATTTCAGAGTACTCAATTCGGATTAGGTCTTTAAACTTGGGGGATTGATTTTTTTCTTTAGTTCTTTATATACGCTAGATGTTAGTCCTTTGTCTGAGGAGTAGCTAGTGAATATTTTTTCCCATTCTGTGAGTTATCTCTCCACTCCATTGGTAGTTTCTTTTGCCGTACAGAAGTTATTTAATTAGATGTTTTCCTCATTGTTGATTCTTTGTAATATTTCCTGCACAATTGAGGTTCTGTTCATAAAGTCTTTGCCTACACCTATGTCTTCTAAAGTTCTGTCTATTCTTTCTTCCAGCATTAAGTGGTGTTGTGTGTGTGTGTGTGTGTGTGTGTGTGTGTGTGTGTGGGAGCGCATGGTGCTGGGGATCAAACCCATGGTCTTGTGCATGAAAGGCAAGAACTCTACCACTGAGCCACATCCCCAGCCCAGTGTTTCTGTTTATATTTGGATCTTGATCCATTTTTATTTTAGTTCAGTGCATGGTGAGAGATTTAAGTCTAGGTTCTGTTCTGGACTCAGAACTGAACTAAGGTACTGACTGACAAACACTGAAGCACACGGATCGCCAATTGAGATTTAAAAGTGAGCCTTTAAAAAAAAAAAGAAAGAAACACTTGTGCAAGGGCACAAGGAGATACGCTTGTTTACAGATGTTAACTGCAAAAAAAAAAAAAAGTGAGCCTTTATTAGCTGGCCAGCGACTGACTGAGAGCCTCCACACAAGGTAGGATCAGGTCAGCCCCAAACCAGGGGAGAGAGCAGTATTTAAGCCAAAAAACCACATAAACCACATCCTACTTGGCAAGCAAGGTCTTTGTGAAGCAGTCTTCTGAAAAACTATAGAAACTATAGGAAAATTACAAGAAAAGAACGATATGTCTCAGGGAGTTTCGAGGAGTGGCTAGAATGCAGAACGAAGCAGGTGGGAGAATAGGGTAATCAATAATTTTTCTTTCTTATGTTCTTTGTGAGGCCATGTATGCCCCTTGTGAGGCCTTTACAGGTTCAATTTTTGTCATGTGGAAAGCCAGTTTTCCCAGCACCATTTAGAAAGAGGCTATCTTTCTTTTGGGGAAGGTGTTTGGCCCTTTGGTCAAAGATAAATTACCAAAGCTGGGCGTAGTGGTGCACGCCTGTAATCCCAGAACTCGGGAGGCTGAGGCAGGAGGATCGTTGCAAGTTTGAGTCCAGCCTGGGCTCCAAAGTGAGCTCAAGGCCAACCTGAACTGCATAGTGAGACCCTGTCTCAAAAAGACAAAAAATAAATAAATAAATAAAGATAAGTTACCAAAGTATCCTTGGAGTTATTTCTGTATCTTATATTCTGTTCCATTGATCTTTGGGTCTGTTTGTTAGTTTGTTTGTTTGTTTGCTGGTGCCATGCTATTTTTATCACAGTAGTTTGTAGTACTGTAATTTCAAGTCCAGCATTGTGATGCTCTGTGCTTTGCCCTGTTACCCAGAATTGAGTTTGCTATTCTAGGTCTCTTCTGGCCCTGTATGAATTTTAAGGTTGTTTCCTCTAGTTATGCCAGGTATGACGTTGGTATTTTGATTGGGATTACACTAAATCTGTATAACAGTTTTGTAGGTACGGCCCTTTTTACTATATTAGTTCTGCCTATCCAAGAACAGGGGAAATCTTTCCATTTTCTGATATCCTCTTCAAGCTCCTTTTTCAGGGGACTGTAGTTTTCAATGTAAAGGTTTTTATTTTCTTTGTTAAATTGATTTCTAAGTATTTTGTTTTTCTTGATGCTATTGTGAAAGGTGTTGTTTCCTTAATTTCTCTCTGAGTGAGTTTGTTATTTATGTACAGAAATGCTACTGATTTTTGAGTGTTGACTTTGTGTCCAGATGTGGTACTGAATTTGGTTATTAAATCTAGGAGTCTTCTGGTGGGGTTTTTGGGTCTTCTGTGTACAGTATCATGTCATTCACAAATAATGATAATTTAATTTCTTCCTTTCATATCCTTGTTCCTTTTTTTTTCTCTTGTCTAAATGTGCTGGCTAATATTTCCAAAATTATATTGAACAGGGGTGGTGATAATGGACATCTTTGTCTTATTCCTGATTTTAAAATGAAAGCTTTCAGTTTTTGATCATTAATATGATGTTGGCTGTTGGTTTGTCTTAGATGGATTTTATCAGAGTGAGATAAAGATCATCTATTCCAATTTTCTGTAGGGTTTTTATCATGAATGGGTGTTGGACTTTGTCAAATGCTTTTTATGCATCTATTGAGATGATCATATGGTTTTTGTCTTTGGCTCTGTTAATATGGTGTATTATGTTTATTGATTGGCATATGTTGAACCATCCCTGCATCCCTGGAATGAATCCTACTTGGTCATGGTGTACAATCTTCTTGACGATTTGCTGCATTCTGTTTGCCAGTATCTTATTGAGGATTTTTGCATCTATGTTGATTAGGGAGATTGGCCTGTAGTTCCCTTTTTTGGTTGTGTCTTTCTCTGGCATTGGTATCAGGCTAATACTTGCCTCTGGGCATGTCTTTGGGAGTGTTGCTTCCCTTCAGTTTCATTAGTCTGAGGAGTAATGGCATTAGATCTTCTCTAAATTTCTTGTAGAATTAAGCAGTGAATCTATTAGGACCTGAGTTTTTCTTTATTGTTTTTAGTTCAATTATTTCTTCAATTCCATTAACTTATATTGGGCTATTTAGAACTTTTATATCGTCTTAATTCAGCTTTGGTAATTCATATGTATCTAGGAATTTGTCCCTTTCTTCTGAGTTTCCCATATTATTAGAGTACAGGTTCTCAAAATAGGTATTATGATCTTCTGGGTTTCTACAGGAGCTGTTATGATTTTGCTCTTTAAATTTCTAATTGCATGGATTCGGGTCTTTTCTTTCCTTTTTTTGATAAGGTTAGCTAAGGGGCTGGGGATTTAGCTCAGCGGCAAAAGTGCCTGCCTGGCAAGCGCAAGGTCGTGAGTTTGGTTCCCGGTACCAGAGAAAAACCAAAAAAAAAAAAAAGATAAGGTTAGCTAAGGGTTTGTCTATTTTATTTAATCTTTCCAGAACCAATTCTTCAATTCAGTGATTCTTTGTATTGTTTTCTTAGTCTCAATTGCATTAATTTCTGCTCTGATCTTTATAACTTCCTCCCTAATATGTATCTGGGTTTAGCTTGCTCTTCTTTTTGTAAAAGCTTGAGGTTATTGATTTGTGCTTGCCCTGTTTTTCCGATGAGGGAATTCTCTGCTATAAATTTCCCTTGTAGGATATATTTCATTGTGTCATATAAGTTCTGGTATGTTTTCTGGTCTTATCATTTAGTTGTAGAAACTGTCTAATTTCTTCTTTAACTTTATCTATGGCCCAGTGGTTGTTCAGGAGGGTGTTGTTTAATTTCCATGTGTTTATATAGTTTTTGTGCTTCCTTTAGCCACTGCTTTCCAGTGTCATTAATACACAGGAGATAATTTCAGTTCCTTTGCATTTATTTAAGCATGTCCTTTGAGATAGTATGTGTTCTATTTTGGGAAACAATGTGTATACTGTTGTGAGGTGAAACTCTCTTTAGATACTTACTAAATTCATTTGTTCAAAGATTTGGTTCAGCTCTGATACTCCTTTGTCAATTTTTGTCTAGTTGATCTGTCTATTTGTGACAGTGGGGTATTGAAGTCCCCCATTATAATTGTACTAGTGCTTATCTAATTTTTCATGTCCATTGTTTGTGTTTGTTTTATGTAGTTGGGTGCACCTGTATTTGGTGCATATATGATCCCTGCCTCTGGATTGCTCCCTTAACAAGTATGTAATGACCCTCTTTGTCTCTTCTGATCAATCTTGGCTTGAAATCCACACTGTTTGCAAATAGAATAGTTGCCCCTGCTTTTTTCTGGGTTCCTGGTGTATGGAGTATTGTTTTCCATCCTTTGACTTTCAGTCTATGAACTTCTTTTTGAGTTAAATGTGTTTCTTAAATACAGCATATTGCTGGATCTTGTTTCCTGATCCATTCACCAATCTATTTGAGTGTTCAATTGAGACCATTTATTTTGATGACCAAAACTGATATGTATTGACTTATTTTTGTCATATTATTTTCCTGTTATTGGTTCCCTTTCTTTATCTTCTGGTTTTTTTTTTTTACATGCTCAGTACAGACACAATTTTATTCCCCAAATATTTTTTATTTATTTATTTTAAAGAGAATAAAAAATAAGAATGATACAGATTCTGTATCCTTTCTATTTGATTGCTTGCCTTGCCTGATGGATGCATTCTATTGGGATTCTTGGATTGTTGTCTTTTACTAGAATATCCTTCAGAATTTTTGGAGTGCTGGTTTTGTGGTCATGAATCTCTTCAGGTATTCTTATCATAAAAGTATCTTATTTCTCCATTAATCTTGAAAGATAAATTTGCAGGGTACATCAGTCTGGGTTGGAGGTTGTTTTCTTTTAGGCCTTGAAGTTTTACTTCAAGCTCTCCTTGACTTAAAGCATTGAGCTGAGAAGTCTGCTCTGATTTTCATGGATTTTATTTTATAGTTGATTTGTTTCTTTTTTCTAGCAGCTTTTAGTATTCCATTCTTATGTTGAATTTGTGAAATTTTGACTATTATATACCTTGGTGTCGTTTTTTCTGATCATGACTATTTTGAGTTCTATATATCTCACTTATCTGTGATCTCAAACTCTTTTTCCATTCTTAGAATATTTTCTATAACCTCTAAGAACAGGCATTTTTATCCCCTTTTTGCTATATTCTGATTCTTCATTGATTCCAATTAATCTTAATTAGTCTTCTTTGCCTCATCTAGCAGCTACTGGACTGACTTTTCCTGCGCTCCTGCTATGTTTAAGAGGTCTTTCATTTGATGATTGCTAACCATAAGCCTGTCTTCTACATTTAATATTCTATCTTCACATTGATTGGCTCTGCTGCATAAACTTTCAGTAGAATTTTTAACTTCCTGAATTTCTATTTGTGTCTGTTTTATTGATTCCAGCTCTCTTCTGTGTTGGACATTCATGATTTCCAAGTCTTTCATTTCAATAATATGGAAGGGAATAATGCTCTGTATTTTCAAAAAGTTTGGGTTTTGTAAGGAAAATATTAATTCTTATATTAAACATGATAGACATTCTTAGTTTCTATGTTTGTTTCTTTTTTCTTTTTTTTTTCTTTTTTTTCAGTCTTTTTGAGACAGGGGCTCACTATGTAGTGCAGGATGGCCTTGAACTTGCTTATGTAGCCCAGGCTGGCCTTGATCTCTCATGGAGATCCTCCTGCCTTGGCCTCCCAAGTACTGGGATTACAGGTATGCAACACAATGCCTTACTGGTTCCTATATTTTTGTTGGCTCCTCTCTTTAATTCCTTTCTAAGAATGTCACACTCATGAAGTGAAGGACATGAAGCCCTCTGTTATTTGCATGAGAAATGTAATCATACATCCAGAAAACAGGATAAGATTTGTTTGTTTGTTTTCTCTGTTGGAGCTTGTTAATTGCCATGATAGGTAGCTTTATTACTAGTATCAAGGACTTTTTAGGAAATGACTACTTTTCATAGATGGCTTCTAGGCATAGCTGGCTTTTCAGTCTGTCCCAAGATTCTGCCTCTTCAATTTATTAGGAATGAAAGGTTCCTGCCCATTTGGTCTATCACCCAGTTCTTTGGTATAGTATTGTTTATGACCCCAAGATGATCTAGATATTAGAATAGAAGGAGAATCAATTGATCACAACTATTGAAAGAGTAGACCAATTCCTGGGGAGAAACTGGAACACTAAGGTTTAACTGTATACCTAAACTGCCAGGGAAAATTGATGCAGTTAAACTCCCTAAAGAGATCAATGGTTCTGTGAGGTAATGTCAGTGGAGCATAACAGATTAGGAAAGTTCTGCCAAAACTCTCTGCTGTCCCTTTCCCACTGTTCTGTTTCTGTAACCATGTCCGACAACAGCTCACCAGTACAAGGTTGCCCCATAGAATAAAAATGAGCTAAAAGTAAAAGCAGTACTCTATTCTCCACTCACTCTTGGGTGGACATTAGTTCCTGAGAGACACCTGGCAATAAACCTACCCTTTCTCCCACTCCGTTTGTGAAGAGCTTTCGTCGGGATTCTGTGCAGTCTCCTGCTTCACTATGTCACCTTGGCTAAAGTAGTACAATCACTAATAATAGCATCTAGCATAGACTAGAAAATGACAAATTGTAATTTGTCATCATTAACCATAGGTACAAGACTTATAGTTATATAACAAAATCTAAGACAAATGAGAAAATTATATGTAGTAAATATCCACTCAATAGAGAAATTTTACCCTAATGGGGTAAAATGGGAGAAAATTTTAAAGAGACAAGAGAAAAAAACAGAGAAATAAAAGAAGAGAAAAAGATTAGAAGCAAAGCTGAAGGACAAAGGAAGATTACCAAACTTTGGGAAACTGGAGAAGAAGACAGGAAGGAAAGAAAAAAGGAAAATCAAAAACATGAACAAAATTAAACTAAAAACAATAGTCACACTCATGAATAAAACAAACACTAAAAAAAAATAACAAACAAAAAAAGCAAAGAAAAAGAGAAATTTCTCTGCAATTTCAAGCCTGTGGTTATCTCCTGGGCTCTACAGTTTTGTGGTGGTATCCAATCCAGAGCATGACTCTGCTGTCACTGGTAGACAAAGGAGGCAGTCAGAGCCCAGATCCATGCTGCATAATCCCAGCATGCCTGTAGTAGGGCACAAGTTCTTGTATTTTGAAATCCATAGAAGTTCAGGCTGATCCTGACCTCTGGTCAGGAGGTTGGGTGTTGCCTGAATATTCTGGGTGTCTCTTGCAGGTCTTGCAGGTCTTACCACGGCTCCCTGACCATGGACGTATCCCACAGTTGTTCCAGTCACTGTGGGACTTTAACACTGGGAGCCCTGAGATGAACCCGACCCATGGCTCCCCTGAGTCTGAAGTTCAGTTGCTTCCTCACTAAAAATGGCATCCAGCCAAGCATTCTCTCCAGGGGACGCAAGAGTCACTTAGACTGGAGTCACTCACCAGCTGTTGTAGCACAGCAGCACTGCTCCATTCTACTGGCACTTTTCTCCCTGGAGGCCTTTGGAGTCACCCACCCTCACTGTGTCTCTGTAGAGTAGAACCTCCTCTCTCACACCACAAGCTAGGACCCAGGGAGAAGGTGCAGTTTTCCCCCTCCTTTTTCTGCCTGTCTTCTAGCTTTTTCCCTGGGCCCCAATTTTCCTTCCAGATTAGCCCTGTGTCCTGGGGGCCCACCTCCCTCCTTCTTTTCTTCCCCAAGTTATTTTCCAGTGTCTGGATTGTGAATCTTGGAGAGGTTGATTTGTTGCTGCTTGCCACTCCACCATATTCCCAGAAGTCTAAGATTTCATTTATTTATATAAATCTATAGTATAACACCAATTATATTTTTCATTTGTTTGAAATTGCATAGCTAATTTCTTATATTTTCTTATCTCTGTTAGGTGTAACTATTCCTAATCTGGATTTGAATTTTTTAAATTAGCATTTGTACCCAGTGTGGTGGTCCATGCCTGTAATCCCAGTACTCAGAAGACTGAGACAGGAGGATCACTGTGAGTTCGAGGTCAACTTGCGTAACATAGTGAGTTCAAGGCCAGCCTAAACTACATAGCAAAACCCCGTCTCAGAAAACAAAAATCAAAAAAGATTGACATTTATTTATATAGATCAGTCATAAATGTTGAAATTTCTCATAGATGTCTTCACAAATGACTTAAATTGCATTAATGTAATCAAAATAATTACTGATTATTGGTGGTAACAGAATTGATAATTCATGGTCACATAGCAAAAATAACTAATTAATATTTGTGTATCTTCAGGTGAAATATAATAATAAAATGGGAACATAATGATTAAAAATATATATATAATGCCAGTAAAACTGGATAAACATTAAATATTCTTATACAGTTTGTACCTAAATCTGATTTATACAGTGAAAAATTAGAGTAGAAGTGTCTGAATTACCCTTTTAAGTTCTGTATGAATAATAAACTGATAGCTCCAATACCTTTGGTGTTGTGAATAATTTAGGAATATCTTGGAAATAGCTTGACTTTTTAATTCCATTTTTCCTACATGAAACTCTTCCTTTATCAACTGCTCAGAAGACTGGCTACTCTTCAATCAAAATGATCTTTTAAATATGACAATTGTCTAAAATAAGATTGAGATGCACCAAGTGTTAAATATATTATTGAAAAATTTTGCTTCCATTAAATCTAGGAAATTTTTAAAAATGGATGTGCTATAAATATCAAAAGTTGAGGCTGAGCGTGGTGGTGCATGCCAGTAATCCCATCACTCAGGAGGCTGAGGCAAGAGGACTACTGTGAGTTTGAGGCCACCCTGAACTATAAAGTGAGTTCAAAGCCAGCCTGAAGTGCATGGCAAGACCCTGTCTCATAAAGACAAAAAACAGTTGAAATAGTGCTTCCTCTTTTCATACACTTATATATAAAGATATTTGTAACTATTGCAACTTTGTAGGGAAAATGAACAAATAAACTTGATGCCACACATACACAGGAGCACATTTTTCCTTGTGCCTCAGTGGTAATGTGGCTCAGTGGACACCAGCCTGTCCCCAGCTCATTGACTTCAAAGTCCTGATTTTTGTATTTTCTTTCACACTGTATGTGTGTGTCCCTCTCCAAAAACATGTGGCCATTTCTCCCTGTGAGAGAGGAAGCTACCAAGACTTTGAAGTAGCTGCTATATACAAGATGATCAGGCAGCTATATTTCTGATGATAAGAGGACAAAGATAAAACAGTTAATTAGGCAACCAAGCTGTGTGCTCTTTGAGATAAGGAAGCAGAGTGCATGGGCAAACTGGAAGAGACCAGTGCAGGCAAAGATGACGATGGGTCTGCCTGAGTGCTGATCCTAAACTTCATCATGTCCCATTGTACACCACTTCTGTGATAAGATCTCTGTCCTGAATGGGGATATAGTATACTTCTAAGCACTTCTTAAGCTGTGTGCAAGTCAGCACATGCATGCTGGACCCCTTCCCTTTCCACTAAAAGTTCCCTTCTTTTTTTTTCAAATCCTAAATGACAAATATTTTAATTAATTAATGATCAGGTAATTTTGTAAATAAATTACCAAATTAAAAGATAATATTGGCTGGTTATACATTCTTCAAACAACACAAACATACTCCACTTCATATATTTTAACACCCAGGGGTATTTTCCATATTAGAAGATCAGTCCTATGATAAATTTTCAGGAATTCTTTCTAATATA
This sequence comes from Chinchilla lanigera, assembly GCF_000276665.1. Taxonomy (NCBI): domain Eukaryota; kingdom Metazoa; phylum Chordata; class Mammalia; order Rodentia; family Chinchillidae; genus Chinchilla; species Chinchilla lanigera. The sequence continues at coordinate 7,354,462 of NW_004955495.1, read as the reverse complement.
CCCCCAAAAAAGCTGAAGTTATTTTTTAAATTTTGATACAGAACAGTATTACCCCAACATAGATATCTTAAATTAGACCATTCCTTTGGCAGAAAACATATAAATATAAACATCTTAAAATAAATACAATCCATAAGATCATGGAAAAAAAGAACAACCTTATATTTAACATTAAAAACATCAGATCAACAGATTTAGTATCACCCGAGGCAGACAGGAATTTCTCACTCAGAAGCCCCGGGGACTGCTCTCACAGGGGTTCGCGTGTGGGCCCTCGCTGCACAGGCCCTGCGCCAAGTGAGCGAGTGCTCCAAGAGCTGCTGGTCCTGCGGTTCGAGTCCATGCTTTACTTGTACCCCAACCCCCTTGGGGGTCACAGGCACAGGCAGTCTGTGATTGCTGTTGGTCTGGCCCACATCTGGTTCCTGTATGTGTC
>NW_004955495.1:7322915-7340766 GCF_000276665.1 Chinchilla lanigera | reverse complement strand
AAAAAAAAAAAAAAGTGCAATATGATTTCTACCATTGCAATCCCTGAATGTTGGACACTTATATAAAGTAGGCTTTCCTAAAGTATTACGTGAATAAGAGTAACCCACCCAGGAACATCCCAAAAACAGCCTCTTCGCTTGCTATTTAAGAAAGAGAGCCCATGGGCGACCTCTGCCTCAGCATTTAGTGCCTGGACAGATTTTTTTCCTTCTAGTGGACAGACCCCAAGTTGACCCAAAGTAGCTGTGTTGACTCAGTATGGTCCATCGGAGTCCAAGGCCTCTGTTGAGACTGACTGCATCAAGGTCGTCGCTGGGTGGAAGGCACATGCGCACTGCGGGGCACAACCAGGGCAGGTTCTGGCCGCCCCCTCCTGGCCACCAGGAGACTAAACTATATATTCCAAGCTCACTGTACCCTCACGGTACCTCTTTATGGATGTCAGACTTAACCATTGAAAATCAGTGTAAAACTATTCAATGCCATGAGCTGTGAAATGGAGCACAGTAAGTATCTGAGATCTTGATGAAAATCGATGGAAACAACAAGAAGCAAAGTACAGTGTCAGTGTAGAAAGGTCAGTATTTTCTTTATGCCAGACATGAATAATTGGAATTTACATTTTTTGTTAATCTCGCTAAATTTAATAATTTGCATTCGTCTCATTAAACAAAAAATAGCAAAATCCTGTGTTGAAAGTATACGGTAAAATCTGTCGCTGTTTATATTATGAAATTATTACCATATTCTCCCTAGTTAGCATTTGCCTCATCCACAATTGCCTTTTGGGGATATGGATAAAACACTAAAACCAACGTATAGCAAATTGTAATACTATGTGGAACAACAGCAGTCACTGTAGTCACTCTGAGAACTACGCCACTTTTGTGTACTCTACAAGAAAAACACTGTGTCTTCTCATTAACATCGCCCAGCTTCCCCAGCCCCACACATGGCACCATCGCTATCTTCTCTCTTCTTTAAAGCTGTCAAGTTTAGATGCTAAAAAACAATATGATCCAGCTTTAATTTGTCCAAGCCTGGCACATGTCACTTAAAGACCTCTTGACTAATCTGCATTGTCACGAATGAAGGAAATTATTTCCTTTGTTTTAAGGTTTCAATAAAATCGCATCGCATGAATAAGGCCCAGTTTGCCAATTCAACTAAGGCCATGGTTTGCATGTAAAATGTCCTTTAAAAGCCGTGTACTGCAGACTTGGATGCAAGGTGCTTTGTTTTTCTGCATTTAACATTATTACGCACTTATCATATACTTTTTTAGGTCATCAGTCCATTAATCCATAGATATATTGGAGAAAATGTCTCTGTGTGCTTTAAAACAGAGTATCTCATGCCTAACACATTTCTCTACCTCTGATTCTTTTTTTCTCACATTCTGTATTTGTACTCGATCTCATTTTTAATTTGTGTGTGTGTTCTGATGTCATGAGAATCACGCTTTCTCACTGTATTCACACAGGCTTTCTCTTCACCGGGAGTTCTTTCATGGTTTTTCAAGGTAAGAGGAAAAACTCAAGGATTTCCCACCTTCATTGCACACATAGGGCCCCACCCTCATGTGAATTGTTTCATATACTTCAATGCACTGAGAAAAAGAAAACATTTTCCATCCTGTTCATATTCACATGTTCAGACTCTCTCTTCTGCAAATTCTTTCAGGTATGTGATTATATCTTTGTACTCAAATATTTTTATATGGCACAGCAAGAAATGACTTCTCTCCACTGACCTTTCATGTCAGTGCAAGTCACTTTCTATGTTCAAAATTAATTCTTTACTCTTAATTTTTTTAAAGTCTATGATGATTACTAGAGTAACCAAAGAACTTTCCATGTCGCTTACATATGCAGGGTTTTCACACTGTGTGATTCCTTTCATGTCTTGGACAACCTCTGCGTGTGCTGAAATCTTTCCCATAAGGCTTACACACAGAGTTTTCCCTCGTGCATGTTTGTTCATGTCTTTGACATTCACTATGTCTCATAAATGCTTTGCCACATTGTTTAAATACATCGGGTTTTTCCCTAGTGTGACTTTGCTCCTGTTTGTTCCTGAAAGGTGTGAACTGAAAGCTTTCACACTGCCTACACGCCTAGGGTTTCTTGCCAGTGTGAGTCCACTCATGTCTGTGACAATGACTGTGTGTGCTGAAAGCTTTCCCACATTGCTTACCTACATAGCATTTTTCCCAATGGGAGTTCTTTCGTGATTACCAGGTGGAGTGTTATTACTGAAGGAATTTCCCAGAGCGTTCATATACATAGGGTTTTTCTCTAGTGCGAGCTCTTTCATGTTTCTGAATATCATCATGAGAATTAAAACCTTTTCCACATTGTACACATATACCTACTGTGATGCCTTTCCCAGATTTTAACATTGTTAGGCATACGGCAGGCCTTGACATCTTTCTTCATACAAAAGGCTTCTCTTCCGCGTTACTTCCTTCAGTGCAATCACAGTAGGATTTTCCACATTCCTTCTATTCATGGGGTTTCTCTTCAGGATTTGTCTTTGCATGATTCTAAAAGGACTGGAAGTCACTGCAGGTTTTCCCTTGTCAGTTACAGTTAGACAGCGTTCTGTTTAAGATCGTGGCACTCATATGATTTGAGTCCAGTTTTACCTGCGATGGTGATGAATGACCAGCCAAGGGCTTTGTACAGGCAAAGCTTTCACCTGGTTTTGTATCAAGCAGTTTTATGTGCACATTACGATCAAGCGTCACAAAAGCCATTTCTCCATATTGATACCATAACTTATACTGACCACAGTTCTCTACCTCTTCAATTTTTCGTGTAATTTTTGTACTCATCTTCAATTTGCTGGTCATCACATTTTCTGCCTATAACAGCCGCATTTCTAAAGTTTTCCCACATCACATCTCTGTAGAACTTCCTTAGGGGTGGAACCAGCAAAGCCTCCCCTCCATGGTGAAGTCCACAGCCACATCCTTAAGGGTCACTTCCCAGTCACCTGAAGGTTCATCTTCTCTTCTACCCTCCACTGTGCGTTGCTTTCTGAACACCAAGAAATCCTCTCTCAGAAGACAGAGGACACAGAATTTAGTACTGACACCGCCCAGATTTACCACAGTTCTGACACACGCAGAACACAGCCCTAGTACAATGCCTTGAGTACAGATTCCAGCCCAAGCATGTGATGCTGTTTCATCGTGAATTATCAACCTGTAATCACTTCCATCTGGAAGGCTGAGGCAAGAGGTTCACAGATTTCAACTGCAGCATCTAAGACAGCGAGATACTGTGTGTCTGGTCACCCAGGGTCCTTCCCATAGCACAGCCAGTACAAATCCTAAAGCAAGGCAGCCTAAGCAGCACGGCAGCTCTCAGCAATGCACTCAGGCTCTGGGCTCTGGTACTAGAAAATGGAGGAATTTATATTTTAATAATACCATTTACAATGCCACTTAAAAACAAAATGGTGGGGCTGGGGATTTAGCCCAGCGGCAAAAGCGCCTGCCTGGCAAGCGCAAGGTTGTGAGTTCGGTTCCCGGTACCAGGAGAAAAACCAAAAACAAAAAAAAAATGGTTATAAACGTAGCAAAACATATACAAAAATATATCCAGAAAGCTATGAAATTGTGGAAAAATAAAATCTAAAGGGACAGATGCCCTTTCATAATCTATGTAACTATTATGTAGGCATAAATTTTTCCAATTTGATCTATAGTACAAACTCAAGCTTCCGCTGAGCTATATGCACTGATGAACTGTTTGTGCATAGAACTCCTACACCAGGTGAATAACAGTGCTGACGAAGTGAGTCACGTGTCTGCACTTACTATCAAGCTACAGGATTCAAGGCAGTGAACTTACACAAATAATAAACCCATCAATGATGGAGAAAATACACGGTCTGCAAATAGATTGATGTAAGTGAAGTCAAAAGACCAAAGGCAAAGTGGTGGAGAGAACTGAATCTTTTCAACAAATCATGACTGCACACCCGGATGAACATATGAAAGCATACAAGTTCACTCTATTTTAAACTTATATGAATTTATCGTTGTTGTGAGTCGATATCTCTGTATGTGAGAAAGTTTGACAGATCTGGTTGTTTAGTAATGGTCACTGCGATTGAGAACAACTTTATTACTTATGGCTCCCACCCCTTCCAATTTTGTTGCACTATGATCTGATAATATGCATGGGATAATTTTTTTTTTTCCGGTACCGGGAATCGAACTCACGACCTTGCGCTTGCCAGGCAGGCGCTGTGCCACTGAGCTAAATCCCCAGCCCCCTGCATGGGATAATTTTAATTCCTTTGCATTTAAGCATGATCTATGAGTAAGTATGTAGTCTATTTTGGAGAAGTTCAGGATGAGGGCGTGGCCTCCCACCTCCCTCCTTACCAGGAGACTCTGCACAATGCAGCTACTAGTCAGGAATCACAGGGTGAAGCGCCGTCCTGGTCACCAGAGGGAGGAGGACGGTGCTGACTGCTAACGTTCCTTCAAGCCCTCTCCACCCTCCAGATAAGGCCCTCCAGAAAAGACCACCAAGAGTGATTTTCAACCCACCAAAGCCACGCAGCCCTCTTCTCCGTAGCTCAGAGTAGCTCCGCTCACTCTAATCCCCTCGCGACGCTAAACACTCCGCTCCAGCGGGCTCCACCGGCCTTGGGTAAACGGGCCGCCGAGGAAGAAGCACGACCCTGAACTGCACATGCGCAGGGACGTACCTGGCTCTGCAAGCGACCACGGGTCTCTGCAGTACAAATACGCAGACGTGTGCCAGCTGATCGTGTTGTCAGCTCAACTGGGTGAAGAGACCGCTGGGGAGGGGGCTGGATCGTGAGGGCACTGACTTCCGTGGATTTATCCACTGAGGAGTGCATAGCTCAGTGTGTTATTAGGGCAGGGACTCCGAGGGAGTCATGGGGGCGTGGCCTTGGGGACGATTTCTGGTCCCTGGCCCTACGCTCTGTAGTGCTCTTGCCCGCGCTCCACTCCCTGATGCCATGTGTTGAGCCGTTTCCCCTACTCGGCCAGTTTACCATGATGTTTCTGCTTGGAAGCACCCAGCCATGGATGGAACCCTCTGCACCCATGAGCCCAAATAAACCTATAGTCCTTCAAGTCACCGTGTCAGGTGTTTTGGTCACAGTGACAAAAAGTTGCCCAACACAATAACCTCCCCAGTACAGTGCCCCTGCTTACGCACTGGCATTGCTTAAGCGGTTATCCCAGTGCTTGCCTCACTGGCTGCAAGGAATAAGCCTTTCTCCACTCTTTCATCTCCTGGTTGTGTTCACCATGTTGGCTTCCAAAATTTCTTTATGGCGCACACCTCTAATCCCAGCACTAGGGAGGCTGAGGCAGGATCGTTGCAAGTTTGAGACCAGCCTGGGCTACAAAGTGAGCTCAAGTCCAGCCTGAACTGCACAGCGAGACCCTGTCTCAAAAAGACAAAAAAAGTTTTTTTCTTTAAAAAATTAGAAAGAAGGGGCTGGGGATTTAGCTCAGCGGCAAAAGCACCTGCCTGGCAAGCGCAAGGTCGTGAGTTCGGTTCCCGGTACCGGAGAAAAAAAAAAAAAGAAGAAGAAGAAGCCAGGCATGGTGGCGGCACACTCCCGTTATCCCAGCACTGGGGAGGCTGAGGCGGGAGGATCTTTGTGAGTTCAAGGCCAGCCTGGGCTACATAGAGAGTTCAGGGTCAGCCTGAACTACAAAGCAAGACCCTGTTTTTAAAAAAAAAAAAAATTAGAAAAATAAAGGCCCCAGAGACCAGGCAGCTCAAGGGGAATTCCACAGGATTATTCAACCTAAAGCTCAGTGCAGCGCTGCCATGACTGATTCTCTTGAGCAGGTGAGAAAAGTGAGCTTGAAGGAGGTCACCTAGCACTTTTGAGGACAGCTGCTCACCCGGAGGTCCTGGGGACTCAAGCCAGAGGCGGCTCAACTCACAGCTCACTTCCTTGTCCACCACCCAGTTGACCTGGCTGCCTGTCCTCCCCCCGTAACCCTGAATAAAGAACCGAGACCAGAATCCAAATTGGAATTTTAAGAGCCTTTATTAGCCGGGCCAGCGGCTGTCAGTCTGTTCTCCACGCAGGAAGATGCTGAGCCCTGACCCAAAGAAAGCTTGAGCTTTTAAACTTGAAAACCACATCCTGGTTGGCGCAGGTGAAAAAAATTTTTTTTGCAAGGGCAGAAAAGCGGAACCTATTGGTTCCAGCAAGTAGGTGTTGTAAAGTTCAGAACATTCTCAGAAGCATATATTGTTTCCAAACTAAACTAACAATCAAGCACAGTTTCTCTTTCTTGGGTCAAACTGACATTTTCCCTCCACCCAATAGCTCAGTAATTTTTGATCCGTTTCATGTGTTCACCATTTATGTGTTCACCACACCCCAAATCAATGAGCTCCAGCGGCCGGGCTGGGGCTGAGGCTGTGCTTGTCAGCCTTGCAGGACTCTAGCTCTGACTGTCCCCACGGTATAGGTTCCTGCAGTGTTAGAGACCGGGCTGCGCAGAGTTAAGCTGCTGCACACGGGGACCTCTGGCTGTGTTGGAAAAGAGCATACACATGGTGCTCTGAAGTCAAGATCAGCACAGCTGGGGCAGCCGAGGACAAGGACCACTGACACCCCCTACTCCGCAGCAACAAAGCTGCCAACACTAGAGATAGGACCATTCTCTTAATCGGCAAAATTTATTACTTGGAGAGGTCTTCGAACTGACTCCCAAGATCCTGCCCAGTCCCCCTGCTTGCCTCAGTATCCCCTTCCTCTGGGCTGCCTGCAGAAGTTCTTTGTCTCAACCCGCAGGGAACTGCGAATTCCGTTAGAGGGTTTTGACCTTCCTGGAGCCCTACAACCAATACCACTTGTCTCTTTAATTTAAGCCATTCATGTCCACTCACTTAGGTGATTGGAGCTAGGCCAAGACCCCGATACTTCACCCTCTGCACCCCCAGGCAACCACTTTGCCCTCCCCCCACAAGGCCCGACAGCAAGTGACAGTAACAGCAGCCGAGGGATCTCGGGCCTCCAGCAGCCTCTCCACAGCACCTTGGGCCAGGGCCACAGATGCCCTGAACGGTTGGCTGTCCTGTGGCCATGCTCTGGAGGGCGTCCTATGGCTCCAGGCACCCATGACCACCAACCAGAGCTGGTTCTGACAGGACAGGACAGTGGAGCCAGCAGGCCCTGGCCTTGGGGCACCGCTCCCCGTGAGCACGCATGCTGGTCTCCGGGGCCCTGCTGTGCTGGCTGCTCTCAGCGCTGAGGGTGTGATGTGGGTCAGCCGCGGTTGCCAAGGCCACACAGATCCTAGGGCGCGGGCATGTGCCCGGCAGCCTAAGGGTGCCCAGGCGCGGAGGTGTGCAAGCTACTCCCACCCTGGCCTTGCTGGGGCACCAGTGGGCGGTGGGTTCTTCACTCAGGGAGCAGGAGGGGAGGGGCAAACCATCCTTGCCACAGTCACCTAGGACACCAAGGGAGCCAGAAGCTCACAAGCCCCCAGCGGCCGTTCCAGCCCCAAGCCCACCTGGGCCTGCCCACCGGTGAGCCCTCCTGCCCAGCCCCCCGGAAAAGACCCAGGAGGGGTCCAGTCCCTGGGGATCCGGCATGACCTGAGAAAAGCACCTGTTCTAAGATATTGGAGACCACAGTTCCTCCACATCACCAGTAGGGAAAGGGGAGCGCTCCCCACCCGGCTGCGTCCATCTGTCCATCTGTCCATCTGCACCGTGGGGCTGCTTCATGCCAGGTTCAGTGGGAATGCAGAAGACACCCAGGAGGGCAGACAGCTGTCACTGCCTCACGTACAGAAGAGCGAGGAGAGGACAGGACGCTCTGCAGGAGGGACCGGGGTCGGTGGGCACAAGTGGGCTTTGATTCTGATGACCAAAGAGGACAGCGAGGCTGCTGGTGGAGCCCAGCTGTGTCACACACTCCCAGGCACAGGTCCCACTGAGCCAGGTAAGACTAAGCTGGCAGCTGCAGTTGAAGGAGGAAACGCACTCCGCCCCCAGAGGCCCCCATCAGCAGACAGCAAGCTGGAGCTGGAGTCCAGTGGGGCGGGTGTGCAGAGCCAGACCATGGGTGGGGATGGCCAAGGTCAGGCCTTGGAGGAGCTGAAGGTCTGGGCCGGGCGACAGGGCGCAGCAGAGAGGATGGAATGTGGGGAGAGGAGCCAAGTGGGACCAGCACCGCCGGAGGCGTAGGCCAGGGCGGAGCGCACGGAGGAGGCTGAGTCAAAGTCCAGCAAAGTCAAGGGAGTGCAGCAGGCGGGCTGGAAGGAGCCTAGGGGGAGCAGAGGACCAGCCTGAGGCTAAGGGAAAAGAGTGGAGCCCGGTGAACTGCCAGGCGCCTGAGGCGGAGTCAGTGGGATGGGGCGGAGCCAAGCAGATGAGAAAAGCAGGAGGGTGGGTCAAACTGCAGCCTCAGAATGGAGCAGACGCAAATCTGGAAATGAACGGTCTAGGGACAGCGCCCTTTGACACCCACTGGGAAAGCAGGGTCCTGGGCTCCACTGGCTGGGAGGTAACCCCGGAAGAGACAAATTTCAAATATAAGAATCAGCTTTCCTGCTTAGAAAAATAGTAAAAAAGCACAAATCACTAGTGAACCCAGGTCGTCTGAGACAACTCACTAAAGAACACTCCACCCATCCCAAGGGAGGATGAGACGGGATAGAATCTAGTCACTGGCCAAAACTTAACACTGAACTTAAACTTAACCTTAACACAAATATCACTCCAAAAACCATTCAGGCTAAAAACCTAACCCAAGACCTAGGCAAAGCCCTAACCCTAAACCTAGCCCAAAACCTAACCCTAACCCTAACCCTAACCCTAACCCTAACCTAACCCTAACACTAACCCTAACCCTAACCCTAACCCTACCCTAACCCTAACCCTAACCCTAACCCTAACCCTAACCCTAACCCTAACCCTAACCCTAATGCAAACCCTAATCCGAACCGGAACCCGAACCCTAGCCCTGACCATAGCCCTAACCCTAGCCCTAGCGCACACACTTGAGCTGCTCAGGGCCCCAAAGTCCACCTTCTTTCCATCCGGGGCCTGGGCACCGGCAGAATCATAGTGACCTTTCCCAGCAGCCTCGATGTTGGGCTCTGGAGGTGAGGAAAATGGCACGCGCGACCCCTGCCTCTCGCGCTGAAGGGAAGCCAACTATGACCTCTTCGTTCTCCAGAAGACGGCCTAAGGAGAGGCGGGGCCGAGGACCTGCACAGTGACGGTATGATCAGGGAGAATGCTCTCCTTGTCTTTAAATAAAGCGCTGTCACCTCCGCGGCCCTGTTCTAGACCGCAGGGATAAAGGACAGGAGGCCCTGCTCCCGCTGCGCTCAGGCCTGGAAGGCTGACTCCCTAGACACCTGATCTGTTGTCACCCTCCATGCCTCCATTTCCACTGCCGGATGAATTATTTGAAACCACACCGCTGATCTCGTCACTTTGCGGCCAAAATACCTTTCCTCCCTATGGATGAACAGGAGCTTTTCCTTGCTTACTTCTCCAGTGGTATCTCCTCATCCCTCCTCCAAAGTTTCAACAACAGCCGGCTGGGGCCGCCAGCCAGTCAGCACACACCGCTGTTACTTGCGGGATTTTTCCTGGCTTCAAGGACTGAGCTACGTATCAGCCACTAGAGGGCGCCAGAATTGCACTGAAGCGCTGGTCTAAAGGCCACCGGGAAGACAGCGCTGGTGTTATAAACCGCCTGTTTTTAGGGCAACTCTCAGTGAATTTTGTGTCTACAACTACTTTTACAGATCTGAAAAGGAAGACGAGGATTATCACACGCTCTCCCTAGTGTTTTACTACTGTCATCTCTGTGGGGAGCAAGACACGGGGTGTCTTTCAAAAGCCAGGAATTCTTTTGTGGCCTGGGCCTACAGAGTTGTTGCTAGGGTGCTTTACGGACCTTTGCCAAGGGGGGAGCCATTTTCTTCTCTGTGACAGGTGCTGAAACGCGGGGTGTGGTGGCGCACGCCCATAATCCGGCGCTTGGGAGGCTGAGGCAGGTGGATCGCTACAAGTTTGAGGACAGGAAGTTCTGTGTGTGCCGGCTCCCACGGGACTGTGATCCTGTACCACAAGCACAGGCTAATAAAACATAAACACAGGAAAAAATCCCATTTTTTTTCTAACCAAGCATGAGATAAAAACCAGGTATTCTGCTCTGAGTTTTCACTAACATTTCTTTATCTCAACTGTGTTAAGATTGTTACTGTAGGGGCTGGGGATTTAGCTCAGCGGCAAAAGCGCCTGCCTGGCAAGCGCAAGGTCGTGAGTTCGGTTCCCAGTACCGGAGAAAAATCAGAAAGAAAAAAACAAACAAACAAAAAAAAAGATTGTGTACTGTTCCTATCTCAGTGAAATAGGAAGCATATCCAAAATCAAAACGGTGGCAGGACTTGGTCGCGCTGGCCGAGCTTGACTTTGATATTTTTGACCGTGTACGCCATCACAGTGAAACACGCTCTGCCACCGTGGTGACAATTCCTGTCACAAGGAAGTACTTGACTGGCTCCATTCCCAGCACTGGGCAATGCCGGCGTTACTTTCCGCCTTTCCAGCCCCTGTGCTGGTTTGGGGGATGTTTACAAGGGGAACAGTATAATACAGGACACATACTTTACATGACTATTTATAATAGTCGCCCAAAGAACAATATACAAGAGTGTGCAGGAAATCTGTCTACACACTAGGACCAAGAAACCCAGCTGAGGGCCTGGATCCCACGGAAATGTCCTGCATGAGTCCAGCTGAATACTTAGAGTTCATAACAATGCCTCCCATGAATACAACTGGAACGCCTACCTGGCAAGTACAAGGTTGTATGTTCGATTCCCGGTACCGGAAAAAAAAAAAGAAAAAGAAAAACTCCCTCCTTGGAGGACATCAAATGTACCTGCTTCTCTACTAAGTCTGGGTATTCCTCAGAATGCTGGTGTGTGTCCGCTGCTGACACTGATGATCCTGGGGTGGCTTCCCTCTCACATCCAGAGTTCCTTTCCTGGATTCCAATAGGAAATCAGCAGGTGTGGTGCCACATGCCTGTCATCCCAGCACTCAGCAGGCTGAGGCAGGAGGACTGCTGTGAGTTCGAGCCCAGCCTGGGCTAAACAATGAGTTTAAAGCCAGCCTGGAATAATAAACTCTTGAACTCACTATGTAGCCCAGGCTGGTCTCAGACTCGCAGTTTTCCTCCTGCCTCAGCCTCCCAAGTACTGAGAATCGCATTCTCTAGCTTTCAAAGGATGAAGTTCCTGCAGATATTTTAACTGACACGCTTCATAGAAAAGTGCATGATACATTGTAGGAAAAGTCCAAAATCCCTATTTTCTGAGTCAGCTGACCCAACTCACCACAAATACAAGTTTTAGACTGTTGCAGACATTTGTCACACACTTTCAATGTCATTTCTCCCTCAGGGACCCTGCTGGATCAAGGCAACAACACTGTTATTCAGTAAATGTGTCTGTAAAAATAATTAGGGGCTACACAGTGGCCCATACACCTGTGATTCCAGTATTCTAGGAGGCTGAAGCAGGAGGATCCTAAGTTCCAGCCCAGCCTGAGCAACTGAGCAAGACCCTGTCTCAAAATAAAATTTTAAAAAGGGTTTGGGGATGTGGCTCAGTCTGAAAGCCTCAGATTCAGTCACTGGAACCACAAAGAAAAAAAAAGAAGAAGAAAAGATTTAGAGAACACACTCCCAATCTTTAAAATGACTTATAGTTCTGTTCTCACCAATGCAACTGATACTTCTTATAAAAGAATTTTAACTCAGTCCATTTTTCTGAGCTTCAGGTAAAAACTATCAGGATTACCAAAGACAGAATTAATTTCAACCACTCACAACACCCAATGCTCAGAAATCTGTGCTTTCTTTAATTTGTGTTTGTTTGTTTGTTTGTTTGTTTGTTTGAGATGGGCTCTCACTATGTAGTCCAATCTGGCCTTGAACTCACTATGTAGTCCAAACTGGCCTCAAACTCATGGTGATCTTCCTGCCTCAGCCTCTTGCGTGCTGGGATTACAGGTGTGAACCACCATGCCTGGCTGTGCTTTCCTTGACTAGCAATCCATATACCTGAAACAACAACAAATCCTCAAGGATGTTCTGAGGAGCATCTTAATGACACATCGTACGACTACTAAAACTTTACAGTCACCCTTGCCACTCCAACATTTCATGCTTTCTTTGACAACGAGTATGAGCCTATTGGTCTTTGTCAAAAAGGAAATAAAAAATTATTATTGTTTAACTTCTGGTACTGAGACTGAGAAATTCCTATTATGATAAAAACTGTGACCCTGTAACAAAAACTAAAATCTACAGTGAGAGCCAAAAAATCCCTGAGGTTTTAATGCACATGGAAGCTGTTACCATGTGGCACAAATAACTTGACAAAAGTATATCATGGACCTGGCCCAGGGTAACGTGGTACATTCTGCATTTATTTTTATTAGTCCATGTTTGGAGCACGTAACGTCTACATTCCTTGTGAGGAGCCGGCGCAGGTACATAGCACATCTTAATTCCTTTCTTCATCACCTTTCCCTCCACATCCCTCCATCGCTGGCTCTCCATCCCAGGTGAGAAAGATCTACCTTCCTGCTTCCTAGTATCTTTTATTTTGCCTTTTACTTATACTTTGGGTTTCTCATATAAATGAAATCATATGCCATTTAAGCTTGCGTGTCTGGTTTATTTCACTTCCATTGTGGTCTCAACGTGCATCCACTTTCCTATGAAAGAAGTTTATCCCTCTTTATGACAGAGTAGGACTCCATTGTGTCTACACATCACATTTTCCATTCATTCTTCTGTTGATGGACATATAGGCGACTTCCAAGATTTAGCTACTATGAGTTGTGTTCCTATAAACACAGGTATACCTGGGTTACTGTAATATGAAGTCTTTAACTCTTTGGGGAAAGCATCTAGAAGAGGGATAGCTAGGTCAAGTGAATTTCTAGTTTTAGTTTTTTGAGGAGTCTCCATAGCGATTTCCATAGCGGGTGTACTGGTTTACACTCTCACCAACAATGTAGAAGCGCTTCTTTTTCTCCATAGCTTCGCCAGCGTTTGTTATTATTTGATGTCTTGATGGTGGCCATTCTTTCTGGACTAAGATGAAATCTCGATTTTGTTTTCATTTGCATCTTTCTAATGGCCAGCGATGCTGAGCATTTCTTCATGTATTTATCAGCTATTTTCACTTCCTCAGTGAAGGATCTATTCATTTTGCTTACCTATTTTTGATTGGGTCTTTTATTTTGAGGGGTCTGATCTTTTTTGAGTTCTTGCAATGCGTTCTTTTAATATAACTTCCTATAAACAAGAAAGGCAGTAACATTTACTAAAACACAGCATGTATGAAAACACATAAAATATTTCTAGGAAACACGTCCAGGAATCATGAAACCGCCTCCCGTACATCTGTGTCTGACGAGACCGCTGCGGCTGTCGTCAGGGTCGGGCACACCCACCACCACAGTCAAGCGTTTACGAAGTCAACCTGACAGCCCTTCGATCTGCACAACAGGGGCAAAGCAGCGAGTGTATTCCCAACCCCTACCTTCTGGGCCCATGGCCTCTTTCACATATCTGGCAAGAAAAGTCCACAGGCTTAAGCCGGGCATGGTGGCACACACCTGTAATCCCAGCACTCGGGAGGCTGAGGCAGGAGGATCACTGCGAGTTCAAGACCAGCCTGGGCTATAAAGTGAGCTCAAGGCCAGCCTGAGATGCACAGCGAGACCCTGCCTCAAAAAGAAAAAAAAGAAAAAGAAAAGTCCACAGGCAGCTGTATCTCCAATTTGGGGCCTTTGGAATATTTGTACCAATCTGCAGCCCAGAGAAACTGGAAGTCAAGTTGTGGGTGGTTGGCAGGGGGGTTACTTCCTATTGACAAGCGAAAGAAGCAGCAGGAGGAACTACCAGGAGTTGTCTGCGTGGCTGGGATGAGTCCAGCTGTCATTGAACATAGTGTCTAAATAATGACGATCTCAGGCTGCCTATCAACAGTCATCAAAGTCAGGCTAGGGGTGAATCCAAACATAAAATCATAAAGGGAAGGGTCTCTGCAAAGACTACTTCCCAGCATTTTCTTCACTGCTGTAACTCAATCTAGAAAATTTTTCTCTTGCTGTCTTAGTCACTTTCCTTGTTGCTGAGACACAATGCTCAGTACCCACAATTTAGAGGAGTAGAGGTTTATGCTGGCTTACAGTTTCAGAAGTGTCAGTTCGTGGTCGCAGGCTCCGAGGCAGAAATGGCTGGGTGGAAGGGCCGGGCACAGGGAAGAGCTGCTTGTGTTGTGCAGCCAGGAAGCAGAGACAGCGGGGAGCAGCCACGGCCCATATGAACTCTTCCGGGCCCTCCCCGGGGACCTGTGTCCAAGCAGCCCCTCCCCCACTTACAGCGCGTTAGCTCTGAACTCGTCCCTGGATCACCACGGGTGAGTACAGTACCGCGTGATCCACTCCCTTCCGAAGCCCCGTCCGTGAGCACTCCTGGGCACATTCTTCCAAGCGGCGCGGAAGTTAGGTTATGGGTGAATTCAGACACAGAGCCATGGAGGGACTTCCTAATGTTTTCCTCGCTGATGTAACTCAATCCAGAAAATGCTTCTCTTACTCTAGATTTTACTGTATTTTCTCCCTAATCATTCAGTTATCCAAATAACTTCCAGAAGAAATGACAAAGGGTAAAGAGCAAAAGAATTCACATGAGACTACACTCTGTAATAACCATGGCAAACATCCAAGGGGATGCCGACAATTTCTTAGCATGAAAGATGGAATAAACTTCACTGTGGTAAAAACAGACCAAACAAGCCAACAAAACAGATAAAATAAAACAAAAGAAGCCAAAGAGCAGCCAGGTTTGACGGCATACACCTGGACTGCCTGTGATCTCAGAGCTCAATGCTGAATCAAGAGGACTGCAATTCAAACCCAACTTGGGCAACATACTAAGAGGTGTCTAAAAATAAAAATTAAAAAGAGAGGACTGGGGATGCAGTTCAGTGGGAGGTCTTGGGCTCAATCCCCAGTACCAAAAAAAAAAAAAAAAAAGTGTTTTTTTCCCTTTGGAGACAAAGGTGTAAACTGGGTGTGGTGGTGCATGCCTATTATCTCAGAACTCAAGAGGCTGAGGCAGGAGGATTGCAGCAAGTTCAAACCTGCCTGGACTACATGTCTACAGAGAGAGAAACAGATAGAAACAGAGAGAGAGACAGACAGACAGACAGAGAGAGACAGGTAGAGAGAGACAGAGACAGAGAGGTCAATGTATAAAATAGGCAAGGGACATCCAATACCTGTCACAGGAAGCAAGTAAAAAAATTTTAACATTTAACAATCATAATCACAGACTATATATTTTTGTCTTTTTTGAGACAGGGTCTCGCTATGGAGTTTAGGCTGGACTTGAGCTCACTTTGTAGCCCAGGCTGGTCTTGAACTTGTAACAATCCTCCTGCCTCAGCCTTCCAAGTGCTGGGATTACAGGCATGTGCTACCATGCCCAGCTCTCTCTCTCTCTCTCTCTCTCTCTCTCTATATATATATATATATATTTTTTTTTTTGAGATAAGGTCTCACCATGTAGCCAAGGCTGGCCTCAAACTCCCAGTGATCCTCCTGCCTCAGCCTCCCAAGTGCTGGAATTACAGTTGTGTGCCACTGTGCCTGGCACACAGAATAATTTTAAAAGTATATATTAAACACACTGCATATTCAAACAACATTTCAATTTAATCATGAGTCTAACACTCTTAAATTGGAATGACAGAAATTTTACTGACAAAAGAAAACTCTCTGATGTCTTGTTTTGTTCTGTTCTTTGGTTTTTTGAAATAGGATCTTGTTATGTAGATCAGGTTGGCCTTGAATTCACTGTGGAGCCCAGACTGGCCTCAAGTTGGCAGTAATCCTTCTAACTCAACCTCCCAAATTCTGATTGCAAGCGTGTGCCACCACACTTGGAAAAACTCTCTGATTAAACCCTTGCATTAGCAGGCAAGGTAACAAGTACCTGTAGTCCCAGCTATTTGAATGCTGAGGCAAGAAGACCACTTGACACCAGGAATACAAGAGCAGCTCGTAATCACTTGTATTTTTAAAAGCTAAGCTAAATAAATTTAAGCAGAAATAAATTGTACACTATTGCTTAAAGAGTACTTATGGGAGCTGGGTCTGGTGGCGCATGCCTGAAGTCTCAGCACTCAGGAGGCTGAGGCAGGAGGATCTCTAGGAGTTCAAGGCTAGCCTGAACTACATAGTGAGTCCAAGGCCAACCTAAATTACATAGCAAGACCTTGTCTCAAAAAAAAAAAAAATAGTATTTATGGAATTTGCTCACTGTAACCCTTTGTCAGAGTAAGAATTAGAAATCCATAATATAGAGACCTACTTTAAGAATAAGCCATTGAGGAAAAAACAGGGTAAATTTTATAACATTTCCTCTGACTTAATAGTTTTGGCAAGCAACCATGTGTAGTATTTTCCATCAGGTGTTTCACATCTCTCCATTTTATAGGATTTCATGACATGGTGGATTCTCCCATGACTTCAGAAGTATTTGTTAACAATTTTCAATTATTTCTCCCATTTAGAGTTTTTACTACTCCATATGTGCAGTCGATGACATTTACCTTGCTGCGTGGAGCTGGTACCTGTGCACGACGCATCTTCATTTCTCCTTTGGTCCCCTCTCCCTCCTCTCTTATGACGCTTCACTGTGGCGTGGCTTGAGTAGGAAATGCCCCGCTGATTGGCTCAGCAGGGTGCAGCAGAGCTCTGGGCGTGTCTGGTTGATGGGCCGGAAGCCCCACCCTGGGCGTGGGCGGCATCGACCAATAGGGTTGTAGCCTGGATGGAATGAACAGGGAAAGGAGAAGGAAGTCTCACTCCTGCTTCCTTGGAGAAGCTCCAGTCTTCACCAGCACCTTCGGACGTCGTCTCCAGGCTTCCAGCACAGACCCCCAGCTTCCTGACACAAAGTCCAACAGTGAGCTCCGGGTCTTCCACCCTCGACTGGATCCTTTGTCTGTCCAGTGCACAGATGGCCGGCTCCACACCGGACCCCACAGGCAGCCATTGCAAGCTTAGATAGATAGATAGATAGATAGATAGATAGATAGATAGATAGACCTCCCCTCCCTCCCCCTCCATCTCTTGATCCCCTTCTCCTTTGAGAAATATCTATCTCCCTATCATCTATCTTTTATTTTGCTCTTTATTTATACTTTGGGTTTCTCATACAAGAGAAACAAGATTTCGTCTTACCCCACAAAGAATGGTTACCATCAAGATTGAATTTTTTCCACCTTGTTTACATTAATAAACGTTCTGCCCAGTGAGAGACCATTCAGGACTTTGGAGGGAAATGGGCCTTATAAAAGCTTTATCTCGCTGTTGACTTTCAGAGGATTTCTCTCCATAATCCTGGTATTCATAGCATCTGTGTTAGAGTTAGCTGTGAGGTACTTCTTAAAGGATGAATGGTTGCCCCTTCTCCACACAGGGCATTCAAAATGTTACATCCTAAAAGCACTTTTCCTACTAATAACATGATCTGCTCCCAGCACTCGGGAGGCAGAGGCAGGAGGATTGCTTTGAGTTCAAGGACAGCCTAGACTACATAGTGAGCTCAAGGCCAACCTGAACTACATAGCAAGACCCTGACTCAAATAGCCTCCCCTTGCCAAAAAAAAAAAAAACACAATTGGCAATCTGGCTGAAGATTTCTCCATATACACTTCCTTCTTTACAATCACAGAGTCCCTCACACCTGAGCTTTGTAAAGAATGAG
>NW_004955495.1:7307078-7322320 GCF_000276665.1 Chinchilla lanigera | reverse complement strand
ACCTGGCAAGCACAAGGTCATGAATTCAATTCCCAGTACCAGAAAAAAGCCAAAAAAAAAAAAAAAGAAAGAAAGAAAGGGTTCATTTATTGATTTATGTTTATTACCAGTCAGTGGATTCATACTTATAACAGTGAAGGGCAAAACATAGGTGTATGCCCTGTCACAAATGTTCATTCATGAATGGAGTTAAAGCCCTGCAACATGGCTATACCACAACTCTTATCAAAACAGCAATATTTTTAAAAAACATAGCAATATTAGCCAGGTATAGTGGCACATGCCTGTGATCTCAGCACTTGGGAGACTGAGGTAGGAGGATCACTGCAAGTTCAAAGCCAGCCTGGGCTCCAAAGTGAGTTCAAGGCCAGCCTGAACTGCAGAGTGAGACTCTATCTCAAAAAAAAAAAAAAAAACAGAGAGAGAGAGAGAATAAGAATATAATAATAAAAGAATAGAGAGAGAGAGAGAGAGAGAAATTCCTAAGAATAAAAACATTTGATTTTGGGCTTGTTTGTTTTCTTTACTTTTTAAAAAAGTCCCTGATTTTATAGGATTCTCTTTGGGGAAACTGCTCTCTTGAGAGGTTAAATTACCTTAGATTTTCTCAAGAGTTTTGGATGGATCTCCCATTTTCTGGTGATTCCATTTATTCCTAAAACACAGACGCAGAAAAGTCATTAAGAATGATTTCAAATTTATGGAATGGGGGCTGGGGATTTAGCTCAGTGGCACAGCGCCTGCCTGGCAAGCGCAATGTCGTGAGTTCAATTCACGGTACCGGGGGGTGGGGGGACTAAATAAATAAATAAATAAATTCATGGAATGACTGCTTGAAACTGCTCATAGCACCGTGCTGCATGCTTGGCTTACTCACCAGGGTGCACCCTGACCATATGCAAAATCACGGGCGAGCAGAGCGGACCAGGAAACAGCTCTTCTCTGATGAACAACATGAAGACACGCTGCGCCTGTGCCCACGAAGGAAGGTTCGGGAAGGTTCGCCGCATCGCATCGCACCTCTGTAGAGATTCTCCTACAAAGAATCCTACAAAGCCCACACCTCCCCTGTGAGCCGCCTCCACACTGGGTCTTGAAATGTTCCCAAGGGAAAGCAGGAGACCGGGACAGTGCCGATCTCTATTCAAATCACCCAGGACTCAAGCCAAACATTTGTTCTATGACGTGGTGATCAGACTCCTACTGTCTGCTCTTTCCGTCCAACTACAACTGTGGTTTTGCCTATGTAGTTGATCCAGAGCTGATAGGAGCAGCACATGGACTGAAACTGAGCCCAAACAAAGCTCTCCTTCAGTAAGTCGTGGGTGTCGGGTGTTTTGTCCCAGCTTCGGGAAAGTGGCTAAGACACAGCACACGAATGTCTGTTATGGATATTGACC
Source organism: Chinchilla lanigera (assembly GCF_000276665.1). NCBI lineage: Eukaryota > Metazoa > Chordata > Mammalia > Rodentia > Chinchillidae > Chinchilla > Chinchilla lanigera. Next base: position 7,320,920 of record NW_004955495.1, on the reverse strand, counting down.
CAAAGTCCCGCTCTGCCATTAATACTGATGCAAGAATCTTACTCAAAGATGCAGGCATCATAACAGTATGGTAATGAATAGAGACACAGACCAATAGAATAGGACAGAGATCAGAAAAATTTCACACATACACAGTAAAATGATGTTGGATCAGCATAACCAGCGGGTCAAATAAATGGGAATGCGACCATCTTCAGAAGCAGCGCTGGGAGCCCAGCACGGTGGTGCGCCCCTGTAAGCCCAGCACTTGGGAGGCTGAGCCAGGAGGATCACCGGGCGTATGAGGCCAGCCTGGTCTGCATAGTGAGTTCAAGGCCAGCCTTAACTGTGTAGCAAGACCTTGCCTCAAAAAAACAAAACAAAACAAATAAAGCTAAAAAGGAAATTGAGGCAGTAATTAACCATCCCCAAACAAAGGAAAACCCAGGACCAAATGGTTTCACAGGTAAAATCTACCAAACATCTATGGCGAGCCTGAACTACACACTGGGACCCTGTCTCCAAAACAAAACAGTGCTGTGAGTTGGGGAGAGAAAAGGAAGGAGACGAGGAAAGAGCTCTATTCTGTACATGTACCTACTCCCCAAGACAGCTACATACCACACTACTGTAAAAATATACTAACAAAAACTTCTGGGGTGGGTGGGTTTTTTGCTGAGACGGGGTCTTGCTATGTAGCCCAGGCTGGCCTCAAACTCACAGTGATCCTTCTGCTTCAGCCTCCCCAGCGCTGGGATCACAGGGGTGCACCACCACGCCCAGTAACATTTTAAAATATATAAATAAATACAAAGTCTAGGCATCAACTTTAAAACCTGTGAGTAGCAACAGAAAAGTAATAATGTTGGCTACTAAGATATTTGAATGATGGTAGGGATGTAATTGTGGATACAGTGAAAGCAGTTGTCACTGGATCCAGAGCCTTTTTTTCAATTACCTTAACTCTATTAGCAAATAATTAAGACAAAATTTGAGGGAAGCTTTGCAGGAATGATTCCCAGGTATGAGTGTGTGGACTTTTGTCACTAGAGATTCCCGAATATTTTAATGCAGCCTGAACACAAGAGCATGCACTTCAGCGGAACCTTTGCAAAGTCCCTACTCTTAGCTGTTCTTCCTTTCACCCACAAATTACTTGAAAAGATAAACTATGAGCCCTTTGTCATCCATATGTTACAGCTTTTGGAAGGTCTATGTGAAAAATGCTTTGTGTGTTTGTTTGTTTTGTTTGTTTGTTTGTTTTTTAAGACAGGGTCTCACTGTATAGCCCAGACTGGCCTCGAACTCACATCAATTCTCCTGCCTCAGCCTCCTGAGGACTGTGATTACAAGCTTGTGCCACTGTGCCCAGCAAGAAATGCTTCTCAAATTTTGCCTGGATAAAGTGTCCATTCTAACGTCTGTATCACAAAGCACATCTGTTTACAGTTCTGCTTTCCTGACCTTTTGGAGGAGTGCTGCTTTGGGGAAGATTTTCTGACTTGGACAGGCTTCTGTGCTTGAGGCCAGATTGCAAAGATAACAGTAGTGTGTGCCTGCTCGTGTTTATGTATGCGAGTGTACATGTGGGTGTTTGTAAAGATGTTAAACCCTAAGCATAATCACGTAAGAATTTCTCCAGGTAATCTGAAGGTCACTGACACTCCCACCTGTGTGTAGACATGATTTTCCTTTGTGTCCCGTCTAACTTAATTTTTATTTTTTTGAGACCGCGGTTCACTATGCAGCTCAGGCTGGCCTTGAACTCACGTTGTAGCCCAGGCTGATTCTGCTGGGTTTACAGGTGTGAGCCACCATCCGGCTTCCTTCTAACTCAATTTTCAGCTTCCAGAAATCTTTTACATTTTTAATAAAAGTAACACATTTGACATAGCAAATAAATAAATAAATAAAAGGGTGCTGGGACCAGAGAATACCCACCTGTGAAAGTGGAGGTTGTACATTTATTCCTACGGGAAGATGAAATAAAGAATAGACCAAGGGGCTGGGGATTTAACTCAGAGGCAAAGCCCCTGCCTGGTAAGCACAAGGTCGTGAGTTCGATTCCCGGTACCGGAAGAAAAACAAAACAAAACAAAGAATAGATCAAGCCTTAAAGATTCTAATAAAAACTAATTTGTAGAATAACTTAAAGATCTGTGGGGAAATTGTTTGTGAATCACAGGGGTGGGGGCATTATCGTGGTAGGCCAGGTGGCAGCTCCTGGCCACAGAGAATCCGAGTCTCGCGCTAGAGGAGAGCGTTTACAGCGAGGCAAGGCTAGGGAGAAAACCAGATTCGGGAAGGCGGATTGAAGAACGAACTCGCTGGACGGAAATCCAGCTCAGGGGTTCTGGAAAGGGAAGCCAGCCTGCTCCTGAGTCACAGCCCAGCTTTCGCGGTGCACAGACCTCTAGGGTGGAGATGCCGCCTGAGGGAAGGAGCTGTCCTGCGCTCGGTCCTGGGGAGCGCAGGCTCCCGGCTCCCCGCCTTCTGGGGAGGGCGGGAAGAAGAATCAGCAAGTGAGGAATTCGAAAGTCAGGACTTCGGAGAAACTGAAAGGGACGCCAGCGGGCCCTTGGGAATGTGAAAAACAGGGTTCTGCTCTGATTAGGGACCCGAATCTGAGCTGAGAGGACTGGGGTGGGGGGAGCTCCTCGAGTGATCAGCATGTGGGGCCGGCAGGACCCCGGGAAAAGAAGCCAGACCAACCCCGAAATGACCCAGCCCTGCCTTTCCGCGGGCAGTGGGCGTGCTGCTCTCGGGGGGGGGGGGGGGGCATCCTGCTTGCTGCCCGCGCCCTCGCAGGTAACCGCAAGGGAGCTCCCAAAGCCCCGGTTTAGATTTGCCCTGTGAGAAAGGAGTGAGTGACAGGGCCCAGGGCGAACGCGGAGAACCGGGAGCAGAGCCGGTTACGCCTCACCCTCCCCTCCCCAAATTAACTAAGAGGGCAGCATCTGCTACGGAGACCAAGGCCTAAGTCAGCCACGCCCAGGGCACTGCTGGCCGCTGGGAGGCCGGCCCAGCCAGCCATCCAGATAGACAAACTCTTCACTCACAGGCGGGAAACCAGACAAACCAGCAAGGGGCGGGGGCCTGCGATTAAATGCAGACCACAGTCTACACGGGACCGCCAGGGGGCTTTGTTTTTGTGCTTTTGCAACAGCGTAAGATTTGGTTTGGTTTTTATTTTGTTTTTTCCTTCTCTCTTTTTGTCTTTTTTGTTCTTTTTCTTCCCCTTTCCACGCCCTCTTCGTTTTTCTCTTCCTTCCGCTCTTTCACGCTCAGTTCTCTTCCTTCTTTCTCTCATTTCATCCTGCACAGAGAGGAGGCGTCTGTACAAGTAAGCACAAATGAGGATAAGAATAAAGCAGGGCTGTCGGCTGGGGATATAGCTCAGCGGCACAGCGCCTGCCTGGCAACCGGGAGGTTGCGAGTTTGATTCCCGGTACCAGTGAAATATATATATATATGAAGTATATATGTATTACCGTGTCTATCGGGGCTGGGGGTTTAGCTCAGCGGTGCAGTGCCTGATTGGCAGGGGAGGTTGTGAGTTTGATTCCCGGTACCGGAAGAAAAACAAACAAACAAAAAAAAAGATTTAAGCAGGGCTTTAATTTAAACAGTGTATTTCACGGGAGGAGCGAAACGTACACTGCTCCCAATATATTAATAGGTCCTCTGTTCCTCAGAGGTTTGACTTTTTTTAAAATCGTGGATGGATGTTGAATTTTGTCAAAGCCTTCCTGCATCTATGGAGGTGATCACGTGATTTTTGTCCTTCCTCCTGTGTTACATTTAGTAATTTGCATGTATTGAATCATCTTTGTGTCCCTGGAATGAAGCCCGCTTAGTTATGATGTATAATCTTCTCGATGATTTGTTGCCTTCTTCTTGCTGGTATCTTGTTGAGGGTGTTTGCATTTATGTTCATTAAAGAGATTGGACAGCATTTTTCTTTTTTAGTGGATTACTTGTCTGGTTTTGGAATCAAGGTATTACTAGCTTCCAGTTTCATTAGGGTCGACACAGGGGTCGCTGTCGCCATCACGGAAGCTTCCACCTCTCTCATGGTGCTGGGTCCAGTAAAGGTCCCAGGGCCACCGCCGCTCTCCCTGCCCCACCGGTTCACCCAGCCAGAGCCCCGCCCTCTCTCATCCTAGCCAATCACAGCACGCTGTGGGCGGTGCACGCACCCCGCCTCCCAATCACAGGCCAACCTGAGAAGCAGCATCTTTGGGTTCCCACGCTGACCTATCTCCCAGATTTCACCTCCTACTACATTCTTTATTCAATTATTTTTCCAGGTGTTTGGTTTTTTTTTATGTTACTGACTAAAGATGAATTGAACTCAGGGCCTAATACATCCCCAGCCAGTCGATATTTTAACAGGATCTGACCGAGTCGCCCATGATGGGCTCAAATTTGTCATGCTCCTGCTTCAGTCTCCCAAACCCTGACCCTGACCTGACCTCTAACGCTAAACTCTGACCCGGAACCAGAACCTAAACCTAAGCCTGATCTTGACCCTGACCCTAACCAACTAAACCTATCCCTAGCCATAATCCTAACAACAACCCTAAACCTGAACCCTAACCCTAACCCTAACCTGACCCTAATTCTAATCTAACCCTGAAGACTAACCCTAACCCCAGTCTCAGCCATGACCCTGGCCCTAACTCCTAGCCCCTGTTTGTATGGTTTGTATCTAGATGTCCCACCAAAGCCCCATGTGCTCACAGATGGCCTTTATGAGCTGGCTGGATCTAGGATGTGGGAATATGGGCTAAGGGTCTGATAACTACAGTCCACTCACTGGTTTAGCACAGTTCTGGATGTGGATAACAGCCAGGCCCAGCCCGGGTGTGGGTGGCACCATCCAATAGGCTTGTAGCGGATGGTATAAAAGCCTGAAAGGCTTACTGCTTGCTGTTGGCCATGCCATGAACCATTTCTGCTCTGCCACACCATCTGCCTTGAAGCCTGCCCGCTATGGACTAAACCCTCCACAAACTGCGAGCTAAAATAAAACTTCTTCCTTTAACTTGTGAGTGTCAGGTATTTTGTCTCAGCAAGAAGAAAAGACACTAACCTAGGCCTAACCCTAACTCTAACCCTAATAGAGAAAAATAGGCACATGTAAAACATATGAACGGGGTTTCCCCGCTCATGAACAATTATTAGGGGCTTCTTAGGTACACAGGGACCCTCTGAGAACTGTGGGACTCTCGGCTTCTAAAAGCTCATTCCAAACCCTTTCACAAAGAAATTGACCAGCTGGGCATGATGACATACACCTGTCATCCAGCACTCAGGAGGCTGAGGCAGGAGGATCACCTTGAGTTTGAGACCAGCCTGGGCTATATAGTGAGCTCAAGGCCAGCCTGACCTACATAGTGAGACCCTGTCTCAATAAATAAATAAATAAATAAATAAATAAATAAAAGAGGGAGATGCAAGCTCCACTTGTTACCAGATGCAGGATCCCATGGGCCTTCTTTCAGGTTGTTGGTGTCCCGAAGAAATGGACAAGACACCCAGAAAAACGCAAAGGTATGCAGTTACTGACGGTGGAGAAGAGGTGTGCTCCACAGGGCAAGACCAGGCCAGCAGAAAGGCTCACAGCAAAATTGTAACCAAAATTCCCAGGTTGGCTTTTCTATCCTGCAGTCAAGGTTTTGGGACATTTGTCCTGTTAAAAACTCACTTGGCCTCATGCCAGCTTTAAACCGCACCGTGGAAAGACTCTCAAGGCTGCCTGCCAGATGCAAATGAGGAATTAAAAACGGTATCTCTGATTGGACCTGTGAAGTGTTAGATGCAAATGAATGACTGAAAAAGCATCTCTGATTGGTCCTGCAAACAGTGCCAGATGCAAATGAAGGACTGAAAATAGCACTTTTCTGATGGGTTCGCAGTGTTCAGTAGTTGTGGAGTCATTGAGGGCCCTGTGTTCTGTGCGTGTGCTCTCTTTTTAGGAAGTATCTTGCTCAACCTCTTAGCTGTGGGTTTTTATGACCTTTCCCGTATTCCACTGCCCTAGTTGTCCAGTTTGCCACAGGCCTAATCCCCTACCTCACACTCCTGCTGCAAGGTGCCTGTGAACTGCCCAGGCGCATAGGCAGGCCCCTGAGGGTGACATAGCACCAAGACCCTGCACCATGGGACAGGACTTGGGCACCAACGGAGAAGATGTGAAGGAAGTGAGATAGGCTCAGTGCAGACTGCCCCAGAGTTCGCACGTTCAATTGGCCAGTTCCTTTTTCGTTTTTTTGAGACCAGGTCACGCTATGTAGCTCACGTTGGCCTTGAACTCACAGTAAAACCTCCTGCCTCAGCCTCCTGAGTGCTGGAATTACAGGCTTGCACCGCCACGCCCAGCTGGCCATTTGCTTAGGCAGTAAAGCAAAGGTAACAATGAGTCATAAGAGTTTCCAGTTTCTCCATGCAGAAAGCAACTGGAGCTGCACAGGGGAGAGGCCTGTGTCTGGGGCGAGGCGAGGCTGCACACAGAGGAGCAGCCCTGCGGCCTCGGCAGGCGTGGACTTGAGTCAGCCTGGTCTTTCTGTTTGCAGGAAGGGAAAGTCACTCGTGATAAAACCACAGCCCAGCAGGCCCTGGGCAAATGTGCTGCACACCTCCATGCCCAGCCTGAGCGGTCTGCAGAGGAAGATACTTCCTCCCCAAAAGCAGAGGCCAGAAATAACCACTAGACAAAGCCTCCCCTCCAAGACAGAGATGAGGCAGGAAGAGAAGGGAATCCTTACATATGTCACTCATGGCTCCCATACAGATGTCCTCAATTTTTGACCTGTTGTACTAACAAATTGCTCCCCACAAAATATCAATCTCACCAGCGTGGTGGAGCACGCCTATCATCACAGCACTCAGGAGGCTGAGGCAGGAGGATTTCCAAGGGTTTCAGGCCAGCCTGGGCTACACAGTGAATTCAAGGCCACCCTGAACTACACAGCAAGACCCCACCTCCAAATAAAATAAAATAATAAAATGAAATAAAATAACGTTAATTCTGTGGCCCAGAGAGAAAAATCTAGGACTTGAGACCGTGCTGGGTTTGGGAAGGGATGGACTCCCTGACCACCTTGTAAGCGGGCTGCTTCTGTCCCCTCTGCCACACGCCCCTCCCCGGCTCTCCTTGACTCCTTTACTGGTTTCCTCCACCCTGTGGCCACCGAGATGAAAGCCAGAGGGGGATGTGTGCATCTGTGCACATGGCCAGGCGTGCACGCGAGTATCATGGCTATGTGTATCTGTTGGTGTGGGAGGGTTGGGGTGTGCATGTCTGAGTGCGTGTCCACTTGGGGAAAGGAATTTATTCTTTTCCTCCAAGGAATCCCAGATCATTTTCCTATGGAGAAACAGAATGTAAAATGCAGTCTCCCTAATGTAGTCCTCACTGGTCCAGAAACTCACTATGTAGCCCAAGCTGGCCTCAAATTTGCTGGATCCTCCTGACTCAGCCTCCTGAGTGCTGGGATGACAGGTGTGTACCACCACACTCAGCTCTTCCTTTTTCAAAAAGATTACGAATTAAAGTGATGGCAAATGTCTTAGTAAAACCCAAAGTCCTCTGTCAAGACACAGCCCAGCCCAGAGAGGGCAGAGGGGCCATTCCTGTAGGCTGAGGGGCGGCAGTAGAGGTGACCCTCCCCTTCCTGTGCCCTTTACCCACCCAGCAGAAACAGGACCAAGTTGAGCAGGAGGTGCAGAGAGCGGGCATAGAGGGGGCAGACGTCCCAGATGTTCGGTGTCTCAGAGGAGCTGCGCAGCCTGTGGCCTCAGATCTGCAGATAGAAACGTCCCCAGGGCAGGACGATGACGCTGACGGTCAGGAGGCCCCAGGCTGTGCGGTTGAGCTGGTTGCTCACCTGGCTGCATACCGTGCACTTGTCTAAGCCGAACCTGCCCACCAAACACCAAGCCCTTTCCTTGGCCTCTTCCCCTGACCAAAGTCCAAATTTCCCCGTGATTCCTCACCTTCAAACTTAGTATTAGCGATTAGCAAGGTGGATGGAGAGAAACAAAGGACTCCCCCCACCCACGCCACTTGAGACAGGGTCTCTGTGTAACCCCCGCTGGCCTCCAATTTGCGGCAATCCTCCAGCCTCAGCCTGCAAGTACTGGCCTACCAAGCACGTACCACCATGCCCAGCTCAACAAAACACAGCTTTAGTGAAGACAATCCTGGGCTCATTCATTTCCTGAGCTGCCATAATAAAGGACTACAAACTGCAGGCCATGAAAGGGAAACTTACTCTCAGCTCTGGAGGCTGGAATTGGGAAACCAAGGTGTCAGTGGGTCCCTACAGGCTTCTCTGCAGCCTGCAGGAAGGGCCCCACCTTCTCTCCCAGCTTCCTCAGTTATACCCTGTCATGCAGTGTCAGAGAAAGTTCACCAGCTGATTCATGAAAGTATAGTACAGAGACCACTGACTGCAGTGGGGTCATTAAGCAGGAGAGACTGGGGTCAACTCCAGATACAGCCTGGGTGAGTGGGAATAAAGGCGCAATGGCACATGTCTGTCATCCCAGCACTCAGGAGGCTGAGGCAGGAGAATCACAAGTTTGAGGCCAACATGGGCTGCATAATGAGACCCTGTCTAGAAAACAAAAATGTATGGCAAAGGGAGGTGGGCAACTGGGTGATAGAAAATGACTAAGCAGGAACCTCAGGGTGAGGGCAGTGCTGGCTAAACCAACCTAATGGGTAATCTGGCTATTCACTGGCAAGGGGAATCAGGTACCACCCTGGGACGCAGGAGCCGAGGGACTGATGAGAATCCAGGATGATCAGACATGGGTAGGGCTGTGGAGTCACACCAAGCTGACTCCACAGGGCTTTCCGCAACTTGATTGCAGGCCCGGGAGAGCACTCCAGGGCATCAGAAGTTTGGCCAAGCAGAAATTCTCTGCTGGTCCCATTCTTGCTCAGTACAAGAGGTGATGTTCTCTTCTCTTTGTGTAATAAAGGTCCTTTCTCACTCAGGTCACCTTTGACTAGGGACCAGCTGAGTCATCTGCTGAGACTTGGTAGTACAGGGTGTTTGCTGCATGGTGCCAGCAGTTAGGCATTTTTTGTTTTGGAGACAGGGTCTCCCTATGTAGTTCAGGCTGACCTTGAATTCACAGTGATCCTCCTGCCTCAGCCTCCTGAGTGCTGGGATGACAGGTGTGTGGTACCACACCCAGCAACAGTCAAGGCATTTAATGAGGAGGAATTTCTATGGAAATAAGGAAACAAAAGTCTCTTACTACTGTAGCTGGAAAGGCAGTTGGTGCCGTCTGAATAACCCTAATGGTGGGATCTGGGTTCTTGTAACTCTGCCCTACACCCCCACCCGCCACCACAGCATGTTGGTATGGGAAGTGCTGGTGTGTGACTCGCGACTCTGAGGACCCTTCTGCTGCTTCCTGGGAGACCCTACTCCTTAGCCACAAGAGCCTCCCAGAGGCTTCCTGCTCGGGAACCAGCCTGACACAGTCCACAAGGACACAGTCCCAGGGTCCAGCATGGTGGTGGTGCTCTAGTCACCTCTTCCCAGTCTTCCCCAGGACCTCAGCCCCCTGCAGGGCTCCTGGGGTGTCCCCAACTGCTCCATCAGCCTGCTCACACCTGACACATAAACCCACAGGGGTAAATAAGCAGGTTCAGCCAGGCATGGTGGCACACAGGAGGCTGAGGCAGGAGGATCTCTAAGAATTCCAGCCCAGCCTAAGCTACACAGTCAGTTCACCGCCAGCCTGGACTACAATAAGTCCTCGACTTACAAACACCTGAACTGCAAACTTTTACAGGTGTACTCTATAAGACTCATTTTGTCGGATTATGAGCGAAACAAACTCATGAACGTTCCCCCAGAACGGAACATGCATGTAAGTCGGGGACTTAATGTACATAGCAAGACTTTGTCTCAAAAAAAGAAAGGAAAGAGAAGAAAAGAGAGAGAGAAGCACGCCAGTTTCAGGTTCAGAAACAAAAACAGTAGACACTTCAAAGTCAATCACTCAGAACAAAGAGGTACTTGGTAAAAAATTAAGTTTATGGCTCACCCACCCATTGACAACGTAAGCCTTGAAGGTTCTGGCTCAGTGGCCGGGCACCAGCCCCTGGCCGGCTCCTGCTTCGGAGGCAATGCTAAGTGCTCGAGTCCGCAGCAGTGGGAGGGTCAGGGCCTCAGGGGTCACCACAGCCCTCGGTGAAGCTGCACTGCCCTGAAGGTGACCATGCTCACCTGCATACTCCACAAGCCCGGGCCATCACCCGCAGGGCCTTGTGTGCGGCTCCCGGGCCGACCCTGGTACTCTGGGACTAACCAGGAACCTACAGGCACATCATGCCCTGCAGAAGCGCTCGCTCCGTTCCCAGGGCCCCTCAACCCCACAGCAGCAGGAGGGCTGGCCAGGCATGGACCAGCCCACAGTGAGTGGGGCAGGGGCCTCCGCTGGCCAATACTGTCTGTCGCAGGGCCCAGGGCCCATCCACAGCCCGCACTGCCCACCTCAAGGGCAGAGGGACAATGCACAACGGCCTGAGGCCCCAGCTCAGGAGGACGACACCGGGTACCCATAGTGGTTGTGCTCAGCCTCGGCGAGGGTCAGTGTCAGCGACAGGCTGGGTTTGCGGGCCACCTCGCCCTCCCCCTCCTCCTCCTGGCAGGGCCGCGGGGGCCGCGCTTTGAAGAAGTCTGAGACGTACCGGACCTGAGGGAGAAAAGGGTGGTGGGCAGATGGTTACGGTGGGCAGCAAGACAGGGAGAAGAGCGGAGGGGACTGGAGGCCGGACTGAGAGCCATGAGCCTGGGACAGGCCCCCACCCCCAGAAGTGTCAGATCCCGCGGGGCTTTCTGGGCAGGGTGGGGCGGTCCAGGGGCTCACAGTGAGGCTGGCTACTAGCGCCCCCTGCAGGAGGCCGACGAAGACATCACTCCAGTGGTGTTTGTAGTCAGACACGCGGGTGTAGCCCACGTAGAAGGCAAAGGACACCAAGAAGAACTGGACCGTGGGCCGCAGCAGCCGTGCCCACTTCCAGCAGAGCCGGGCCTGCACGTAGAGCTGAGGTGGGCAGGGCGTCAGCCCGGAAGGGCCTCCGTCCGTCCGTCCATCCATCTGCACAAACCAGCGAACCCACCCAGCCCTACCGGACTCCCGGGGTACAGCTGGGGAGACCGAGGCCAGAGAAGTGGCGTAACCTGTCCAGGTTCCCCAACAAGCGCCACACCAGACACTCACCGCCAAGAACATCATGCAGTACATCCCGAAGGAGGAGTGTCCGGAGTAGAAGGACAGCCTGCGGACGGCGGGTCACGGGTCAGCAGGTGACGGGAGGAGGGGGCACAGGGGCCAGCAGAGCCCACCACCCCTGCCGTGTGCTCTCCCCACACTCTGGCTCCAGCCCGTCCCCCCACAGGGGTGGGGCTGCGGCCCTGCGCCCACCTGGCCTCAGTGACATTGGCAAGGCTGCCCCTGCACACGTCCAGCTGCACATAGACTGAGCAGTTGACCCGGCTCCAGTCGGGGTCACAGACAGCCAGAAAGCTGGGGCGCAGGCGGCCGATCATGTACTTGGCCAGGTCGGTCAGCGACTGGCTCACGGCCGCCCCGAACAGGAAGGTCCCCAGCACCTTGTAGACGGCGGCTACGTAGTTGTTGAAGTCCGAGTGAGAGTAGAGGCGGTCTGTGTAGACGAGGTAGGCTTCCCCGGCCGAGACCTGCCAGGCCCACAGGTGAGGGGCCCGGCAGCGGGGGCTCCCCCAGCTCCCACGACAGGGCAGCCCCCCACCCATCTCCTCCCTTCCCTCAGGACACACTCCTGTCCCACTCCTTCCCGCCTTACAAGGATGACGGTGGCCGTAATGGTGACGCCGGCCATGAGCCCGTGGGTGATGGTGTCTGGGCGGTAGGGGTAGCGGATGGAGTCATCCCCACAGTAAAAGCCTCGCTTGTATGGGGTGTTCACCAGGGTCAGGATGGCGAAGGGCAGAGCAGCTGCGGCAGAAGCCAGGGAAGGATCGGCGGCTGTGCCTTGACACTCAAACACGTGCCACCCGCAGGTCAGCCTCTGCCTCACTGTGCATCTGTGCCGCCCCCATCAGAGCTTTTCTGCAGGCAAATGGGAGGCCACTGTGCCCTGAAAACCCCATCCAGTCTCCCCAACACCATAGATCAATCAGACTCCACCCTGAGCCCCTGGAGCAGCACCACCAGCCTCCATACTCTGCCTGGACAGCACCCCAAGCCTCCTCTCAGCTCTAGAGCAGAACCACAGGCCTGGACCCCAGGGCCTTTGCACATGACTGCTCTGCCCAACACACACAATGACTTCCTCTCCATCTCCTGACTGCCTACCCCTGAGGTCACTGTCACAGGGAGAAACTTCCACTCTTCACATCTCCCATCACCCATGGAATTAGTTGCTATGTGTGACACCTGACCGATGTCTCCTATCACATGTGTACGAGCAGAGGAACTGAGGTGCACCCTCGGACCTGTGCAGGACCTGGCTGAGGCAGGCAGTACTAAGATAAGGTGCATGTGCAGGGCCCTGGGGTTCAGCAGCACCCAGAAGAGGGCCCACCAAGCATGTGTCCCTTTAGTCACTTCCACGCCAGGCCCTGCGCCACACTGCAGCTGCTCCGTCCCACGCCCTGGGACAGACCGCCCCTCTCCAGTGACACCATGGTCCAACTGTGAATTAGTGTCACTGTCACCAGGAGTCCCAGGTCCTCTTGGCGAGGGTGGCCGGCAGGTGGGAGCTCACTGCAGAGCACAGGAGGCGATGACATCCACAGAGCCTCCTCGAGGGCATAGCCTGGGGACCTGCTCCAGGGTCACAGAGCAGGGGGCAGGGAATCAGGGGAATGGGAGGGAGGGTGGCTGGGCAGAGCCAGGCCTTGGGCTGCAGCAATGGGCAGGACGAGGGAAGGCACGGAGGAGCTCAGTGGAGGGAGGGCGGGGAGAAGAGAAGGTGCTGGAAGAGAAGGCAGGCGGCTGGGAGAGCACGGGCAGGGGGACAGGCAGCACGCAGGCCAAGGCGGCCTTGCATGACCAGCTGGGGTCTGGGGCAAGGCAGAGGCCAGAGGTGACCAGGGTGCAGGTCAGGGACCTCCCCTCAGCCCCACCCTCCCACGGTGGGGGCATGATCTCATACTGGTCCCCAGATGCCACCTAGCCCCCTGCCTGGCACCTTCCGGGCTAAATTCTGATGCCCCACTGTAAAGAACTGCTGGGCTCAGGGAGCCTGGGCCCAGGCCCTTTGCTCTGCTCCCGAAGCTGTCCCCACCGGGCCAGGCAGGGCCTGGGCTTCATTTGGGCCCCTCCAAAAGCCCCTGGCCTCGCAACTTCCGTCACCTCCTAAAATCTCACTGCCTGAGATGCTCAGGAACTCGGATTCTAAGGCTGGACCCCCACCTGCCCGGCACCACCGCGGGCGCAGGGCAGACAGCAGCGGCGGACTTCCAGCGTGCTGTGCTGCGTGACTCCGCCAGGTGGCTCGGTCCTTTGGGCCCAGGCTGTTCGGAAGGGCAGGTAAATCATCCGCCTGTGGATTGGTGCCCAACGTACAGTAAGTACCACATGAACACTGAAGTAAACCATATGTGCGCCGAGAAAAAAGCACCCAAGGCTGGCAGATGTCCAACGGGGACCTCCTGCTGTCACCTCCGAGACTGGAAGGTAGGCCAGACCTCTCCTGCCGAGAAACCCAACCGACGCCGAGCCGGGGGGAGGCAAGCCGGCGCGAGCCCCCAGCCGTCGGGAAGAGTTCGGGCCATTGTGTACCCGGCCCGGAGCTAACACTCGGCCTTTGTCCCGGCAGGGCAGGGCGGGGGGCCGGGTGCGCCC
>NW_004955495.1:7266814-7306344 GCF_000276665.1 Chinchilla lanigera | reverse complement strand
GCAGGGGACGGGGGAGGTAGGAAAAGGAAAAGGGAGAGGCGGGAAGGAGGGGCTGGAAAGTGGGGAGGGAAGTCGGGAGAGCAGGGGAGGGTAAGGGAAAGGGAGGAGCAGTTCCAAAGTGGAGGAGGCGCGGGAAGAGCCGAATGCGAGCGCAGAGGAGCGAGGAGGGGACCAGAGATCGGAGGGGCGGGGCAGGGGTGGGGACCCCGGGGTGTGGAGCGGGTCAAGGGCCTTTGAGCTGGGAGCGGCGGTCAGATGCCTAGGGACAGCGACCTACAGGTCACCCAGGGCGGTCCCCAGACTTGGGGCGACGGAGTCCCGCGCGGGTGGGTGCTGTTCTCCCTGGGCTGGACACCGCAACACCTCGGAAGCCAGGAGGCGCCGTGGCTGCGCAGAGGGGTCGCTTCCCTCCCAAAGCTGTGACGCTCGGTGTTGGCCCGAGGAGGGTCCCGCACCCGTCAGGTCTGGAAGCCGAGACTAAGGACCCCTCGCAAATGCTGTGTCCCAACACTGCACTGGTCCCTCATGCCATCGGACCTCATGGCCGGGACACACGGGCTGCGGTGTGGGAGTGGTAGGAGCGGGATTCCAACCCAGGCTGGGGCCGGAGGTCGCCGCCCTTGGCTGCCCAAACTGAACTTATCTGCCCCATCCCTCGACCCAACAGCCCCAGGTGGGGAGTCTGGGGCTTGTAACACTTGGGTGGGCAGTGCTCGCCTGTGGTGCGGAGCGGGGAGGCAGGCGAGCTTGGGCTCCGCCCCTCATTCACTGCTCCTCGGGGTTCCTGATGCACTTCCTGGAATTAGGGCTGGAGTGCAGTCCTGCATAAATGTGACCCGAGGCGGCATTGCTACTGCCCCCTCCTCCCACCTGGGACGCCGCCCTCAGGAAGTCCAGAGGGCACACAGTACTTCCTGCTAACAAGGTGCGACCTTGTATCCAAACCCCTGAAAGGCCCTTTCTTATGGAGCACCTACTGAGTGCTAGGTGGGGAGCCCTGCAGTGGGGAGCAGAGCACGGAAGAGTCAGAGAGGCTCCCAGGAAGGAGCTGGGGTGCGTGTGTGGGGGTGAGGCTGGTCAGGATATGGGTCAGTCCTTAAAATCCCCAGGCAGGGTCAGGATTAAAACCTGTGGGGGCAGCAAAAATCAGGATTAGGGTTAGGATTGGGGTCAAGGATCCTTACTTGTTACCGGGGCCATCCATGCCTTGAGCTCCTGTCTGCTCCCCCTTTGTGGGTGCCCATGGTTGGGGGGCACTAGGCAGGACACTCACTGCAGGAGGCAGAGCTAGAAGGGTGCTGGGATCTTGCTCAGATTCGTCAGACAGAACCAACCTCAGACAGTGGGGCCAGGGGCTCAGTGCCAGCTTTGCCCCTCGGTGCCCCATCTTCACCTGGTGGGCCCGGACAAGTCTGTGAAACGTGTGTCGGGGGGCGACAGACACTAGGTGCCAGCGTAGTGCAGACACCCCTACCCTGCCTTTACGCTCCTCATTTCTCTCGGTCCGGGAGAGGTGAAGCAGCTTGTCAAGGTTAGACTTAGGGACTAGGAGGCCCCAGCTTAGGGGTCCCAAGGCCTGCAGTTGGCTGGTGAGGCTGGGAAGGGGTGTGGGAAGACCTCAGGCACACCCCAAGGGCTGGGGCCCTGGCCTTTAAACTCCAGATCCAGCACCCAGAGCTGCACATGCCGCCTGGACTGCAGTCCCCAGTGCACCTCTTAATTTAGGGTGTCCTACCTCAGCCAGGGGTAGTGTGAACCCCGGGGTCCAGGAGCCCTCATCCTGGATGAAGTGACACCCACCTCACACAGCCAGGGGGACTGTCCTCACACGAGGGACACCTGCAAGCCCAGCACCACCTCCCCAGCTGTGTATCCACCCTGTCTCCAGGAGACCACAGCCTCAACCAGCGTCACCTGGGTGAATTCTAATCCATCTGCCCAGGTGCCACCCATACCACCCACCCTACTCCCCAGGACCAGGGTAGGTGGGCACAGCGGTCCCCTTTCTGCGACACAGGCAAAGCTACCCCAGGAATAGACCTTCCCAGATACCCCAGGAATTCCCAGGGGACCAGGAAGGGGTGTGCACTTCACACCCATCCACCTGGAAGGGCCCAGGATTTAGGCTGCTCAGTTTAGCAAATGGAAACACAGGACACCCAGCAGAACAACCAATTTTTTATGTTTTTATTATTATTATTATTATTATTTGTCTTTTTGAGACAGGGTCTCGCTATGCAGTTCAGGCTGGACTTGAGCTTACTTTGTAGCCCAGGCTGGTCTCAAACTCGCAGTGACCCTCCTGCCTCAGCCTCCCAAGTGCTGGGATTACAGGCGTGTGCCACCACGCCCGGCTACAACCAATTTTTTAGTATAAGTATGTCCCAAATATTGCATGGTGTATGCCTGTATTATTTATAATTAGAATCTAACTGGGCATCCTGGATCGTACCTGGCCAACCTACCTAGGAGCTGCATACCCGGAAGACAAGGGCCTCCCCACCCCCAGAGATGAATAGTCACCTGGACAGTGGGGCCAGCACTGGATGGGCCCAGACGGTCGCGCTGCAGAGCCCCACATGTCCAGCATAGCCTGGTCCACCTCTGGGCCACTCCCTCCCTCCTGGTCCCTGGAAGCTGCCTGGAGATGTCGTCCTGGCTGAGGCCTGGCTTTTTGGCCAAGGTGGCCTACAGGTAGCTCCCTCTGCTCTGTCCAGCCCAGACCCCATGCAGCCAAAGTTGCAGGGATCACAAAAAACCTTCACCTCCACTGCAAAGAGGAAACCGGGAGTAGACACAAACAAGCAGGGACATTTCTCAGCAAGACCCTCAGGGAGCTGAGGACAGAAGGCTCTTCAGAGGGACGGCTCTAGGGTGACAGTGCAGCAGCCGGGCCCTGAGGTTTGACAGAGATGGGGGGCTGGGGACTTAGCTCAGCGGCACAGCGCCTGCCTGGCAAGCACAAGGTCGTGAGTTTGATTCCCAGTACCAGAAAAAAAAAAAAAAAACAAACAGAGAGATAAGAGTTGCAGAAGCACGGAGGGTCCCAGCCCAGACCTGGATGAAGCCCGGAGGTGAACCTGAACAGCTCAACACAGCCTTTCCAAGGCTGGAGGGGACTGTGCAGCCGCTGCAGACAGCAGAGGGGCCGTGCAACCCCCAACAGCCTTGCTCTACACAAATACATGACACTGTGAGCAAAAACTCATCAGATTTTGCAAAGGGACAGATAGGATCTTTCCCAACCCCACTGCACCTCAGGCATCCAACATCCCTCTCCCCGAAGCGCAACTATGCTGCAGCCCAAAACCCACCAGGCTCCCCTCTGACCATGCAATTTTAAAATTCCCTGGCTCAGTGGCCTGGTCCCTACCCTTGGTGCTCACCCACAATAGGAAGTCTGCCCCCAACAGCTGCAACCCTTGGCCACCCATGCACCTTGGCTCCTGCTGCTTCCTCTGCCCAATGCCAGTCCCATCACTGAAGCCAGTAATTCCAACTCAGGAGCTTGAAGCAGGATTGTCATGAGTTCAAGGCCAGCCTGTGCTACACAGTGAGACTCTCTCAAAAAACAAAATAAACAGGAGAAGACCCTTCTGCTTTAGTCAGTTCCCCACGAGACCCAAGAAATAGTGCCGTAGGGCACTATTTAAACCACTGGGCAAAATTCACACATCTATCACAAGGACAAACCAGGCAGGACCATGTGCCTGAAACTTCCAGCCACAAGGGCAGGGGACAGGAGGGCACTGAGAATGACCCTGGGAGCGGGCAGCAGCAGAGCAGCACAGGGACCCTGAAATCATCAGATCCTGAGCAGTCCCTGGAGCTCACTACAGAACAGCAGAACGATGCTGTGGAGGAGCCGGGTCCCAGAACTCCCGTGCCAGAGAATCCCTATGATGATGATGCAGACCCACAGTTAAATAATTCCCACAGTAATGCAAAATAGGAAAAGAGGCAGTTTGTAGTAACTATTACAAAAAATATAAAAGATGGAGCCGGGAGTGCGGCACATCCCAGTCATCCCAGCTACTACTTGGGAGGCTGAGGCAGGAGGGCTATCCTGTCTCAAAAAACAGAAGGGAAAAAAAAAGGCTGAGGATGTAGCTCATTACAAAGGCCCGGGGTTCAATCCCCAGAAAGTGGGGAGGGGGATGAAACAACAGAATTTTAGCAGAGAAATAAATTTTAGAAAGAAATCAGAGGCTAGGCATGGTGGCGCATGCCTGTAATCCCAGCATTCAGGAGGCTGAGGCAGGAGGATCGTTGCGAGTTCAAGACCAGCCTGGGTTACAAAGTGAATTCAAGCCCAGCCTCAGCTGCATATCAAGACCCTGTCTCAAAAAGACGAAAAAAGAAAGAAATCAAGTGCAAATTCTAAAAATAAGACACAATATGTGAACTAAAGATTCCCCAGTTGCCTAGGAGTAGCCTGGATCTGAGCAGGTTTAGTCCCCTTCGAGATAAGTCCTCAGAATGATCCAGATGGGAGCAGAGGAGAGAATGAGGGTCCGCAGCCGCGGATCGGGTGTTGCCCCTGGAGACACGCACTGTGAGGACCAGATCCAGATCCGAGGGATGGGCTGACCCACAGGGCCCAGGACCTGAGAGTGGAGCAAAAGCCTGTCTCATCACAGTCGAGAGAGAAAACCACAGCGGGCGGTGTTTGGAGATGAAAGACGCATGCAGAGGGAAACAAAAGAATGGCAAAATCCCCATAAGAAACAGAAAGAAGGAAGATTAAGGAGCCTGAGAGACTAGGGGATAGAGGGCTGAGGGGCGTCAGAAAGTATTTTAAAAGGGCCAGGGATTTCGCTCAGTGGAGCGCCTGTCTGGCAAGTGTGAGGTCCTGAGTTTGATTCCCAATACCTGCTACCCAAAAAAAAAGTATTAAGAAAGAAACGGAAACCAGAAGCCTTTGGTTTTGTTTTTCCAATACTGAGGATTAACCCAGGTCTTTCACATCAAGCTACCTCCACAGCTTTTTAGATTTTTTTTAAATTTTGAGACCAGCACTTGCTAAGTTGCCCAGGCTGGGCTCAAATGCTCTAGCCATCCTGAAGAGCTCATGGCAGCAGTAAGGGCCCTGGGCGTTGGCCCAAATAAGCTGAAGACTCAAGTCCAAAAGCCTGCGTGTGCATGTTTACAGCTAACTGGCAAAAACGTGGGCACAACCAAGACGTCCTCCAGCCACGCTCCAGATAAACGCGTCCATCCACGCCCCGGGGTACTCAAGCTGCAGAGAAGAGTGTCTTTGACCCGGGCAGCCACGGAGGAGCTGCAAGTACACATACACGAGACCTCAACGTGTGTGGACGCAGCAGCCTCACCAGGTACACCTGCTTGACTATTCACAAAGTGAGAGGGAGGAGTTGTGAACGCAGCCAGGAGACCCCAGCTGGGAGTCTGCAGAGCTCCTCCTGGAGCAGGCGATGGCTTAGCCTGCACGCTGAGGGCTGTTCCCAGCAGCCGAGTCCAGAGGTAGCCGCTGAGGGCATCTGCAGAGCGACTGGCTGTGAACGCTCAGCTGAGCGGCTCCGAGGAGGTGGTGGGTGGCTGGGGACACGGGGCAGCTCAGGAAGGCCCTTGCTGCCCCGGCCCCTCTCCCTGGTTCTGTGTCTCTAGCAACTTCCTGGCTGCCACGCGCGAGCCACTGTGCCTGCCTCACCTCCCTGCCCAGGGTAACAGAGCCAGCTGACCAGGGACGGAAACCTGAGCCAACATAAACCTTTCCTCCCCCGACGCTCCTCAAGGCATTTGGTCAGGGCGTGGAAAGCCAAGCCACACAGCACGGGATTAAGAGGACCAAGAACCATGCTGCAACCTGAGTCTGGCTCCACACCTGGCGCCCCGCCCGAGGAGACCCCGCTCTGGCCTGCTTGCCTTGCCCGGCCTGTGTCCCCACAAGGGCTGCACCGGCCCAGCCTCCGGGACCAGGGCCTCGGCCTGCAGAGCTGCGGCTGTCGGTAAAGCGGCCTGGCCCCCACCGGGCTTGGCTCCATGTCCAACGTTGTGTCCTGCGTGCTGCTGTGAGGGTGCCCTGTGCGCCCACCCGGTCTCCGGCCACACACTGCATCCCACCAGCAGAGATGATGAGAGAGGCCCTGCTCCCGCCCCCACCTCACCCACAAGAGACATCTGGGCTTCAAATCAAATT
Source organism: Chinchilla lanigera (assembly GCF_000276665.1). NCBI lineage: Eukaryota > Metazoa > Chordata > Mammalia > Rodentia > Chinchillidae > Chinchilla > Chinchilla lanigera. Next base: position 7,300,184 of record NW_004955495.1, on the reverse strand, counting down.
TAATAAATAAAACAGCAAAGGGGCGAAGGCAGTTTCACTTCACAGTGTGGTCCTTGGGGCGAGGGACAGTCGAGTCCAGTGCAGATGGCTCCAGCCAGCACCGCGCTGCCGACCCTGGGCGGGGCAGCTGCCTGCCGGGGACCCCACTCCGCCTTGTAAACACCAACATAAACAGAACCAGGAGGCCGGGAAGAGAGCAAGGACCCCGGCCAGCTTGCCGGGCTGCCTCTAACAGAATGAAGACTACAAGGCAGGGGTTGGGCTGGCATCCAGCCCCTCCGGAGCTCCCTGCCTTGGCGCCTAGGGGAGGGGATGGCAAAAGGGTGCGAGTCACCTGTCTCCTCAAACCCACTGGGGCCTGCTGAGGGCCCCACTCCGACCGTGAGAATCGGGATGGGGACACAGGGGCGGGAGGCAGGTGGAGTGTAAAGTGCGGCTTTTCCTGAAGTGGAGATGGGGAGGGAGGCTAGAGCGGGTGGGGGCCAGACAGCGAGGTATATGGCTCTGTGCCCATGGGGTCCAGCACTGAGCAGCTGCTGCCCACTGACCCCAGGGTTGGGCAGTCCCACGGCCCCGCCAGGCATGGAGGGACGGAGCCGACAGCTGCTGAAGTGCCCAGGCAGAGGCTGCTGGTGCGTGTTTTCCCACGTCCGCCACCACGGGGCAGTGACGTCTGCCCTCGCCTCTGCTGGCTGGAAAGAGCCCGGTGGCCAGCTCTGCCCTGTGTCCTGAGGGACAGGCGTTCTCTGCGCCCACTGCCAGTGGGTCCCTTGATGCAACGGTGGCCTGGAGCAGAGTGGCAGTGCCAGGCACCAAGGCCAGGTCTGTGTGGCCCTGGGTCCAGTCTGTGAGGAGGGGCGAGGGCCGCCAACCCCGGCCACCTCACCCAGTCCTGATGTCTCCTGAAGCCGAGAAGGCATCACAGAGGCCCAGGTGGCGGGGGTCAGGAAGACTGACAGGCAGGCCTGGCTCGGTGCCAAGTCCAATCCAGGCTGCGCACACCCGCCTGGAGCCAGCGGTCAACAGGTCATCACGTTGCAGCTGTCAGAGAGAGGACAGCGGGTCAGCAGCTCCCCCGCCCCCAGGAGCTAAGCCAGCCGCTCCTGCCCGAGACCCTTCAGGCAGCAGGTACAGGGCACCGGGGCAGGGCGGGGACCTGGCACCTACACCCTTGTAGCTTCTTGGCTCTGAGCCCCATAAATTTACTACCTAGTGCGAAGTGAGTCAGACGAATGGCAGAGAGTGCACAGGGCTGCCACCCAAAGGCCCTAGGGTGAGGCCCACTGGGGTTCCACACACCTTGCAGGGCGTGGGGCAGTACTCACTGTGACAGGGGCTCCGAGTGCAGCCCAGGAGCTGGGCACGTTGGGTGGCCAGCCAGGAAAGGGTTCACATCCCCAATGCCGATGAGTCCAAACTCGGCAACTGACAAGGCCACCTGTGCAGGGGCCACAGGCTCCTCGGGGTCCTCGCTGAGACCCACATGGCTGGACAGGAGGGGCAGCTCCTGCGGCAGGGCGAAGTCCACGGCCAGCCTTGGGCTGGCGCTTGGCTCCCGAGTGGCTGTGTCCGAGGGATACACGGCCAGGTCGCCCAGGGCTGGTGGCCGCTGGGGCAGAGGCACAGCAGGGGGCTCGTCCAGCTGCTGGAAAGGACAGGGCCGCGTCTCCGAGGGTGGGAGGCCGTCAGCCTCCACTCTGGGCTCACTGCAACCACCGGCCGCGCAATCCACACTCAGCGGCTCTGCAGGGAGAACACAGCTGGGGCTGGCACTCAGCCAGCAGCCCCCAGCACCCGCGCCAGCCCTCCTGGACCCCGCATGCACTTCTGGCTGTCACTATGCAGGCTCCTACCTGGCCTCCTCAGAAAGAGAACACACGGACAGCTGAACACAAGCACAGGGACCTGCCACACAGCAGTCACAGACCCAGGCAGACCCTTTAAACGGCCCTGGGCTTTAAAGCTTGAAGATCAACTCAGTGGATCAAAACCACACTTTCAAACGGGACCAGGGAGGTGACAAAAGGGCCGGTGGCACTGTGAGGACCAGGTAAGCATGCAACCGTGTGGAGCTTCTGTCCCCCCGTGCGTCACAGAGGCACAGCATACACAGCTTGAGCTTCTGTTGTTAGTGGTGTTTTTGAGACAGGGTCTTGCTATATAATTCAGGCTGGCCTCAAACTCACAGTGATCCTCCTGCCTCAGCCTCAACACACACCCAGCTCAACACACAATTTGGTGAAGTGGCAATCATGGGCACCCTCTGGGAAAACCATGCTAGATTCTGGAAATGAGGCATCAAGGAAGCAGAGGGCCCTACTTGTGTCCCTTCAAGGGATGCCATCAAGAGTTCAGAACATGTGAGCTAATGTGCCCAGGCCCTGGGTTCCATCCAGTGTCACAAAAACAAAACACGAGATCATCTGGAGAATCCATCTGTGATCTCCCCAAGTAACCTGTTAGTCAGGACTAAGCATGCCACACTGAGACCAAGCCTGAGGGGCCCAATGGGACGAGACCCAGGTAACAGGTGGGAACCGTCCCCAAGCAACACAACTCATGGTGCTGGCCACGGCAGCCCAAGACCGTGGGAGGCCCAGTGCTCAAGATGATGCCTGACCCAGGGCAGTGCCAGGAAGGACCCACCGTCATCCTGCTGAAGTTCACCTGCGCACACACCTGCCAGGGGCCCCTGCTCGGCACGGGGGCGGGCGGGACCGTCGGGGTCACTGCCATCCAGGTCTTGGTCTGCATCCCTATGGGAAGAGGCACTGTGAGGGGCCAGGAAGCAGGGTACACAATGCCCTGACCATGAAGTGTTGCCCAGGTGTCCCCCCAACACCCAGCCCAGCCTTGGGCAAGTGGCCCGGCCAACATTACTGCCAAGAGCAGCGCTGCACGCACGTGGTTCCGGACGGGACGTACTTCCTCCGGCCCAGCCGTGTCTGCTGGGCAAAGTAGTCATAGCGCTCCGACTTCTTCCACAGGTAGTAATATTCCACACACTCGCCCACCGACCGCGTGCGCACCTGCAGAACGGCAGGCACCCTCTTGGCCCCAATGCCTGGCCTCGGCCCCATCTCTCCTACCTCCCTCTGGGCTCATGGGCCACCACTGCCAGCCCCAAGGCCCCATTAGAGCCCCCACCTCCGGCCTGAGACCCTTCTGTTTCCATATGGCAGTAACACCACAAATGTTCAGAGGCCCCAGCCCAGGGTCCACCTCCCACATCCCTGACCCAGGCTCCCGGGGCGGTTCAGCGTCCACCTCCCCAACCCACTCCTATGGACGTGGGGAAAGGTGGGAATGTGTCCCCAAGTTCACAGTCACCATGGACAAAGCTCCCAGAGAGGACACTGTGAGCTAAGGGTCAGCGCACACAGTGTCACCCGTGTCCTGAGAACTGCCTGAGCATACATAAGACACCTGGGTCCTATGAAACTCGTACTCAGTCACTTAGCACAGGGCAGGAGACAGCCAGGCGCACTGAGACAGGAGGCAGCGTGGCAATGGCAGCCCCTAACGTGTGGCGTACACCTGGCCATCGGAGGAATCCAGGACCCCCAGGGTGCGACACTTCCCGAGAGGTGTTACCCACGATGCCGGGGCTGCACCACGGGAGCTCTGAGTGCACAGAACCCTACTGACAGGCAAGGCACCAATGCCCAGCCTCTGAGAACCACTCTCCCAGCCGGACACCGCTCTGAACACACCCAGAGGGGCTCCTGGGCGAGGGCTGGGCAGTAAGCGCTGTCTAAACAACACGCAGACCAAGAGGTGCCCAGCCAAAAGCCACTAGCAGGAGAACACCAGGCCATGGGGCTCCAGAAGCCTCAGATGCTGAAGTCTGACGACGTAAGAGGATCAAGCACTGCCTCTGGCCCAGCCCTGGGAGTCACCCTGAGTAATGTCCATGTTCGTGATCACCTGTGTCTCAGCACAGAGAAAGGCATGAAGACCCCTACACCAGCATGTCCCCAGGTCACAAGGCCAAAGCAAAGGACCAGACAGACAAAATGGGAGCACTGACAGCTGGAAGGCTGAGAACTCTACCTAAAGCCTGGCTTGGGGGTCACCCGAGAAGCCACAGGGCCACTGCACTACTGCAGAGTGTGCAGCGACCCACACAGGACTCACATCCAGGAAGGGCAGAAGGACCAGTGCCCCTGGACGAGAACCAGGAGACCCTCACCCCATGGCTCTGGGCTGAGTGCAGCATCAGTGTGGGGACTGAGCCAATGGCTGGGCTCCGCCCTACGGACGCAGTGACAACAGGGTGGTGCCCTCAGCCACAGCGCGGAACACATCAGGCACAGCTGTGAGAAGTCACCTTCAGTGGGACCTGGTTCTGTGGGGTAGGAAAGGAACCTGGAGAAGCTAGCAGAGGAAACCACAGCAAGACATGGATGGGCATGCAGCAGGGCCCTCACCTTGTTGGCCTGGATCAGGTGGAAGTTCTTCCCGTGCACGCGGAAGCCATGCTCGAAGTTCCTGCACTCCTCCTCGCTCCAAGCACAAAGCCCATCTGCAACGGAGCAGGCGGTCAGCGGGGTGGGGTGGTCGGGGGGCGGAGCAGGGTGGTCAGAGGGGAAAGCGCCCGAGCCCTGGCTCACCTCGGATCACCTTCACGTTGAACCTCAGCCTCCGCAGGGCCTCCTCCACATTGAAGTTACACTTCACCAGCTCATACAGCGCCTGCAGGGACACGCAGCTCACCCTCAAGTGCACAGAGATGGGCAGGGCAGCCACAGCAGCACCCCAGAATGACACAAGGCCATGTATGCCCCCACCTCAGGTAACACGGGCGGGTGTCTACACCACCACTCTACAACACAGAGGTGTCGACACCTCCAAGAGTGACACGGGGGCACAAACACCACCTTGTCCTCACGGCAAGGGCTTTAGTTGCATTCACAAGCACACTGGCCCATGGCCAGCACCCTTCCCCTGTCCCGGTACAGGGCCCACCTGCTCACTGTCCTTCACGGCCTCCCCCTCTGGGAGCTGGGAGCCAGCCACCTCCTGCCACCGGCGCTTGGCAGCCCTGTACAGGAACTCCTCCACCTCCCGCTCAGGGAGGGCACCAGGGTCCCACAGCAGCTGGTCCTCATTCTCGTAGACTGCAGGAGAGGGAGTGGTCAGGGCTGGGACAGGGTGGGCAAAGCTGGCCCCGCAGGCTCATGGTCCAGGCCTGCCAGCACCAGCCACATGTGGCTCAATGTACAGGACAGGACCAAGGCCAGCATGCCCGGGAGGACAGCAGACCCAAGGTAGTGGGACAACAAAGCCAGGGAAGCAGGAGATGCCAGCAGGAGATGCCGGTGCAGCCAGCTTTGTGGAGGGGCCGCTGGAAGGGTGTGAGGGTAGACTGGTTCAGGGAGTCTCCCTGTCCTGCTACTGAAGAGAAACAGAAGCTCCTAGGTATAGGGAGGGGATGAGTCCAGCTGGCGAGGGAGGAAGCGCTCAGGGCTATGCCTCCCGATCATCCAGGACAGTTGTGAAACTAAAAACTGAACCAAAACCTGAAACACAGCCAACCACAGCACAATAGCAAAAAAAGCTCAGGAAAACTGCTCTCTGCTGCAGTATGGGGCCAGCATTGCCAAACCCCAGGGGGAGGCCTTTCCACTGCCAAGACCCTTGCAGGACACCAACAGACAGCACAGCCACGCCTAGGCCACACCACAGCCTGCCTGGAGGAAGGGGTCCCCAGGGGAGAGCAGGACCATGGGGGCAGAAGAGGGCACCGTGCACGGCCTGGCAGGAACCAGCAAGGAAACACGGAAAAAGGTGAGAGGGAGCAGAAGACCCCGGGTATTATGGCGTCCGTGAATGACAACAGGGAATGACGCTGGGGAAAGAGATGGCTGAAAAACCTACAGAGTTCAGCACAGAACTGAAAGCTGTGTAGATTAACACTCCTGTGTCTTCCTCATGACTGGGTACACAGAAAATACAAAAGAATTTTCAAAATACTGAAATTAGTTATTTATCACAATTACTATGCACAAGATAATTAAATAAGATGCATTTCTATGAGTGAGAACCAAGCAGGAAACAAAGTAATTTAAATATTCTTCTGTCTTACAGGAATAACAGGCCTAATGAGACACAGGAAGGTGCCCTGAAGACCACACTGGTACCACTGAAGAGCTGAGCGGGAAAGGAAACCACATCCAGGGCCCTTCAGAAGCACCACCACCTCTCTGCCAGGAAGGAGTTTCCCACACAGCACCATCGGGCATCGAGGGTCTGAGCTCACCTGTGGGCACCCAGCCATCCAGAGGAAGGGAAGCCCTCAGCCCCAGGAGACACAGGGGCCCTTCATACCCATGTCCCCGTGGAGACAGACAGACAAGTTCTCTATCATGAGGTGACGAAGGGCAAGCCCTGAACCGGGGAAACGCTGCTGTGCACACGGCCAACCCAGGACAGCATCCACAACCCACAAACCCAAAAGGGAGACAACCCAGCGGGACTCGGCGCAGCCCTGTGCAGGGTGCCGGGAAAGGGCATGCAGGTGACTCACAGACACTACTGCCCAGGGACGAGACGAAAGCTGCAAGGGGAGAGGCTGGACCAACAAGCGGATGGCATCTGCGCTGAGGATGTGGGGCAGGTGTGTCCCAAAGCACTGCGTGAACGCCGGGGAGCCTGCCCACCGTGGGACACCGGCTCTCACCGGGCACTGGCACACACACCCACACACGACTGAGGGCCTCGTGTCACCAAGTGCAGACAAGCACGTGAGGAAACGCTGCAGCAGCGCACAGACACACCCCACTGGACAGACAGGATCAGAGACAGACCTGCCACAAGATCAGCAGGCCCCAGCTGTCCCCTGCACGGGCAAGAAAAGCCCAGAGCACAAGGCCCAGAGAGGCTCGGGCCAGGTTGTGGGCACAGCAGGGATGGCACAGTGCCCTTCTCACAGGGAGTCCCTGGGTCCCCTCTGTCCCTGCCTGAGGTCTTCCTATGCCACAACTGCACCCACACACCCCATGCAGCCGCATCTCAGTCCAAGGCCCAGGGAGGGTCCCCACCTCCCCCAGCCTATAGCACAGGTATCTGCCCATCCCTCCTCAATTCCCCAGTCACAGGGGAAACGCTTCCTGAGAGAGCAGCAGCCAGGCGACTCCGCATCTCGATACAAGAGGGACAGGACAGACACACATCACCTCCAGAAACAGCAAGGGCCCTGAAGAGGACAAAGTGGGGCTCGGGGACCAGGAACAACAGGGCCAAGTCTCTGCTAGGACATCTGCCTACAGGCTGAGCAAGGAGAGTCCAGGCCCAGGGAGAAAAAGCCACAGGCAGGAGCGGGCAGAGGACGGAGGGCCACAGGCAGGGAGGAGCAGCTAGAGAGGAGCCCATGTGGTCAGGTGGCGCTGTGCACAGTGATGGAGGAAGAGTGGCACGGGTGGAAGACACCAGGGGCAGGACCACAGATCACAGGGAGCCTCCAAGGACCCGACCCCCGCAAGCGCAGCCTCCTGCAGCACTGCTGCTGCCGTCACTTACTCTTCTCACCGTGCCGGCTCAGGTACAGGTTGCTCAGGTCGGCTTGGAACTGAGGCCCGACCATGATCTCCTGCAGAGGCAAGGCCGGGGTCAGGGTGCGTGGACGCATCCGGCCAGTGAAGGCGCAACCACCGCAACTGACACCCGCCTGCTGACACCCAGTTGTGCAGGCTTCAGGCTGGAAGCAGAGGCCTGAGCGTGGGTGGAGAAACCCAGCATGCTGGACAGGACGCCAGGCCACAGTACTGGACAAGGGCAGACCCCAGGGCAGCCACAGGAGCCCAGCCTGGGTCATCCCTTCCTCAGAGAAGGGGCAGAGGGCTTCCAAGGGTTGGGATGCCCAGGCCACGCACCTTCTTACACTTGTTGGCTGGAAGAGAGTCTTCCTCGGTGTCAGAGGAGGCCGAGGAGCCCGGCTCTTTGTCCCCGCCAGCCAGGAAACGGGCTTTGGGAAGAGGGAGGCGTGAGGTGCATCTGCTGCGAGGGCCCAGCCCTCTCCCTGCAGCAGCCCATCGCCCCTTCTTCCGGTGACACCCCCTCCGTTGTGACCTGCTCCCTGGGCACAGGCCCAAGACCACCCATGAGGAAGGGGCCTCTCTGTCTCTGCCGCCAGGGCAAAAGCGGGTCTGGAAGGGCAAGGAAGGCTTCCCTGGGCCTGCTCCAAGGACCTGCCATGACCTCCATGTTCTGACCAAGCCCACAGAGGAAAGCTCAGCCGGCCAGGGGTGCCTCACCGGCATCTACCCGCACCAGCCAGAGGCCTCTGAATGGGTGTCAGGAAGAGGAAGGGGCACCTACGTCCACTCTGGCCAGGGAAAAGGTCAGAGGCCTCATGGGAGGTGACAGATGGGGTGAGGTCATCAGCTGAGGACTGTGTCTCTTCTTCCTCTTCCCCAGAGAGCAAATCTTTCGCTATTTGTTCCTTGTGACAGGAAAGGAAAGAAAATACTGCGTTTCACTTTGTTTTACCCATCTCAAAAGGACACCAAGGAAAGGGTGGTAGAGCCGCCGCTGCAAGCTGCCCTCACCAGCAGCCGCTAGAGGCTTCCTGGGCTGTCACTCTCCCTGCAGACAGGAGAAGAGTTGCAGGGACAGACCAGCACAGTGGGGGACAGGGAGCAATGAAGCCCACCTCTGCTCAGCCACGTGGAGTGCCGGCTCCCTCCACTTCGTATCTGGGGCTGCGCCCTCCCTCTCCGGCCCTGCCGTATTTCCCAGCACAGCATGCAGGTCTGCCCCTCCATCCACCCCAAATCTGGACGTCGACTAGCCCACCCCACGGCCACCCTCAACCTGAGCTCACGCTCGCCGACCACGTCCACCTCACCTGAGCCCCCAGTGCCTCTCGCTGCTGACCCCACCCAGGCCCAGAGGTGGCCAGGGCCTTGCATGAATCCTGCTCTAGGGCCTTTGGCTGAGGCAGCTACAGGAAAGACTGGTGCTCACCTTGTCCAGAGTCATGTCCGGGAGGGCGGGGGCCGTGTCGCCACCCTCACTCTCGCGCTCTGAGATGGGGTCTGATGTCTCGTAGCCATACAGCGCAAGCAGCTCATCCAGGGGCATGTCACTGCTCTGGACAGGAAGAGATGGGCCCTGTCATGAGGGGCTGCCCTGGGCCCAGGCCCTCATTCTCCTGAGCCTCACTGGCCAGCACAACCAGGAACTCATGTCAACCCCACGCACATCCCCACATGGCAGTGCTGCCTGGCCAGCCCCAGGCCAGCCTCTGTCCAGAGCTCTCCATAGCATACGATGGGCACAGAGGAGACATCAGAGCCCAGAGGCCACCAGCTAGGGACAGGCACGCCTGGGGTGAGACCTCCCTGGGCACAGTGTGCTGCCCAAGGCTGACCCCAAGAACACAAGGATGGCCTGGTACCTAGCACTTGGCCACTCCAATTTATGACCTTGTTATGGTTTGTGTCTGGATGTCTCCCCAAAGCCTCCTGCAGTCATGGGTGTAGGCTTCTGGAGTTTTTGATCCATGGTCCAACGCTGGGATTATGGGTGTGAGCGCTACACCTGCCCTGGGGTGGGTAGTTTGCATACAATATAAGGGAGGAAAAAGGGCTTGCCCTCTGCCACTGCTCCCTTTTGTTGTTGCTTTTACTATCTTCTGCCACCATGAACTGTTGCCCTCTGCCTTGCGCTACCCTGCCTTGGAGCCAGCCAAGTACGGACTGAAACCTCCACAGACTGAACTAAATAAACCTTTCCTTCCTTAATTTTGGGCATCAGGTATTTTGTCTTAGCAAGGACAGAAAAGTAACCAAGACAGACCTCAACAAACAGAAGATGAAGAGACAGATCTGAAAACGGATTTGGTAAAATCCAACACCCAGACCTGATTTAAAAGAAAAACCTCAGAACACTAAGAAAACAGACTTTGCCCCAGTAACAGCCAGGCTGGGGCAGGAGAGACCAGAGCACCACAGGCGGCAGCAGTCACAGGCTGAGGCCACGCAGCACCACAGGAGGCAGAGTAAGACCGAGGCTCCTGGGCAGGAGGGGTCACTGCCTCTGGAGACTGCTGCACCTGCAGGACTGCATCCCGACCCTGTGGGTTGACATCAGCTCCCAAGCGCTTGAAACGGCCTTACCCCAGAAAGTCAGCACCTGCATCCTCACACCCTAACTCCTGTCTGACTCATCCCAAGGACTTCGGATCCACAGGAAAACCACCAACCTCCTCCCAGCCCTGCTCCCCTATCCAAACTGCTCCTCACGGGACCCATGTGTGGGACAATCAGTGTGCCGATCTGGTCCCAGTGGTGCATGTGCTGGGAGGATGGAAAGCGGCCCAGGGACTCTTGTAGCAGCACCAAGACACTACCTGCACCCTCTCCCACGATGACACTTGCACCACTGCTGAAGCCTCAGCAAGGGCAAGAAGCTGGCACAGGCACAGGCACAGCCCGGCACACGAGTCGTCATCACGGTGCCCCTTACAGATACAAATATCTGGGACAAAACTGCTAACTGTGGGAAATCTCACCAGAGCAGAGGTTTTACTTTGCTGTGCAGGAAACAGAAACACGCATGCCACCTGCTGGACACCAGGTGAGGTGGCCGCTCGAAGGGCACGTGTGCAGCGGAGTGGAAGGAGGAGCCACCCGTGTGGACTCCAAACAGTATTGCAGACACCAGCCACCCTACAGCGCTCCAGGGACGCTGCCTCCAACAAGAACCAGGGGACAACTCACCACACTCACTACCACAGCAAGACTCGCGCTTCCAAGCCACAGGTAACTTTAGAAAACGCGCGTCTAACCACCTCAACTTGACACAGTAAATCCTCAGTCTTCAGAAAACCTCAACGAGACTGGTGGGACACTAACTATAGGGAACACCCTACCCACAGGGCAGCCTTCATGTGGAGACAAGACCTGCACAGAAGGAACTAAGGTATAAGGAACAGGAGGGCAGGCCCTGCTCCACCAGGATTACTGTCTTCCTAAGACTCCAGGAACCTCAGTCACCAGCTGGAGAAGATAGAAAGAGCTTCCCCAGAAACCCATGCTGCTGGCTGCGCCTTGGACTTTTCAGTCCTGAACTATAAAAAAATTAAAGGTTGAAGCCACTGAGTCTCAGGAGCCACATTATGGCAGCCTTGGCAGACCAGACACTCACGAATGAGGTTTGAGCTTTGCAATGGAAGATCTGCGTGTCAGGAACTAAGGCGCTGCCGGTGCCGGGTGCAGAGCGGCTGGGATCTCACGTGGCTAAGGCTCAGCTGACTTCACCAGAACCAAGGAGAAGGTTCCTGGGCAAAGCCTGACACCACCGCTCTTTCGGAACTACAGACTGCTGGCTTTCGGGGGAGCATGGAAGGCCACACACATGGCCTTGAAAAGGCTCCAGATCTATGGAGCCGATGACACCTCAGCAAAAGGGGGACCTGCTGTGCCCAGAGATGTGGGGCGATGCAACAATTCCCTCCCTCCTTTCTCCTATTCTGGGATATGGAGTAATTTTTTCATCTTCAAAAAATATATTATTTCTACTAATATGTATTTGGTTTGCTCCTGCTCTGTTTCTACGGTACTAGGGATGGAACCCAGGCCTCACACATGCTAGGCAAGCACTCACCACAGAGCCGCACCCCAGCCCTGCTGTTGGCATCCTAATGAACTGGCAAATGCTGTTTCTTAAATGCCTCAGTTTGACCTGTGATGCAGAAGGCAACGGCTCCCAGCAGGGCTCCCTGCTCTCTGCGAACAGGTCCTAAGCCTGAGAGGAGAACCCAGACGCCCTGGCCCACGCACCTGGGAGATGAAGTCCTTGTCCAGCTCCTCTACGGGCTTGTCCGGGCCCCTCGAGGCCACCGCGCACTCCTCCCGGAGGCTGTAGTTCTGTGACAGGATCTCGGCGAGGCTGAACTGGTGGTCTGCAGAGCCCATGGACACCACTGTGGAGAAGAGCCCAGCCCAGGTAAGGTGAGCAGGTGCCTCACCCGCGCCCCGCCACCGAGTAGACATGGGGATGTCTTGGGGAGGGGAGGCAACGTGGCCCTGCTTTCCTCCAGGATGAAACCCATGGCATACACAAAGTGGGCCCTTGGCAGGGCTGGCCTCCCACGCGGGAAACCAAGAGAACCCACGGCAACAGGCGTGCCAAGGGGGAGAGGGTCCAGCAAGACACACACCGTGGCAGAGATGTGGGGCACGTGCTTCTTTCTGGGAGACACTTGGTCTTCCTCACACATAGAAGTTTCAAGGGTTGCGGGGACCAGTGGCACCAGTCAGGCAAGGGGGCAACAGCAGACTCAGGGGCCAGGCTGGCCCTGGCTCCACCTTCTGGGCACAGCAGAGTAAGGCCCTCATGCCCTAAACATGGGCCACACTGCGTAGGTCAGGGTAGGGACAGGTCTGGCAGGCCACAGCACTGGGGCAAGCAGCAGCCTGTGACAGGCACAGCCCACAGGAAGGGCACTGCCAGCAGAGAAAGGGTGTTCACGGCTATGTCTGGTCCTCAGCAGGTCAAATGCAAAATAAGCAACAAAAAGAAGAAATAGCCAGGGCTCCACCAACACCTGGCTGCGACATGGGGCCAGGCAGGGGCATGGGCAGGGCCACACGGCCAGCCCCCGGGTCAGGAAGCTGCAGCACCAGGGGAGGTCCTCCTGTGGGGCAGGGCAGGACGGAGACCAGGCAGCCCAAAGAATGCGCTCAGAGGCTCCCAAGCCTGGGCTCCTGCTGGCAGATCCCATCACAGAAACTACCCTGCACCAAGTCTTCCCGTGGTCCCTCCGGAGGGGCTGGGACTTGATCCCCAAGCAGCCAGCTCAGGAGAGCTGCAGAGACATGGAGTGTCTCTTGTCCAGCCTGTGCCCCACAACCTCCCCGAGATCTGCGCGCTGGTCCTCGCTGGGACAGAGAACGGGTGCGGTCCTGGTGACTCTGCCTGATGAAGCAGAAGCAGGGCCACCCTGGACTCAGCTCCTGCCCCTGCTCACACACACAGGCTATGGCGGGAGGACAGGGGCAAGGAAGGTACCTGCCGTCGTCTGCAAGCCAGGGTCCCGTGGGCACAGGCTGTGTGCAAGGCAGGGGGCCACTCGAGGACTCTGCCTCCCCAGCGAGGAGGCCTGCGGAAGGGGACAGCAGAGTTAGCTCGGCAGCCTGGGCTGCTGCTAGGCCCCCCAGAGTGGCACCCAGGAGCGAGCACAGGTCAGAGTCTGGCTCGCGGTGACCCTGGGGACGGCTTCCTCTCTGTGGCCAGGACTGGAGAAGTGGCACTGGGAGCAGGACAAGCAGGCAGCCACTGCCACATGCCTCCCACAACAGCTGCCCACACCCAGGGCACCACACATCAGATGTGCAAACTGCCAACTGCCCACGAAAAACCCCTGGGTTGCAACCTGAGCTGCAGTGTGGATGGACCCTGAGAACATGGTGCTCAATGAGAGAAGCCAGACACAGGGCCACGCGGTGTAGGACAACACTGGCCAGAACAAAATGTTCCGGGACCAGAGGTGAAGGCTGAACCAGCCTGTGAATGCACTGAAAATCATTTTTTCCACTTTACACTGCTACATTTACAGGACGTAAACTTGCAGTGTGTGAAGCTACGACAAGAAGGGGCTCTCGATCTGCAAAGCCACAGCTGCGCTCGGTGGTCCAAGGCGACATGTCCTCTCCATACCTCCGACCAGCAGTGTCCACCCTCACCACTGCTGGCAACACAGAACCCAAGGCCTGGGTCTGTGTAAGGCATCCACTGGGTCAGGAAGAACTAAGCTCGCTCTCCGTGCTAGTGAGGTTATCTTGTGCAAACACAGTAAAATCCTGATGAAAACTACTCAAATACATGAGTTTAGTGAGGCTGCAGAAGAATGTAAGATCAACATATGGAAATCCATTTTACTTCTGTGCCCTAGTATTGAGTAATCCACAAAAAAATAGTTCCATTCACAGCAGTACAGTCCAGAGATGGGTAAAGTGTATACTCCTTAAAACAAGGCAGTGTTGAGAAAAATTGAAGACCTACTTAAACAAAAAGACACCCCATGCTTATGGCTGAGAAAACAACACTAAGAGGGGCCTCGCGCGGTGACCTAGTGAGGGTCACCTCGATCAGAACTCCAGGGCTGCAGAAATCGACAAGTGTCTTCGAAAACATGCAGGGAAACTCAAGGGACCCAGAGTAGCCACAACAATCTTTTTTCGTTTGTTTGTTTGTTTGTTTGTTTGTTTAAATCTTGAAATAAGACACTCCTGATTTCAAAACTTATTGCAAAGCCACACTGATCAAAGCAGCATGGTGCTAGCCTAAAGACAAGCATGCAGACCCGCAGAACAGAACTGAGAGTCCACAATCAACCTACATCCACGCCAGCTGAGCTTGAGGACAGTACCAACACAACACAGCGGGGAACAGGCAGGCTTTTAGCAAATGGTACCCAGACAACTGATCCGTCATGCAGAGAACAGAGTTGGAGCCCACCAAATACCGGGTACTGGAATTAATTCTCAACAGGTTGAAAGGCCTTGACTGAAAAGAAAGCTACAACAATACAACTCTTAGAAAAAAAACATAAGAGAGAAGTATTCATGACCTTAGATTTGGCAACAATTTCTTAGATGAGACACAAAAAATACAAGCAACAAAAGAAAAAATAGACAAAGTGGATGTCATTAAAACTGAAAACTAGCCGGGTCTGGTGGCACATGCCTATAATCCCAGCACTCGGGAGGCTGAGGCAGGAGGATTGCTGTGAGTTCGAGACCACTCTGGGCTACAAAGTGAGTTCAAGGCCAGCTTGAACTGCATAGCGAGACCCTGTCTCAAAAAGACCAAAAAAAAAAAAAAAAAAAAAAGAAAGCTTTCATGCTTCAAAGGACACTACTGAGAAAGTGAAAAGAAAACTCAGAATGATAGGAAATATTTGTAAATTATGTATCTGTTAAGACATATAATACAAAGAACTCTTACAACTTGTATAATACAAAGAACACTTACAACTCAATAATAAAAAAATTAATCCAGTTTAAAATTGGGCATGGGAGGGGGCTGGGGATTTAGCTCAGCGGCAAAAGCGCCTGCCTGGCAAGCGCAACGTCGTGAGTTCGGTTCCCGGTACCGGAGAAAAACCAAAAAAAAATAAAATAAAATAAAATAAAATTGGGCATGGGACCTGATTATACATTTCTCTAAAGACACAGAAATGCCCAATAAGCACATGAAACCATGCTTCAATGCTGCACCATGGAAAAACAGTGCATCCCACTTATATTCAGCTTCTCAACCATTGAGCAGCTACAATCAGAAACACTGCTAATGACAAATGTTGGCAAGAACGTGGACAAATCGGAGCCCTCACAGTGCTGGTGGCAATCCCTCCACAAGTTAAGCATCGTGTCCACAGATAACCCAGGAATTTCCCACCAAGAGAAATGAAAACGTTGGTCTATACCAAAACCCGCCCATGGTGATCATAGCAGGATTATTTTGTAACAGTCAAAAATGGGAAATAACTGTAATGCCCGCCAGCTGATGAACAGCAATGCAAAAACACGACGCTCCACCATGAAAATGAAGGGAGCTCTGACATGCTTGGAGGTAAAATGACCTCCAAGATACGGAGTTCAGGGAGAGAAGCCAGACAGCAAGCCACATGGTGTGGGATTCATTTCACATGACATGTTCTGAACAGGCAAAGCCACAGAGAAAGTAGTTTCATGGCTGGCAGGAGCTTATTTTGAAACAATGAAAATATTCAAAACTTGATTGTGACAGTAATTCTACAACCCTGAAAACACTGAATCCCACCGATCTGTACACATTCCAAAGGGGTGTATTGCATGGTAAAGGAATTACATCTCAATAAAGCTGTTGCCCCCTTAAAAAGTAAATTAGAATATTTAACAAAATTAAGGTTAAACCTGACATGGTGGCACATGGCTGTCATCCCAGCACTCTGGAAGGCTGAGGCAAAAGGATCACAACTTCCAGCCCATCCTGGGCAACTTAGTCACTTGGCTAGACCCTGGTCAAAATAACATGGGCTGGAATGTAGCTCAGTTTGAAGGCCCTGGGTTCAATAAAATAAGTAAGGCGCTGGGTCCTCAAGAAAAACTTACAGGTGGTAAATATATCCTCCCCATAAGAGAAGCTAGGAAACCAAAGCTCAGAGAAGTCGAGTCACAGGGGCCAAGGATGTAGCTCAGTGGCATAAGCGCCTGCCTGGCAAATGCAAGGTCCCAAGTTCGATTCTTGATACCAAAAAAAAAAAGAGAAGTCGAGTCACTTACCTGAGCTCACACAGCAAGTATGTGCTACAACTACAAACTCAATCCAGACCTGGTATTCAAAAACCCCTGTGCTCAGAAGTACGAAGGATGGTACTCGATGTCAGCGCACAGCGCAGCCCCGGGTAAGAGCTGGGCAGCACAGCACCATCACACTGCATCCCCACACTAGGCTGTGAGGCTGGAGGTACAGAGATGTGTCCCCTAGAAGCAGAGTCAGGAGCCCCCTCGGTTCTAAGCAGGGATGATATGACCTGATCTGCTGCAGGCTGTGTGCCCCACAGTGGCAAGAGGGCAGCAAGAAGCAGAGGGAGAGGGACTGCAGAGACAGCTGGGATTGTCAAGGGTGTGAAAGCAAGGGGAGCACAGAGCACCTGGAACCACAGGCATGTCGGGCCTTGTGCCCTGGTGTACTGAGGCAAGGTGGCCTCACACCCTTCCTGGAAACCAGGCTGTTGTCAGCCACACACACACTGTGAAGCCACAGAGAGTTCCTGGTGTCCTCTGGAGCCATCCCTGGTCCCCTCCAAGACCTCAGGGTGGCGGGCAGAGGGGCTCCTTGAAAACCACTTCCTGCAGGGGTGGGCTGTGTTTGTACAATGAAGAGCCTGGACTGAGGGGGAGGTGTCAGCAAATGAGGCCACACTTTGCATGACAGGTTAACAGCACCCACAGCATCACTGTCCAGAAAGAATGAGAGCAATGGTGTGGGATCCCTTAGGGGTCTGAAGACGTAGTCTAGCCTGACTTGTCATCTAATGAAATCTGGACCAGAGGAGTAGAGAGAGAGGCAAGAAGCCAAGAGGGAGGCCCAACCAACAGGAGCAGCCTGTTCCCCAGGGACCCTAGCCTCAGAGCCCCAGTTCCTCTCCAGGTGACTCCTGCCCAGGCATGAGTTCACCCTAAACATCCAGGGCCCAGCTCTGACTTCGCTCTACCACATCAGACACCTCCATCTCCATCTCAGCTAGAAGCAGAGACCCAAACAGCACAAAACAGCCCTTCTCTCAGGGCAGCGACCAAGTTCTACTCCCACCCTGCAAAGCTGAACTCAAAACGACTCGAGGCAGCTTCCATTCTCCAAGGGGGCCACAGCCACACCTCTCAACCCATGCTCTTCCTTGGGCGTGACAGCTGGGGGTCCTCTCCATAGGACATGGCCAGGCTGGACCTGGGCAATAGGATGATGGCTGGCTCCCAAGGCTGGGTGCAGACTGCCAATCAGTTTCCATCTGGCATCTGTTGGGACAGCCACTCCTGAAACACGGCTGCCATGCTGTAAGGAAGCCCAAGCCACCCAGGCCACATGCAGGTGTCTCTGCCACGACTAGACACGAGGGAGGAGGGCAACACACACACTCCAGGCCAGTCACAGGAAGGACCTTGAGTGAGAACTGCCTGGCCCAGCCCACTATCCCTGAGGACCACGGAAGACAGGAATATCAGCCGCCGTTGTGTGAAGGAGCAGGGGGTAAGGTGATTCAAAATGAAGGACAGGGAAAGAGAATGATGCGCCCCCATCTCCCACCTCCTCCTCACTCCACCCAGCCCATGAGGGCACTGGACACCCTAGCCCCAACCTCCCTCCTCCATGAGCATCTGCTCTGGGCCACCCAAGAAACAGGTTCTGCTCGTCTCCACCCATGCAGAGTCACCAGTCCAGCTAGGACACAAGACAGCACATGGATGGACATGTACACAGCTGAAAGGAGTCATCAGGCTCAGGAATAAAGGAGATGGGATGGGGCTGTGCAACTTGGACCAGAGACAGAGAGAGGTGCAACAGTTCACAGGCAGAGCCCCAAGCACAGAGCCCACTAGAAAACAGAAGGAGCTTGGGGCTAGAGGGTCAGTGGAAACTACACCATGGGGCTGGGGTCACGGGAAAGAGATGCGTTTCATCCTAAGAGCAGTGACAAGCCACGCAGGCTTTGCACAGGAGTGAACGCCGGTGTGCTAAGATATATAAAGTTTAAACCAGTGTGTGTGAGAGCGTGGTGATGTGCTCCCATTTTCCACTGTGGCACTAATTACCTCGAGAGAAAAATACTACAGTACAGTCAAGACGCTAATACAGACCAAGCACAATCAGGTTACACAGAGAGTTCTAGGAGTTAAAAACAGCTAAATATCAGCAGTTTCATAGGCTCACCCTGTGAAAATCACATAGGCAAGCCACTGTGCCAAGAACAGGGTAGTCCTCTTAGCTCCAGGATGCCAAGCACCACTGCCCACTGTAGACATGAGAAAACTGAGGCCAAGTCCTTCTGCCACATGAGCTCCAGGGTAGGTAAGGCCTCTGGGCCACAGACTGCCAAGACTCAACACGTCTGTCACTCCTTGATGATCAGTGTCCCTCTCAGACTCTAAATCCCCATGGGACAGGGCCCCCAGAGCCAACGTGAAGCCAGGCACCAAGGGCCAAGAGCCCTGAGAAAATCAAACCAAATTTACTCAACAGCTAGGCTTGGTGGTACACAACTGTAATCCCCGTATTTAGGGGGTGGAGCCTGGAGGAAGGCTGAGTTGAAGCCATCTTAGGTTCCATGGTGAGTTCAAGGTCAGCCTAAACTACACATGGAGACCCTGTCTCAAACAAACATACAAACAAAAAGGCACTCAACAGGGCTCCAAGCAAAACAGGCAACAGACCACATGGCTGCTGTGAGCACTCCAGAAACCCCCACAGGGCAAGGCAGAAGCAACAGCCCAAACCTGGCAGCTCTCGGGCAGGCTGGCTGGAGTCTTGACCTGCACAGCCCAAGACACGACCACTTGCTAGACAGGGGATGCTGCCCAAATGCCACCCAGCTCCCAGAAGGCAGGCTAGCCGTAACTAAGCCAGAACACCCATCCCATCACCATGCTCTAAGGGGACACCAGACCTGAATTCTGCCCGCGAAATTCAAGGCCAACAAGCATCCCCATGAGGACTCAGTTTCCCTAAATGTCCCATGAGGAAGGACAACTAGGTATCTAAGAATGCTCTGGACTCAGCCACCCAGCTGAAGGCGGAAACTGGTCCTTGAGGTCTAGCACCTCGACGTCTACACCCTCTGGCACAACACTGGGCCTGCTGCAGCCCAGGGAAGGCCCCTGACGGAAAAGAATGGCCAGCTAGTCCTGCCCTCCACATCATCCACCCGTGTTGTGCCAAGACATTAACTACTCAGAGCAGCCCCTGATCAGACCAGACTTCCAGTCCCCGCTTTCACAAAGCTGCTGTATCTCTTAATGTGGGTGACTTCTCTCTGAGCCCCAGCGGCTGCATGCGCGAGATCAGGGTTATTTCTGGGGGCTGCAGACCTGTTTTAATTTCTGCAGGACCAGAGCCCAACACAGGGCCAGCACCCAGCAGCCACACACCAAGTCACATTTATCCAACCTGGGCAGCCGCTGCGCCTCCCGCATCACCTCTCTCCCTCCTCACCAGGACCCAGCATGCACAGGTTTGCCCTCTCCTGCCCACCATTCCCAAACCAAGAGAGCTCCCAAAGCCAAAGTTTCCCTTACTGGTGGGACCCGACTTGGGGCTATGTGTTGTCCATCTCTATTTTACACAGTGCTGGATGAGTTTGATCGAACATCGCAGTCCCAAACCCCAGATTTCTCAAGTCGGAGAAATTCTGCATTCCAAAAAACACAGCTGGCACCAAGTATTTCCGAGAAGTAACTCCACGCCCGGGGCAACGGGACTACACCAGCCCTGAGGTCAGCCCAGCAGATCCCCACCCGCCGGGCCTGTCCCAGTCGGGGGTGCAAATCCGTTGGTGTGCCCACCCGTGGGGCTCGAAGTCCATCCCGGACTCCCCAGGGCCCAGCACTCAGCAAAGTTGTCCAGTGCGTGGAGAAGAGGAAAGAAGCCCCGGGCCTCGCTATTTCCGCCCCTCCCCCGCCCCCAGACCCCCAGGCCCCCAGACCCCTAGGCCCCCAGCCCGCCGCCCCCAGCCCCCACCCCCCAGCCCGCACCCCCCAGCCCGCCGCCCCCAGCCCCCACCCCCCAGCCCGCACCCCCCAGCCCGCCGCCCCCACCTCCCCACGGGCGCCCCCGCCCCCTCCGCCTCGCCCCGCCCGCCCCAAGCCCCTCCGAGCCCCGCGCCAGCGCATGCGCACTGCAGCCGGCGATGTGGCAGCCGCGGGATGGGGGGGCCAGGGCCGGGGCCGGGCCGGGCCGGGGGCGGCAGCCGACAGAGCCTCGAGCCCCTCAGGCCCCGGGAAGGCGGGAAGCCCGTGGTGCGGCCTCAGAGGCTCAGGGCAGGGGTTTTCGGCCTCGGGCCTCAGCAAACCTGACCCCAGTGGCGGCAACGCGAACACAGGGCGGGGGGCCGGCTCCCCCGGCCCGCTCACTCACCTCCGCCATGGCCGTGTGTGCGCGGGAGGCGGTGGCCGCGCCGGGATCCCCGGATGCGGAGCCGCGCGCTCATTGGCTGCAGCCCTAGAGGGCGGGGTCGGGGCGGGGCAGGGGTGGGTCGGGACGCATAGTAGGTGCGCGGGGCGGGGAGGGGTCTCCAGTCCCCGCCGCCGGTCCGCTTCCTTCTCTGAGTTGGCGAACCGCGGGGCCTGTCCCTGGTTGCGGATGGAGGAGGTCGTTCGTACGCGTACTAGTCCTGATAGCTACACCTGCGCGGGGACCCGTGTACCCTCCTGATGCCATCGGGCATGGGACAGTGCTGATGCTGTCCTGGTCGCTCAGAGTGGGGAGCAGGAGGCAGGAGACCCCACCCTGGCAGTTGGGTGTAGCAGGGAGGTGCGCCGGGGGCGCGCTGGGGGCCAGCCGGGGCCGCAGGACAGTCGTGCCTCCTGGCCCCAGAAGAAGATGGGGACTGGGGCTGGGGATTTAGCTCAGCGGCACAGCGCCTGCCGGTAAGCGCAAGGTCGTGAGTTCGATCCCCGGTACCGGAAAAAAAAAACCAAAAAACAAAAAAAAAAGAATAAGGTGGGGACTCAAGGGCGCCCCTTTCCGAACATGAACCGCTCGCATGCTGGTGCAGCTCGAGGGTCTTGACTCCTAAGAGGTCTCCAGCCCTATTCCTCAGCTCTGCCTTCATGAGGGACAGGATCCTGCCTTTGTGACCAGGATTTTTCAGAAAAAGCGGAAAAGCTATATCTTTTCTTGCCCCCATGAACTAAACACGTGTCTGTTCAGCCTTCGACTGGGCACCCAGATGAGAGGCCATGAGACACAGCGACAGGTCTAGAGCCACGAGGAAGGCTTGAGTCAGCCTGGCACGACCAGAAGAGACTCCTGGGGGGACTTGGGGGTGGGGGGTGAGTCACCAAGGAGAGGGGTGGAGTGATGAAGAGAAGGGTATCTTCAAGGTCGGAGAGTCTCTCCTGTGGACTGGTGACTTGCAATGCAGAAGCAAGGCAACCTGCTGGCCAGGTGACATGCCTGAACCCCGCAGTGAGGAGTGGGGTTTGAGATACCCTGAGCTGCACACAGCACCCTGGTCTGACAGAAATCCTGGAGGAAACTTTGGCTTTTCAAGTCTTCCAGTCAGGTCAGCAAAATTCGACAGTGATCCCAGGCCAGACCCAGTGGAGGTGGGGAGGTGACACAGGATGGTGTTGAGATCATGACAGATTCAGAGTTAAGGTGTAGAGTGAAGTATTGGATCAATGCTAAGTTTACTGAAATCAGTAAGTGTCCCAATGTTGGGTGGAGGGATATTCCTATTTGAAAATTCCCACTGGAGTGTTTAAAGACCCACAGTGTATACAACTTGCTCTCAACATGGTTCAGAAAAAAATATATTCTGTAACTACAAAACAGAGGGAGAAACTAGATGTGGTAGCCCACACCTGTAATCCCAGCACGCAGGAAGTTGAGGCCAGGGAATTGCTGCAAGTTCAGAGCCAGCCTGGACCACATAGTGAGTCCCTGCCAAAAAACAAAACAAACAAACAAAAAGATACCGGGGCAAAAAGAGAGGTCGAAAGCCGGACATGGTGGTGCATACCTGTTATCCCAGCAGTTGGGAGGCTGAGGTGGGATAATCATTACAAGTATGAGGCCAGCAGCTAAACAGTGAGTTCAAGGCCAGCCCAAACTACGTTGCAAGACTCTGTCTCAAAAATCAATCAGAAAAGAGAATAATATAAAAGCAAGCAAGGTAAGATGTTAATAGCTGAATCTGGGAATGGGTATGTGGGTTTGGTTTTTTTTTTACTATAATTATTCTTGCAATTATTCTAAGCATGAAGTGATTTTCTAATAAAAAGTGAAAGAAAAAACCCAGCACACAGAGGTCAGTGAGTCTCAGGCTGAGCCCTGGAGCACATGGGTGAGCCAGAGACGGGTCAGTGCAGTGGGTCCAGGGCAGCAACATCATCTTTTGCAAGCACACTTGGAGGAGCAGATTTTGGAGCCCAGCTTGTGGGTCTGAACAGCACTGTGGCATTAGGTGCTCCCAGAAGCACTCCCTGGCTCCTGGGCAAGTGATGGCAAAGAGCTTCATCCCCGAGGCCCTTCGTTAGTATGAAGAGAGCCACTTAACCAAGGCCAAACCTCCGTCAGAGAGGCTGCCTGTGTCTAACAGTGGGTGACCAGCCACCTATGACCAGTGAGGGACGAGCTGGAAGCCTCAGAGAGCTTTAGCATCTCGGGAGGTGCTGCTTTCTTTCCTCTGGGGTCCTACTCCTCTTGCTCCCTGACAGGGGCTGACCCCGTCCCTAAATCTTCCTGCATGTAATCTATCTCCTAAAGTCTGTTAGTCTGTTTCCTGGGTCCTAACCTTTGACATAAAGTGTAAGGCAGATTTTAAAAGGAAACAAAAAGCCAGGTGTGGTGGTGCACACCTGTAACTCCAGCACTTGGGAGGCTGAGGCAGAAAGATCGCCAAGAGTTGAGGCCAGCCTTCACCCTGTCTCAGTAAAACAAAACAGAAAGCAACCAAAAGAAGCAGCTTGGTCCATTTGCACTACTATCATAAAATACCGCAGACTGAAGTAGCAGAATTGTTCCAGCTACTGGGGGATGATGAAGCAGGAGGATTATTTAAGCTCAGGAGTTCAAGACCAGCTTTGGCATCTTAGTAAGCCCATCAAAAAAAAAAATTTTTTTTTTTTGTAACACAAACTGGGTAGCTAATAAAGAATGATATTTATTCCTCACAGTTCTGGAAACTAGAAGTTTAATATCAAGGTATCAGCAGCATTGGACTTGGTGAGTCCCAATCACAGCTTCCAAGATGGTGCCTCACTGTTGAGGGAGAAATGCTGCTTCCTCCCTGCTGGAGAGGACAGACGACAGGAGAACACCCTCGAGCCCTTTCAGGCGGGTGCTGATCTCAGGAGGGCTTGTGACTGAGTCGACTTCCCAAAGCCACATCTCTCTGTATTGTCATACCAGGGGCTAAATAAATTCTGGAAGGGACACCGTCCTCAAGTCACAGCAGAGAGCAATATGGACTGAAAGTGTGGCATAAATGTGCTGAGGAATTGGGAGGAAATGCTTGTTCCATCAAGAGACAGGTATAGGCTAAACTCAGAAGGCTTTGCCAGCTGTGATGGCACACACTCATCCTCCCAGCTGTCTTGGGTACTTTCTCTCATTGCTGAGACAAAATACCTGACACCCAAAATGAAGGAAGGAAAGGCTTATTTAGCTCACAATCTGAGGAGGTTTCAGTCCATACTCAGCTGGCTCCAAGGCAGAGTGGCACAGGGCAGAGGGCAACAGTTCATGGCAGCAGAAGATAGCAAAAGCAACAAGAGCAAAAGGGAGGAGTGGTAGCAAGCAGCCTCTTTCTCTCCCTTACACATGCAAACTACCCACCCCATGGGCAGGTGTAGCACTCAAGCCCATAATCCCAGCCTTGGACTATGGATCAATCAAAAATCTAGAAACCCACCCCATGACTGCATGAGGATCTGGGGGGACATCCAGACACAAACCATAACACTAGTTCTCCAAAGGCTGAGGCAGGAGAATTGCCTCAAGTTTGAGGCTAGCCTGAGCTACATTGCAAGACTTTGTGTCAAAAAGGAAAACAGGAAGAAAGAAAGGAAGGTCACAGGGCAAACTCAACTGTGTGCTGCACACAGAGCAGACCTGGCTCCAGCTCTGCCCCCGGGGGTCCTCTCCCACTGCAGTCCTATCCAGCACCTGTGTCCGCTGGGGGCAATTTTCATCACTGTCCACCGCCACTGGCCACAGTGTCTGGGCCTTGTTACCCCCTGGACAGGAGAGCCTCGCCACCAGGAAATGGTTGCATGCCCCCAGAGGGCAACAGGGCGTAGCTCTGTCCTGCAGAATGACCAGCTGTGGGCAAGGCTGCCCCGGGGAGAAATCCTGGCCGGGCTGAGCACGGGGTCCAGGGGTTCCCTGGCCTGGATTCACCACGTATTGTTTCTGTACTTTTTTTCTGAGATTTGGATGGTTTGTATTTTTACTCTAGTATTTTAATTCTATTCCTTCAGACCAACACAGTCCAATAGGAGTGTGATGAGATTTAAATTCTTTCAGTAACCAGATTCCTTTGTTTGTTTGTTTTAATGCAGGGTCTCACTACGTGGCCCAGGCTCGCCTTGAACTCACATGATCTCCCTGCCTCAGCCTCCTGAGTGGTGGAAATACAGGCATGCACCACCACATAAAGCAGTAACCGGATTTAAAAAGGAGAAACAAATAAAATTAATTTTAATAATGTATCTTAACAAGCCTATCTTTAGACTTTTATCTTTCCAATATGCTTTATAAATATAAATTTGTATGTGTGTGTGTGTCTTTTTGAGACAGGGTCTCGCTATGCAGTTCAGGTTGGCCCTGAGCTCACTTTGCAGCCCAGGCTGGTCTCAAACTCACAACAATCCTCCTGCCTCAGCCTCCCGAGTGCTGGGATTATAGCTGTGGACCACCATGCCTGGCATGAGACCCTGATTTTTTTTTTTTTAATTTCAAAGAGAGCAGTAAAAAAAAAAAAAAAAAAAACAAAATACAAACAAAACGAAGAACATTAAAAATGATACAATGTTTCAAACCAAATGATAGAAATTAACGGTGGTTGTTATATTACATATTGTTATCTTCAATGAAGTTGCTCAGATTACCAGATGTAAGAAAGCAAGATTGATCAAACCATTAAAGAGAATAAGAAAATAGTAATTTAAGAAAACATTAGAGACAATACAGAGTTTCGCTAGACAAGATGGTCGTGTTATAGGCAGCTGAGTTAGATAGAAATATTACAGGCAGTCAGGGCCAGGCCCTCGAAGGAGCCAACATGAAAGAGAATAGCCGGGTATGGTGGCGCACGCCTGTAATCCCAATGCTTGGGAGGCTGAGGCAGGAGGATCCTTGTGCGTTCGAGACCAGCCTGGGCTACAAAGTGAGCTCAAGTCCAACCTGAACTGCAAAGCGAGACCCTGTCTCAAAAAGACAAAAAAAGAAAGAAAGAAAGAGAAGACACATATTTGCTGTGGGCCAGACCTCAAGACAAAAGATTAGACAAATACACCCACATACCTCCCTAGGTGTGAACATCAGGGATTGATATTCTAAATAGGTAGCAATCACCTTCAAGAGTCCTTGACCCAACCCCTTACAGGAAATGCCCCTGTTCTGTATTCATGCCCGTTTGCTATGTGACTCGTTTCCCTGTTTGATCCCGATTTAATCAATTTTACCTGAACAATTCTTATTGGCTGACCATAGTTTTGTCAATTTTTTCCTTGGGCCTGCCTCACCTCATGGTTTTGCTCTATAAAGTCCCTAGAAAAGACAGAGTCTTGGGTAACCCACTCGGGCCCCTCTTCTGTCCCTCTCTTGGACAGAAGATTTCTTTTCTTTCCATCAACAAAGATATTCTGCTCTTAACCTCCGTTGTTCCTAAAATTCACTCTTCGATTTTAGAGAACACAGACGTCCCAGATATCATTCAGGTTGGGAGTTTTTATTTTCCTGTAACAGTAGGAATTCACCAGTGGTTGTTATACTGCATATTGTTGTCTTCATATCAGTTACTCAGATTACCAGATATAAGCATGCAAAATTGGTCAAAATATAAACAAAAATTTAAGTATTAACTTTTCCTTTCAATAAACCACTAGACGGGGCTGGGGATTTAGCTCAGTGGCACAGCACTTGCCTGGCAAGAGCAAGTTCGATTCCTGGTACCGGAAGAAAAACAAAACAAAAACAAAAAGCAAAACAAAAAACAAACCACCAG
Source organism: Chinchilla lanigera (assembly GCF_000276665.1). Taxonomy (NCBI): domain Eukaryota; kingdom Metazoa; phylum Chordata; class Mammalia; order Rodentia; family Chinchillidae; genus Chinchilla; species Chinchilla lanigera. The sequence goes on along the minus strand of NW_004955495.1, from coordinate 7,273,744 downwards.
ACATCAGCAGTACAGTTATCTCAGCTATCTATCTATATATATATATTTTTTTTTTTTTTGCCTTAATTCTTTCTTTTTCTTCTTTCCATCATGCCAGTTGTTCCTTCCTTTGAGCAATGTCTTTCCCTTTCATATTATTTTTTTCTTTTTTTTTTGTCTTTTTGAGACAGGGTCTCGCTATGGCGTTCAGACTGGCCTTGAGCTCACTTTGTAGCCCAGGCTGGTCTCGAACTCACAATCTTTCTGCCTCAGCCTCCTGAGTGCTGGGATTACAGGCGTGTGCCACAACGCCCGGCTCCCTTTCATATTATCTATGGTACATTTTGGGCTTTATTTACTCTTTCAGGTTCTTACACTGGGGAAACAAAATGATATTTACACATGTAGGTCCAATTCATTTCACTTAAAACAAACAAAAAACAAAACACAACAAAACAAAAAGTCAATTTATTTCACTTATGAGTATGGTCTCTAGTTGCATCCATTTACCTATAAAAGCCTTGAGTTTATCTTTTTTATAGCTAAATAATACTCCATTGTATAAAAATACCATCTTTTTTGTCCATTCCTCAGCTGATGGGCATTTGGGTTGTTTCCAAGATTTAGCTATGACAAATTGTGCTGCTATAAACACAGGTGCACATATATCGCTGTGGTATGATATTTTTAATTCTTCTGGAAAAATACGCAGAAGGGGAATAGCTGGGTTAAGTGGGACTTCTAATCCTAGTTTTATTTTATTTTATTTTTTTATGGTTTCTTTTTTTTTTCTTTGTACCAGGAATCGAACTCAGGACCTTGCACTTGCCAGACAGGAGCTTATGCCACTGAGCTATATCCCTGGCTCTTCTAGTCCTAGTGCTGTGAGGAGTCTCTAAACTGATTTCCACAGTGGTTTCACCAATCTACACTCCCACCAGCAGTGGAGAAGGGTTCCTTTCTCCCCACAGCCTCTCCAGCATTTGTCATTGGTTGGTTTCTTGATGATAGATAGCCATTCTTTCTGGGGTGAGATGGAATCTCAGTGCTGTTTTAATTTGCATCTCTTGAATGACTAATGATGTTGAATATTTTTTCATATATTTATTTGCCACTAGTATTTCTTCATCCAAGAAGTGCGTATTCATCTCAGATGCCCATTTTTGGATTGGGTCTTTGAATTTTGGGGGCCTGATTCTTTTTACTTCGATATGTTCTAGATAGAAGTCCTTTGTCTGAGGGGCAATTGGCTAAAAATTTTTTCCCAATTCTTGGGTTTTCTTTTTCCTCTGTTGGTGACTTCTTCTGATGTGCAAAAACTTTTCAATAAGAGGAGATCCCAGTTGTTGATTCTTTGAAGTATTTCCCATGCAGTTTGGTTATTGTTCAGGAACTCTTTGCCTACCCCTGTGGAGACCCTGGTTTAAACCACCCCCCAGAGGTCATTTAAACCTTCTCAACCTTTTGTTTACCTTCTCAGTTGAGCCAGGTTATGGCCTTCTAGCGCTGGGTCTAGCAGGCAAGAGACATAAATCTAGCAGAGGAATGTTGCCGTGGGGCTGTCTTAGGTGACTTCAGCTAAGACTTAGCCACCAAGTCCTAGAAGTTGCAGTCTTCTTACCAATGATTTCATCTCCTACCTGTCTGATTTCTTCTATCTTACTTCACTAACGCATATTTTTCATCACCTTCCCCTCCCGCCTTGTCCTTCCCCTCATCTCCTGATCTCCTTCCATTTGAGAAAGATTATCTCTCTCATTTCCTACTGTCTAGCCTTTATTGTACTCTTTATTTATACTTTGGATTTCTTATATAAAAGAAACCATGCTATATGTAAGCATGTGTGTCTGATTTACTTCATTTCACATTACAGTCTCAAAGCATATCCACTTTACTACAAATGATTCAAGTTTACCCTCCTTTTTTTTTTTCTTTTGGTTTTTTTCTGGTATCGGGAATCGAACTCACGACCTTGCGCTTGCCAGGCAGGCGCTACGCTGCTGAACTAAATCCCCAGCCCCCCAAGTTTACCCTTCTTTATGGCAAAGTAGCGCTTCGTTGTGTGTACTTACCGCGCCTTGTTTATCCATTCATCTGTTCATGGACATAGAGGCCTCTTCCAAGGTTTGTTATGAGCTGTGCTGCTATAAGCACGGGTAAGAATGTATCATTGTAATATGCTGTGTTTAAGTCTTTCAGGAAGTTAATTTAGGAGGGGAAGAAGCCTGGCGTGGTGGCGCACACCTGTAATCCCAGCACTCGGGAGGCTGAGGCAGGAGGATCATTGTCAGTTCGAGGCCAGCCTGAGCTACAAAGTGAGCTCAAAGCCAGCCTGAACTGCATAGCGGGACCCTGCCTCAAAAAGACAAAAAAAAAAAAAGGAGGAGAATAGCTGGGTCAGGTGGAATTTCTAGTTTTAGTTCTCAATCCCATTATTACAAAGAATATCAGCTTGTGTCCCCTTTGCCCCATCTTCCCTCTCCTGGATTACAGAATTCTAGTTAACATCACACTGTTTCCTTAGTCTTTACCATCAGAGTCTTAGATATATTTCCGCTTCTATTACTGCAACAATCACTTTTAAATAGCACTGTCTGTGTTATTTCACGTCCACCACTTACTTCTCCAACCCCTCAATTCCTGTTCATTACACCATTTCTTTTCATTAGTTCATGCCTGCAGTCTGTAATGTTTACCTTCCCCGTGTGGACTTGGTGGGTGCACACGCACATCTGAATTCCTGTTTCCATCCTTTCCCTCCCCGCTCTCTCCCTTCCTTTTTTTTTTTTTAGACAGGATTTTTCTATATAGTTCAGGCTGGCCTCAAACTCAGGGTGACCCTCCTGCCTCAGCCTCCTGAGTGTTAGGATTACAGATGTGTATCACCATGCCCAGCTATTCTCCCCTCCATCTCTTTTTCCCCTTCCCTTTTGAGAGACATCAACCTCCCCACTTTTTTTTTTTTCTTCTGGTACTGGGAATCAAACTCAGGGACTGTGCCCTTGAACTACATCCCTGGCCCTCTCCCTACTTTTTATTATCTATCCTTTAAATTGCTCTTTATTTTTCTAACATCAAGATTTATCTCTCTCTCTTTTTTTTTTCCCAGTACTAGGAATCGAACTCACAACCTTGCACTTGCCAGGCAGGCACTGTGCCGCTGAGCTCAATCCCCAGCCCCTAACATCAAGATTGATGGCTGGGCGTGGTGGCACGATCCTGTGATCCCAGCGCTTGGGAAGCTGAGGCAGGAGGATTGTTGCAAATTTGAGACCAGCTGGGGCTACAAGGCCAGCCTGAACTGCATAGCAAGACGCTGTCTCAAAAAGACAAAAAAGAAAAAAAAAAAATTTATGGCCTTTCCGCTCACAGCCATTCTCCTTGGACCTGATTTAATGCTGATCCTCAACTCAAATGGATCCAGTCTCTCCTCATCTGTTCTTCCCGTGATCTCTCAGTTTGCTTTCAGTGGGCTGGAAATAATCCTCATTCAGTTTCCTTGGGAAGTTTCCTTTGCTTCTTGAATGTCCAGGAACAGGCATCTGCCTTCTTTATCCACAGAGGACAGCTGGGCTGTGTGGCTCCCTCAGCAGACCGCCTGCCTCAGAGCAGAGCCGGGAGCCCCATGGAAGGCCGCGGCTTCGTGGGGAGCATCCTGGTCTCCTGTCTGGTACCCAAAGTGTTCTCTTCAGCGATGGCCTTAGTGCCACCCACTGGGTGTCATTGTCTTGGGACCTGGTGAACTTTTTCAATCTCTAGAATAAAGTCTTCTGTTTTCCAATTACTGTTGTTTTGGGTTTTTTTGAGACAGAACCCTTCACAAGAGCTCACTTCTGTGACTTCATCAGCTGGCAGGGCCCACCTGAGACTACCACCTCTGGGGGAAGGTTTCCTTTTTTCTTTTTTGGTATTTACTTATTTATTTATTTATCTATTTATTTATTTGGTTATTTTGAGACAGGATCTCACTATGTAGTCTGGGCTGGCCTTGAACTCATTATGTAGCCCAGGCTGGCCTCAGTGTCACAGTGATCCTCCTGCCTCAGCTTCCCAAGTACTGGGATTACAGGCGTGCACTACCACGCTTGGTGGAGAAGAGGATTTCAACTCATGCACTTGGGGGCCCCAGCTGGGGCCATGGCCTTTCCTAACCTCTTGGACCTCAGACTCCACTGTCCCTGCTCGCCAGTCACCATGAGAATCAAGGAATCTGCAGCCTGGTGGTGAGATTACTGGAGACACTGTCCTGAGTTTACGATGCCCTGGGGCTCCCGGGAGAGGAAGTTCTGAGGCAAAGCAGCCAAGTCTGACCTCAGAGGTGCTCGGCAGGACTGAAGACAGTGACCCCACAAATAAGAGGGCTGCACAGACCACAGGATGTGAAAATTCAACATTATTATTTTCAGCCTCAGCCTGCAGCCCCCCCTCACGCCCATCCCCGGCCTTGGAGCCCAGAGCAGACACGGAAACAGGCAGGGTGCACTTGGGCGTTTACTGGGAGAGAGCTAGCAGGCCAGGCACCTGGTCACACTTTCTTGGTAATGCTTTTGGGGGTGGCGAGCTCATATAGGCGCGGGGACGCCCGAGCCACCAGAGAGGCCGGGGAGATGTAGTAGGGGTTGTAGTCCTCGTTAAGGTCCTTGCGGACCTTGGGCTGAGCCAGGGAGATGATCCGCGGACTGGCCACAGCCTTCTTGGTGATGTCCAGCACCTCCCAGCGAGGACTGCGGTCAGGAACACACTTTTCTGACTGGGCCTTAGGCACTAGAGGGACAGGAAAGAGGAACGGCACTGAGCTCAGCTTTCTCAGTCATAGCTCCCAATTCAAATGGCCTGTCCATGGATGAAGGAAAAACACACGGCACGCTCTGTCTTCACACTAGAATACTACTCAGCCAGGAAAAGGAGTGAGGCTTTGACCCGGCCCTAATGTAGAGGGATGTTGAGGATGCCATGCTCAGTGAGAGACATCAGACACAGAAGGACACACAGCGTGGGCTCCATGGACAGGAAACGCCCAGGACAGGGACTCCAGAGACAGGAAGTGGACTCGTGGGTACCAGGGCCGGGAGGGGACAGGCGACTGCTCACAGGGATAGTATTACTTTTGGAGTGCAGAAATGATCTGGAATTAGACAGTGATGATGGTCGGCAACTTCACAAATATTAAAAGCCGCCCTCTTAAAGGGTAAAGTGTAAAGAAAGAATATTTCACTTGGCCACAATTCGCAGAGAGGACTCAGGCGCAGGCCAGGAGTGAGACAGGAGAGAAGGGCCCAATACTTCCTAAGAGGTCCTTTCTATTTTTCTGGGGCGGACCCCAAGCCAGGCAGTCAATCTGGCCATGCCAGGCACCCCATGGCCGCTCCAAGAAACACTGGCTCTGGCCGCAGCAGACTTCGAGCACAGACCCATCCCAGATGATAACACCCCAGGGCCTCGTCAGTCAGGTCCACGAGGGTCCCCTCCCCAGCCCACGACCATGCGTAAGCTGCCTTCCTCCTGTGTAAGCAGCCCCTTCCCACCTTACCCGGGCCCTCTGCGTGCTGTCGCCCCTGGTGCTCCATCCTAAGTAGTAACAAAGCCTCTTCCGGGTGGAATATTTTTCCTATTCATGATTTCTATCTCAGGCAGAGCACACTGAGCTGAGACCCTACAGGCTGCTAACACCAGAGGTTGCCAGCACCAAAAGCAGCCAGAAGCCGGCTGCTGAGATGCTGGCTGGCAGAAGGGAGGGACCAAGAGCAATGCTGAAGAGCCAGCGGCTGCCATCTTCGGCGGCTGGGAGAGTCCAGGGGCTGCCGGCAGTGGCTGCTCTGAGCGGAGAGCTGCTGGCCTCCCGAGCTCAGGCTGCTAACGCTAAAAGAGCTCCGCCTCGCCAGTTTGTGATTTCCGGACAAGCTGAGCAAGAACCCTCGGCCGACTGGTAGCATTCTCCCAGCCAGAACAAGGACCCTGCACTTTAGAGGACCCACAAGAAAAAGTGACTGTCACCTGCAGGCTCGAGAACCAGCCCATGGTCATGTGTGGCAGTGCACACTTGTAAGCCCTGCCCTCAGAGGCAGGAGGATCGCTATGGGTTCAAGGCCAGCCTGGGCTACAGAGTGAGACTCTGTCTCAAAAATACCCCAAAGAAAGAAAGAAAGAAAGAAAGACAGAAAAAAAGAAAAGAAAGAACGAGTCAGCCCAAGACAGATTCCACCCTGCACACAGCTAAGAATCCTCTCTGACAGGAGCAGGGGAACTCAGGTCCCCCCAGGACAGCCGGCCCGGAGGTCAGGGAGAGGAGGAACTTGGTCTTTCTGTGCCCTGCTTTCTCCCACTTCAGCCCACTGTGGGCAGGAGGCAGCAAGGGGGCATCTCCTGGTGTCCCCTCCTCCCATCCAGGGCATGACCCCCACACTCCCTTGACAACAGAACTGCATCTCCCTTTAGTCTGGGGGTTTGGGCCTGGAGTCTGAGGGCCTCCGTGGCTCCCCTCCCAGCCCCTCTGAGCTGGAGCCGCTCACAGATGAACAAAAGCCCCCTATTTCATCCTCATGGCAGACAAGTCTCAAGACATGTCCCCAAGCCTACAACTCAGCCAGTGTGTGGGTCACAGGCTGGAGCACCGCCTGGCACGCAGGGGCCCTGCTTCCATCCTGGAAAGTCTGGCCCCAGCTCTTTGTGGGTGACCCGCCCTCACCTCCACACTAACGTGCCGTGTGATTTCCCTGTGCCTCCCAAGACAGGTTCGTGTGTACGGACACAGGTAGGTGGTGTGTGACACTTAACAGACACCTGGGGCAGGAAAGAGCATGTGAGAAGTGGACAGAGGCCCGGCAACAAGTCTAACAGGCAGGACACAGCCTGGGAGGAAGTTGTTCTAACCAACCGCCTCCCACCAAGGGTGGCTCCAAATCATAAGCTGAAAATAAATAAATAAATAACAAATAAATAAATAAATAAAAT
>NW_004955495.1:7255428-7266689 GCF_000276665.1 Chinchilla lanigera | reverse complement strand
CTCGCTATGCAGTTCAGGCTGGCCTTGAGCTCACTTTGTAGCCCAGGCTGGCCTCAAACTGGCAATGATCTTCCTGCTTCAGCCTCCCGAGTGCTGGGATTACAGCCCAGCTATAGATCAGTATTTTTAAAAATCATAAGCTGAAGCCAGCAGGTGGGAGGAGGGACGGCAATAGGGAAGAGCAAACCCCGACAGTCCATCACCACAGTGGCAGTTGCGTCAAGAGCAGGGGACACATGGTGGCTTTTCAAGACTGTGACCTCTCGGACTTGGTACACAATGATGAACAGACAAAAATGTGCTGTGGGGGCTGTGGAGAAAAGGCTCCCCATCCCAGAAGTAGGGTCAATAGGGGACCCCACTGAAGTCACCAAGCCCTGTCTGCCACCAGCCAACTACCATGTAGCCCAGGCTGGCTTCAAAGTTGCAGTGATCCTCCTGCCTCGGCCTCCTAATTGCTAGTCGGCTGTTCCTGCTATTTTCTTTCTTCCTTTCTGTATATCGAACCCTCCTGCACAGGTCACAGCACCGTTCTGTAACCAGGAAGGCACCTTCACTGTCTCAAGCATGGGGCGGGCCCAGTAAGCATCCACGCCCCTCACCTGACCCGTGGCTCCTGCCCCCTGCCTGGCTTCCTCCTCTGTCCCTGCCAGAAGACCCTCTGCCAGGCGCTGTGCTCGTGTTCACACCTCTGTCCCTGCTTTCCCTCCTGGGGTCCCCCTGGCCTGGGAGAGCTGGGGCAATCTGTTTGCACCCTTTGACAGCAGCCCGCAGTTTAGGGAGAGGGGCAGGGAGAGAACGAACGGCCGCCAGGAGCAGGTCTCAAACCCGAGGCACCTGAGCCCCCACCCCCGTCCACAGGGACACCGCGGGAGCACGGCCCACGTGTCTACTCACTGGCCAGCTGGACGAGGCGGCCGTAGTCGGACGCATAGGGCTTGGGTTTGGGCATGGGGTCCCACTCTGCCGACACGGTGGCCGGGGCCCTGGGCTTGGCCAGCTGAAGGATCCGTGAGCTGGGGACAGCTGTCTGGGCGGCCCTAGACACCTGGGACACCTGAAACAGGAACGTAGGGGAGGGAGTGAAGCAACGCACAAGTCCTCACAGGCCCTGGGACAGAAAGACCCCAAGAACAGCACAAAATGATAAGAGACCAAGAGAAAGAAGGCAGTTTGCAAGGATCCGTAGCTATCGTATATAGAGTCCCTGCAAGCCAGTAACAAGACAATGATGTATCACTCACTGCATGCCTACAAATTCTGCAAAAATTTATAAAGCTGGACGTGATTGAGCCTTGGCAAGAAGGTGGGAGGAAAGAGGCCCTCGTGTGCCACCACAGCCGGCTTTTTTTTGTCTTTTTGAGACAGGGTCTCGCTATGCAGTTCAGGCTGGCCTTGAGCTCACTCTGTAGCCCAGGCTGGCCTCGAACTCATAATGATCCTCCTGCCTCAGCCTCCCGAGTGCTGGGATTACAGGCGTGCATCACCATGCCCGGCTCTTTCTTTCTTGTTATTGTTAAAAGGAGTGGTACACTGTTGTTTCATTTACATTTCTCTGTGGACGGCAGAGGGGATTTGACTGTGGAAGGCTTCTCTCCTATAGCACGGGTGCTGGGTATCATCCTAGCACTCAGGAGACCGAGTCAGGAAGCTGTCACTAAGAATTCAAGGCAAGCCTGGGCTACATAGTGAGTTCAGAGCTAGCCTGAACTACATAGAGAGTCCCTGTCAAAGAAGAAGAAGAGGAGGAGAAAGGAGGGGAAAGGGAGAGAGAGGAGGAGGAGAACAGGGGGAGAAGGAGGAAGGGAAGGAGGAGGAGGAGAAAGAAGCCAGCTTGTGACCCCATCTCCTGGCACGGAGGAGGAGGGACCCAGCAATGGTGCCAGTGCTCTGATTTGTTTTGTTTTTGTTTGGTTTTGAGACAGGGTCTCACTATATAGTTCAGGCTGGCCTCAAACTCGCAGTGATCCTCCTGCCTCAGCCTCCCAAGTGCTCAGATGACAGGGGTGCACCACCACGCCCGGCTGGTGCCGGTGCTCTGGCCCTGAGCCACAGCCCAGGGAGAGTCCAGATGTCTGGGCCAACAATGGCGGCCACACAGGCCTGAGGCCCAAGAGAGAGGAAAGCAGTCTCCTGCCGAGCCTGTGGCCTCTTGTCCCTGGCCTGACCCCAGGAGCAGCCGTCCCCTCGTGCATGGTGAGCTTCACCTACCTCCGACATGTTGATGCTCCAGATGTTGTTGCGGACCTTCGGGGTGGCCAGCTCCCTCAGCCGACCCGACGCACGGTAATCCAGGCTGGCCCGAGGGACAGACCAGATGGGAGAGGCCCTAGGGGTGGCCGTAGGTGAGACCCAGCCCGGCCAGGGGCGAGGGAGCCTGGGGGCCCTGTGCATGTGAGGGTCCCGCTTGGCACCTGTTTCTGGGACAATGGGAACCCAAGAACGAGGGGCTTGGGAACTGCATCCAAAGAGGATCCCGGGACACGCAGGCCTGCTCCCCACCCGCCCGCAGACCTGGCAGGGAGGGCGGGGAAGTTTCTCTGCTGCCGGAGCCCTGGTTCTCGTCCTCACCTGCAGCTGTTGAAATACTCCAGGTAGAACCTCCTGGGCCGTGCCAGCTCCTCCACACGGCGGGACACGGCTGCGCAGAGGGAGGAGTGGGCCGCGTCACAAGAGACACCACCCCTCCCCGGCTTCCGGTACCGCATGGCTCCGGCTTTGGCCAGGGCAGGAGCTCAGTCTGACCCAAGCAACACAGCTGGGCCCAGACGCCGTGGGGGAGGTGACCTCTGCCTCCCCATCTGGGGAGAGTGGCCCAGGGCTCCCGGAAGGTTAGAGTTCAGGTTCAGGTTAGGACTCAGGGGGACAGGGTCAGCATGGACCTTGCAAGAGGTAGAGAGGAGAAATCCCTAAAGGCGGGGCCTGGAGGCCAGGGGAAAGAGGGGCCCGCAGGGAGGGCCAGGTTCGGACAGCCGGGTCACGGCAGAGAAAGACTAGCAGCACAGGCGCTGCAGGCTGCTGGGGGCGAGAGAAGCGCTCTGGAAACCGCAGAGACGCCCACCTGACAAGCCATGCGAGGACACGCGTGCCATGGAATACCCTAAACAACCAAAGTGCCCGCAACTGGGTGATCAGTCGTTATGATCTCAGCCTCACTCACCCTGTGGCCTTGACCCCAACACTCAGCCTGCACCCTACGCCCATGCCCGTCTCAAGGGCTCCAGCTGCTCGGAGACCCGGAGCTCCGTTGGGAACCCGGCCCTTTGGAGGAGGGAAGCAGTGGTCCCTTCCGTGTCCCCAGCCCCAGGAGGGCAATGGCCAACGGATGGTGTGACCGGGCCCCGGGCCAGGCAGAGGCCACCCTGGGAACTCCTCACCTACCAGGCACCGTGACAGCCAGGGTGGTGTCCTCCAGAAAGCGTTCTGTCCAGTATACCGAAGGCCTGGAACACAGCCAGCAGTTCAGAGCAGGGGACGCAGAGGCCGGACCTCACCCTCCGCTTGGAGGGAAGCCAGGCTGGGACAAAGACAGCAGGGAAGACACAGGGAGGACCAGAGAGAGCGTGGGGGAGCTGGACCAGGCTGGGGAGGGACGTCAGTGTCACTGGGAAACGTGGGTTGCCTGGAGCAGGGCGGATGTTTGGAGGAGACTGCTGGAAAGAACAGGCACAGCTAAGAGGGACCAGGCTAGGGAGTGAGTGCGGTGGCACATTCCTGTCATCCCAGCACTCCAGGAGGCTGAGGCAGGAGGATCTCCATTTCCTAAAGCCTGACCTGGGCAACTTATACACTTAGGGAAACACTGTCTCAAAATAAAAACTAAAAAGGGCTGGGGCCAGTGTGAAGGCCTTGGGTTCCATCCTGAATACTACAAAAACAAGGAAGGGGCCAGACCGTCAACACTGCGAGCTGGGAGCACCGCGACAATAGGTGAGGCCAGGCTGGCCCCTGGGGCTAGGGAGCCCCTTCAGGAGCCCTCCCCTTCCTGCCCTGATCCCAAGGCACCCCTGGAGCTGCCGAGGCCCCTGACGCCCAACTCACCAATAGAGGCAGAAGTGCAAGTTGTTCTTGCGCGGGGAGATCCAGACGAAGCCCTCACAGCAGCACCCCGGCCTGCGAGGAGACGGCCCCAGCGGGCCTGTGGCTCGGGGTGCCCCTGTTCCCGGGCAGGCGCCTCACTGTCCTTCGGACGCCACCCAAGGGCTCCTACAGTCCCCACCCGCTGGGTCCTGGCCTCCTGCCTCCCCTGCAACCCCCTGGTGCCCCGCCCCAAGGTGACGTAGGGGGTGACAGTTTGAGCAGGGACAGGGGAACAGGGAGGGACACAGGGCATCTGCTCACCTGTCCCTGACCACTTGCCAGTCAGTCTTGGGCTTTGCCAGCTCCTGCAGTCGCCGCCGCCTCCTGCCCCTGGCTATGGACGTGTCGGGGTACCGCTCGGTGATGGATAGCCGGCTGCAGGGGGCAGGGGGGGGAGACGGTGGCAGCGGCCAGGTCACCAGCTGCCTAAGCCCTCACACCTTCCTCCAGGAAAGAGAACATGGCTGGCTCTCCCTCCTGGAGAGCAGTGATAACCAAATGCAGTAAAACCTGCCAGCTTACAAGTATTTATGGAGCACCTTCTGTATACCAGACCCAGAGGAGAACTGTGATGGTCTCTGGATAGTCCCAGGGCCTCCCGCACTTGTAGGTGGGGCCTTGTAAAGGTGACTGGATGGTGGCGATTGTAGCCGGCTCGCTGTTAGGAGGTGGGGTCTGGTGGGAGAGGGGGTCACTGGAGGCGTGACCTGGAAGGGTCATCGTCCTCCCCACTCCTCCTTTCTCCCTCTGCTTCCTGTCCATCTTGCGGAGAGCAGCTCTCCCCCAGACCCCTGAGCCATGCTCCACTCAGCCTTGAAGCCAGCTAGCTGGGGGTGAAACCTCTATAAACCTCTTCTTCCTTATGCTGTGGCCACCCAGTACTTTGCCCATCTATACTGGACTTGGCCCTGTCACACACCTCATGGTAATGTTCGTCTCCACGTCCTGGTCCAGAGCGTCCTCCAGAGCCATGACCTTCAGGTGCCGCTCCCCAGCCACCTCCTCCAAGGGAAGCTCTGCTTCCGGGACCCCTGGACCCGGTGTCGCCTTGCCCGGCTCCCGGAGCCGCAGGCTCTGGTATGCACTGCCCTCCTCGCCATTCTCTGGCGCCCCTTCTGGTTGACTCCCAGCCTCAGGGACAAAGTGGGTGCCACGCAAACTTTGCCTGCGCTCCCCCATGTGCCGGGTCCCCTCCTGACGGGCCTCGCTCCCTCCACACCCAGTGTCTGTGGTCACCCGGGGCGACAGGAGAATGCCCCGCCCACACGCTGCACGGCAGCATTCCGTGCAGGACCACCTAGCAACTCCTTGAAAGAGGAGCAATTACCTCCATTTTGGCTGAGCCTGACCCTATTTCCATGTACTGACGTGTGCAGAGCTGGCTAGGACTTTTCCTTGTCCCTTCAATCGGCCTTAAGCAACGCACATGGGTCTAGCTGGTGCTGATGGTAATCTTTGGAGAAGGCAGGCATGTTTCCCCGACCGCTGCTGTTCCCACGAGTGAGCTGGGACGAGGCGGGATGTGTGAGCCAGGGCTCCACGCTGTCGGCTGGGATCTAGCCTTGGGGTAGAGGCTATGACTTCCTGGGGCCTCAAACATTACACATCAGAGCTGAAGCACCAACCCCAAAACGTTAGGTACTATCTCAGTGGTGTTGTGCAGATCAGTCTTTCTGCATATCCTTCTCTCTGCATTTGGCAGAGGGGATTTCAGGCCTCCTCCCTCGCCCCACTCACCTACTTCCCACCATTCTCACAGTCACTCAACCTCAAGCCACTCCCTTCTTCACGAGTGAATAAAACCCAGGTTCGGCCCTGGCTCGAGGCCTTGGTTCCGACAGTCATCATCATGGCTGGACTCAGGACCCCTTGGCTCCCCATAACTACAAATACGGCTTAGTGTCTTTATTCTCGCCATGGGTTGCACTGGAAGTGGTAGACTGGAATTGACTCGCTAGAATTCAAGTGATTTTTCATGGGATTACAAATACAAACTTCCTGGGCCGTGCTGAGGACAGGAAAGGCTCTCTATAACATTCCAAGGCCAGCTGTTGCAGGCGTGGAGTGGCAGCAAGGACCAGCCTCAGTCCACAAGCTTACTAACAGGCCCCACGTTAGGGTTCAGAGTTCATCCTAGAAGTCTTAGCTCAAAAGGCACAACCACCCTAAGGGGTTGCTTTAGGAGTGAGGCCTGAGGAGACCTTCAAGGGGATTCTGGGCATGACTTCTTTTCTTTCCAAAGCAAACACAAGGAAGAACACCATGTCTCTTTTTCCTGGTTACTGTTGGACCTGTCTGTGATATCTGGAGCTCAGGCAGCCATCCTGTGACTGAGGCCTACTAAGTGGAGGACTGGTGCCCCGAAAGATGGGTGTGTGGTGCCACTGTTGAGCCTCTGCACTTAGAAAACCTGGAGGTTGCTCTCTGTCTGGGCTTCCTGTGACTTGAATAAACAAATCTCTTTGTACTGAGTCATTTTAGCTGTGTCTCAGGTCCTCAGAGCCCAGGGCACTCTAACTGATTTGATCACGTCCAGCCCTAACTTCTCATGAAAAATAACTTCCACAGAGGCTGTCCTGCATCTGCAAAATAAGATCACCGCAAAGAGCACTCCCTCCAGGTGCAGGGGAGTGCTTGCCGGCCCAGCTACTCCAGAAGCTGCCAGGCAGGATCAGGTTCTTTTTTTGTTTTGTTTTTTGGTTTTTGATTTTTTTTCCAGTACCGGGAATCAAACTCATGACCTCGCGCTTGCCAGGCAGGCGCTGTGCCGCTGAGCTAAATCCCCAGTCCCCGAGGCTCGGGTTCTTATGCTCAGTTCAGATGGAAATCACAAACCAGCAAAGTGCAGTGCTGCTGGGAGTCCTGAGGTCACCGGATAATGCTGGATGCCAACAGTTGACACAACTGGTGCTGGTCTCTGCTGCTGCCAGTTGCCACCATCTGGTGCCAACTTATGCTGGACACCGTAGGTCAGCACTACTGCTCATGGCTGGCCACTGGCCTCTGGAGCTCTTCAGGGTTAAGAGCCCTTAGGGTTTATTGCTGCTTCCTCCGAACCAACTGCTCTGTCCACCCTGCTCAGGATAAGAATGCCAGGCAGATTTACAGGACTTCTGGAGCTCACTCCACCTGCAAAATAAATCACAAGCCAGTTTACAGGGCCACCAAAGCAAGTCTTTATGTTTGGACTGCGGCGTAAGGAGTCAGCGCCCTGAAGGGAGCCCTCCTAGGCTAACCCGAGACATGTACGTGCAGGGCTGCTTATACCACAGCTGCAGCCCCGTGACTGGTCCAAGCACAGGTCCATGATTGGTGCAGGGCTTCAGGACAGCCTCAGCTGTCATAGCAACCATCCAGCGAGACCTGAGGTTAAAAACCAGGGAATCTTCTGGAAGGCCAGCTGTGGAGATGAGAATGTTAACAATGACTACAGCTCCCTCGATCCCTGGTCTTGACCGTGCCAGGTGTCCCCGCCTGTCTTCAGTGAAGCAACAGCAAGGAAGACAATGAAGCAAGCTGTCCCGTTCCACTGCGGTGGGGATGAGGGAGGGCCAAGGGAAGCAACAGGGAGGGACATGACAGCCACTGGCCAAGCCACGCCTCCTTCAGCCTGCACAAGAAAAGTGGAATTGTTGGGTTCTTCTGTCCATCTCCGGGAGGCTGAGGCAGGAGGACCACTTAAGTCCAGGCATCTGAGACCTGGGGAACATAGTGAGACCTCCATTTGAAAAGAAAAAAAAAAAAAAAAAAAAAGAAAGACAGGAGGGAGGGAGGGAAGAGGGGAGGAAAAGGGATGAAGGCAGGCAGGCAGAAAGGAAGGAAGGGCGCTAACTCAACATCTGACATTTCTGGGGTGTCTTGGTTACTCTTCTCTGGTTGCTGAGACAAAATACCCATGGCCTAAAATTAGGAAAGGAAAGGTTTATTTAGGTTTCAGTCCATAATCAGCAGGCTCCAAGGCAGGGTGGCATGGCACAAGGGCAACAGTTCAAGGTGGCAGAAAACAGCAAAAGTAACAAGAGCAAAAGCAGGGAGAGATCAAGCCCCCCCCCCTTTTTTTTCTGTACCAGGAATCGAACTCACCACCTCGTGCCTGCCAGGCAGGTACTGTGCTGCTGAGCTAAATCCCCAGCCCCTTTTTTTCTCCCTTATATTTTTGTGTGCAGGCTACCTCTCCAGGGGCAGGTGCAGCACTCACCCCATCCCCGTGCCCTCCTCTTGCGCAGGCTCAGGATGCTTACCAAGTGAGGCTCTGGCCCCCCAGTGAGTCACTGGGTCAAGTTTCTAACATCTCAAGTTGACACAATCAAGCATAAGAGGAGCCTCTCTGGCTCCTTCCAGAGGCTCCAGAGGACGGTCAGGTGCTGCTCCCTCCAGCCGTGGGCGGGACACTTGTATGGGCTGGAGCTGGGCTGCCCCCACCCCTCAGGGGCCACTGACCCCAAGGCACAGTCAGCAGTGCCGGCCCCGCCTCGTCCTCCACACCTCTGATCACAGGTGGCTCTCAGCTCCTGAGGGCCTGAGGAGTGCGCAGGGCCACCTGAGTGACCCCACCTGAGACACTATGTCCCCAGGTGTCCTGGACTCGCTCTCCTTACGCACCTGCTCCTAAGGCTCACGCCAACTGCAGAGAGATTCAGAATCCGACTGCCAGGATGGAAGTTTAAAGCCTGCGGAAAAAACGTCCCAGTGCCCATCTTTCTGGCATGGGGCAGGAAAGGAGTTTTTTTGTAATAAGGCATGGAAGTATTCATTATTAAAGTCCAAAATTCAACCATGTTAAAAGTAAGACCTAGAGGCAGGCTTGGTGGTGCACATCTGTAACCAGCACTCCAGAGGCTGAGGCAGGAGGATTGCCACAAGTGCAAGGCTAGCCTGAACGACATAGTGAGACCCTATCTCAAAAAAACAAAAACAAAAACAATTAAAAACTTCCAATTGTTATAGGCAGCTGAGTTAGATAGAAATATTATAGTCAGTCAGATAGGGCCAGGCCATCAAAGGAGCCAATATGGAAGACAAGATACCTTGCAAATGGAGATGTATTTGCTGCAGGCCAGATCTTCAGAAAAAAGACTAAACAAATGCATCCATATACCTCCCAGGCATGGGCACCAGGGATTGAGTTTCTTTTTTCTTCTGGGATTGGGAATCAAACTCAGGACTTTGTGCTTGCCAGGCAGGCAGTTGTGCCACTGAGCTATACCCCCAGCTGATAGTCTAACTATCAATTACCTTGAAGAGTCACTGACCTAACCCCTTTACAGGAAAAGCCCCTGTTCTGTATTCATGCCCCCTTGCTATGTGACTCGCTTCCCCATTTGATCCCAATTTAATCAGTTTTACCTGAACAGTTCTTATAGGCTGACCACAGTTTTGTCCCACCTCATGCCCACTTTGTGATTTCCCATTTTCCCCTACCTTGGGCCCACCTCACCTCGTGAGTTTGCTCTAGAAGTCCCTAGAAAAGACAGTCTTGGGCAACCCACTGGGGCCCCCTTCTGTCCCGCTGTCAGACAGAAGCTTTCAGGGCTGGGGGTTTAGCTCAGCGGCAAAAGCGCCTGCCTGGCAAGCGCAAGGTCGTGAGTTTGGTTCCGGAGAAAAAAAAAAAAAAAAAAAAAAAAAAAAAAACAGACAGAAGCTTTCTTTCCCTCAATAAAGATACTCTGCTCTTAATCGCGGTTGTTCCTAAAATTCGTTGTTTTTGTTCCTAAAATTCGTTCTTCGCTTTTAGAGAACGCGAACTCGTCCCAGGCATCGTTCAGGTTGGGAGTCTCTATTTTCCTGTATCACAATGAGCGAGGCACTTTAGTAAAATGAAAAACAAACCTAATACATTGTTGGTTAGTCACCGAATAGATAAATAACTGATAAATCAATAAGGAAAAAAAAAATTAAAACCGAGCAAGGAGCCCCGAGGAGACAGTGAGCTCCCCAGCGGCCACCCCACCTTCTGCCGCGAGAGCAGCCCCCCTCCTGCCCCGCGTGTCCCGAAGCCGAGCGCTCCGCTCCGCGGCGGTGCTGAGCGAGGCGGAGGCTCAGGGCTCCCGCGGCCGGAGCCGGGTCAGGGCCCCGGCAAAGCTGCTGCAAGGCGGGCGTGCTGGTGCGCTGCAGACGCACACGGCTCAGACACACGCGGACCCAGGAAAGCAGGGCGCCCTGGCCGGGGCGGGTGCCAGGCTCACAGCGCGCCTCTGCCGCGAAGGTCGAGGAGGAAAACGGCAGCGCAGGGACAGTGGCTGCGTGGGAGCTGGGCTGGAGCTCCCGGAGTGGTGGAGAGAGGGGCTTCTTGCCCCCCGCGGGGTCACAGGCTATGGTGTTGCTGACTTTGCGGACAAGCAGGTGGACGCGGCAGCTGCGACTGCCGGAGCTGTGGATCGTGCAGGCAGCTGAACTGGGTAGAGATATTTTAGGCAGCCAGACAGGCCTAGGCCCTCGAGGGACGGAGTCGGCGCAGAAGAGGAGAACACTTTACAGTTGTGGCTGGAGGCGCATCTGTCCAAAGCCAGGCCTCAAGATAAAGATGCGCAGCTCCCCAGGGATAAGCAGTGACTTGAGATTAGACTGTAACTGGCCCAGACAGACATCAGTCACCCAGGTGGGTGACCAGAGCATCTGGACCCATCCCTTCCCAGAACGCCTTTGTTCTTTCCGTGTACCCTTCCCTCCCTACAGGACCTGCTTCCCTATTGGATCGATACTAGCTAAGGGGATGGACATGTTTTTGTTTTTGTTGGTTTGTTTTGTTTTGTTGGTATGGGGAATTGAACTCAAGTCTTCTTGCAAGCGGCTACCGGTGTAATCTCATTGGCTGGTCATAGTTTCAACTACATTGTACTCACCCAGTGATTTTTGTCCTATAAAACATTCTTAGAGAAATGGTCTCTGTGACAACCAACTTTCAGGTCTCCTCCTGTCTCTTAAGAGCTCTCGCCCAGTAAATTTTTCTTTTTTTTACAATTTTTTTATTTTTAAATTTTTTTGTCCTTTTGAGACAGGGTCTCGCTATGCCGTTCAGGCTGGCCTTGAACTCACTTTGTAGCCCAGGCTGGTCTCCAGCTCGCAACAATCCTCCTGCCTCAGCCTCCTAAGTGCTGGGACTACATGAGTGCGCCCACACGCTCAGCAACTTTTCTTACTCTTTTTTTTTTCTTTTTACAATTTTTATTTGTTTTTGTTTT
>NW_004955495.1:7249073-7255203 GCF_000276665.1 Chinchilla lanigera | reverse complement strand
GTGCTGGGATTACAGGCATGTGTCACCATGCCCGACTAATTTTTCTTACTCTTAACCTCCTTGTTCTGTAGAATTCATTTTCTGATTTTGGGAGACATGAACTCAGCATATCGGACATCTAGCAGGTTGGGAGTTACTCCTCCCCTAGATCATGGACACGGAGGGAGGGGGAGGGGAGAGGAGGGGAAGGGCAGGGCAGGGGAGGGGAAAGGGAGAGGAAACAAGGAAGAGAAAGGGAGGCAGGAGATGGGTCTGGCCCAGATCCCTCCACCTTCTGAAGCTGCTCCACCTCAGAAGCAGCTGTTATGGCTGTGTCTAGATGTCCCCCCAAAGCTTCGTGGGTCATGGATGGGGCTTTTTCAAAGGTGGCTGGATCTAGAGTGTGGGGTTAAGGGTGTGTGATTATTAAATTAGTCCACTGTTAGTTGGGCATAGTGCTGGGTGTGAGTGCTACCCACCCTGTGGGCTGAAGGCAGGTAGCCCAGATAGAACACCAAGGGACAGAAAGAAGCTGCTGTTGCTGCTTGTCGCTGATCGCTTGCTTTTTCTGCCTCCTGCCTGCTTGCCATGGACTGTTTCTTCTGTGGGATGCTCCTCCGCCATCCACCCTGCCTTGGTGCCAACTACAAACTGAAACCTCTACAAACTGCGAGCCAAATAAACCTTTCCTCCTTGGGGGCCGGGGATTTCGCTCAGCGGCACAACGCCTGCCTGGCAAGTACAAGGTCGTGAGTTCGATTCCCAGTACCAGGAACAAAAACCTTTCCTCCTTTAACTTTGGGTGTTGGGTATTTTGTCTCAGTAGTGAGAAAAGTAAGACGGCAGGTGACCTCTGGACACACACAATGACACCAGGAGGACCAGGCTGAGGCCGCTCCCAGCCCCCGGGGCTGTGTCCCTCTGCCTGGCAGTGGAGGACGAAGGGATCGCGGTGATGCCCCACTGCGTGAACACTGTCCCGGGTGGGTCTGCCGGCTGCAGCGCCTGCTGCAAGGGCCACACAGTCCTCAGGGGAGAGACAGACCGGCCGGACCCGGCCCTTTCAGCCCAGACGCAGGGTCCTGAAGCCTAAGGAGTCACGTGGCCTGCAGCCCTGGACTGAGAGGTCCTGCTGGTCACAGTGCCTGTGGGTGACAGGTTCCAGCTCTGGGACGAGGGCAGCTGCTCCTGCCGCCTTCCAACCCAGCGCCCCCTTCCCACGTCTCCCCCACGTCTCAGCAGCCCCTGTCAGTCAGTCACCCCCCTGCCTGAGACTCCCCTTGAGTGTCACCTTCTTGATCCCCGATTGCATGTGTTTCTGTGCAGATCTTCGGGGGCTTGTTCATTTCACACTGCTGATGGCATCTCGCCTTTCTGACACAGGTACCTGAGGTTTTTCGAGGCTTTAGTAAATGGGCGGGGAAGGGCGGGGCCGCCAGGACAGGCCAAGCTGAGCCTTTGCTGCGCTGAGCGAGAAGATGCGATACCCGCAGTGGCCACGAGGTGCCGCCCCACTCAAGGGCGTGCTGGTCTCTGCGACCCTTAGTGGGACCATCGGCTTCTTAGGCAGGAGGCTACCAGCACATGAGAGGGGAGGCACAAGGGCTGGGCGTGATCTTCCAGCACTCTGAGAGGCTGAGGCAGGAGGATTTTAAATTCAAGCCCAGCCTGAGCAATTTACCCACTTAGAGAGATCTTGTCTCAAAAAGGTGGCCGGGAGCAGAGGCCAGTATAGACAGGAAACACTGTAGAACAAAGATTAGGAGTGAGGCTGGCCTTCCTGCATCAAATTAATTATCCTAGGGTCTGTCCACAAGTGTGCCCTTCCCTCCCTCTGTAACCTTCTGTGGCTCCCATCTTCTATGAATGTTTCCCAAAGGAGGGACACTGGTGCCTTCACATGGAATATAAGGCCCAGGACAAGACGCCATCAATAATGTGGTGAGAAATCAGTCCCTGTTCTAGATTCCAGCTTTTCAGGCTTCCTCAAGAGCAAAGGGTCTCAAGCTGGGAGCAGTGGCATACATCTGTCATCCCAACACTTAGGAGGCAGAGGCAGGAAGATTACCATGAGTTTGAGGCCAGCCTGGGCTAGTGAGACCCTGTCTCAGAAAAACAGAAGCAAAAAGGACAAAATCTCAGTTTAAACCTCCAGGCACCCAGCACCAGGAGCACAGGCCACAAATGTCACCAAGCACTCCTCTGTCATCTGGGACTGAGCCCCTGGAGGCTGTACTGTAGTCTGATCCTTCTTCTCCAAGCTTTCACACTCTAGGATGTTTTTTCTGTGACCTCAGCATGAATGTCACAACCAGAATGTGGTGTTTACACACAATGGAGTATTAGTCTGCCATAAAGAAAGATAAAGCGGAGTCATTTGTAGGAAAGCAGATGCACCTTGGGACCATAATGTTAAGTGAAATAAATCAGACACACAAGCTTAAATATCACACAGTGTCTCTGACATGAGAAGCCCAAAGTAGATATAAATTAGAGGGCAAAGTAAAAGTAGGGAATAGGGTGACAGATCTTTTGCAAAAAAGAAGGGGACCAAGACGAGGAGGGAGAAAGGAGAGGGGAAGGGAATGTGAAAAGCATTCAGATGTGTCGTGTGTGTGTGTGTGTGTGTGTGTGTGTGTGTGTGTGTACCAACTCCCCACGAGGAAGGTAATCGTGTGCTGCAAATGTGTGCCAGTAAAAATTTGAAAGAAATTGCAGAGGTTCCGCACTGCCATCCATCTGATATCCCTGGCTGCCCCGTAATCTCCTCATGGCTGATTCCTGTCCTGGGCCCAGTCTCAGTCAATGTTTTGCTTTGTTTTGGGTTTGTTTTTTGATACAGGATCTCACTACGTAGTTCAGGCTGGCCTTGAAAACTTGAAACCTTAAAAAAAAAAAAAAAAAAGAGAAAGAAAGAAAGAACTTGAAACCTTAAAAAAAAATAAAAGAAAACTTGAAACCTTGAAACCAGCCCAGGCTGTCCTTGAACTTGTGGCGATTGTCCTGCCTCAGCCTCCCGCATGCTGGGATGACAGATGTGCACCACCATGCATCTTTGGTCTCTTCCAATCTGGAAGAGTTTTCCTCTATCTCTCATCACTGGCCAGTTATTTTGTAAAGAACCTCCTGCCTTGGTGTCTTTAACAGTCCCCAATGATCAGGCTGAGGCTGGGCATTTTACATGCATCAGATATAGGGGCATCTTGAGGGGGCAGTGGAACTGTCTCCTTCTAGAGACAGAAAAGATTTCCTCACACACTCAGGGAGTAAAAAAAAAAGAAACAGGGGTTGGGGATTTAGCTCAGCAGCACAGCACCTGCCTGGCAAGTGCAAGGTCATGAGTTCGATTCCCGATACTGGAAAAAAAAAAAAAAAAGAAAGAAACATACTCTCCTGTAGTTCTGAAGTCACAAGTCCAAATCAAACCAGGTATGGTGGCACATACCTGTCATCTCAGCACTCTGCAGGCTGATGCAGGAGGATCACCACTGCAAGTTCAAGGACAGCCTGGGCTACAAAGCCAGATCCTGTCTCACAAGCAAACAGCTGGGTGTGGTGGTGCACACCTGCGATCCCAGCACACAGGAGGCTGACCCAGAAGGATCACTGCAAGTTCAAGGCCAGGCTGGGCTACATAGTAAAACCCTGTCTTTAAAAAACCTAAAGCAAACAAACAAAAAAGAAATCCAACCCCAGCCTCCCTGGGCTAACGTCAAGGGGTCAGATGCATAGCATCTTCTCCAAAAGACACTCTGTCCCCACAGGTCAGAGAAGCCGGGTGTGAAGGAGAAACAAACCAGGGATCAACGGCCTCAAGCTGCTGCCACCAGCCCAGGCGCCCCCAAGGGCAACGGCCTGGAAGGGCACGTCCATGCTGGGACAGGGGTGCATGGGACAGGGCACTGGGGCCAGCACCCCAGATCTGGTGCTTTAATTCAGGGAGCCCAGCCAGGCGTGGTGGTGCATGCCCGTAATCCCAGCACTCAGGAGGCTGAGGCAGGAGGATCGTTGCAAGTTCGAGACCAGCCTGGGCTACAAAGTGAGTTCAAGGCCAGCATGAACTGCATAGCGAGACCCTGTCTCAAAAAGACCAAAAACAAAAACCAAAAAAACCAAAAATGAAAAACCTCAGGGAGCCCCACTTGGCTCCTAAGCCCATTTGTGTGGACCTGGCTGACTTCTGTCAAAATGCTTAGAGGAAATCTGCCACCGTTACCCCTGGCTCTCAAACTCTGTGGCTGCGGGCCCTGGCTCTACAGGAGACCAAGAGAGGCTCCGAGTATCAGAATCCAGATCTGATCCTCTTTGCAGCTTGAGGCTCAGTTCCTATGGAGATGAGAGCCCCGCACAAGGCTTCCAGCGCTGTCACTGGGACTAAATTAAGTCCCAAGTCCTCCCCACCAAGAGGTGGGAGGAGGGACCACCAGTGAGTCTGCATGAGGCTCTGGGAAAGGCGGCCAGGTGCCCGCCACCCCCCCGGCCTCCGGGAACCGGCAGAGAAGATGCCAGCCAGGCTGGGCCTGCGTGGAGACAGCGTGGGGGTTCTGTCTGCTGCCCGGTTATTAATACTCACGGGGGCCTTGCTCCTCAGAGCTGTGGGCACTTGAAAGGGTCTGGGGGGCGCATCTGGAGCCCTGCAAGGTGTGAGCAGCACCCCTGCCCCCCACGTGCTCCGCAGACGGACACCATGGGGGCTGTAGCTGCCCCGGCAGCTCATCGTGAAGCCACAGCGGTGCAGGCAGGAAAACTCATCTCCACTGGTTCCCCTTCCAGGAGCAGGGAAACCTGCAGGTGGTAGAACAGCGGCCCCACAGGTGTCCACCTCCCACCCCAGAACCGCATGTGCCCGGTTCCACGGTGAGGGGCGGGAGGTGCCAACAGAGCTACGGTTGCTTGCCGCCTGACCGTGAGGTGAGGAGGCGGTCCTGGGCTTCGGGGTGACCTCAGTGGACCCACAGGCGCCAGATAAGTGGAAACAGGAGCAGAAGATGGAACCAGGGGCATTCCTGAGGGATTAGGGGTCCAAGACAGCTCATCTTCTAGAAGCTTTTAGAAGCCACCCAGGGGCCAGGTGTGGTGGCACGCAACTGTCATCCCGGCACTCAGGAGGCTGA
This sequence comes from Chinchilla lanigera, assembly GCF_000276665.1. Taxonomy (NCBI): domain Eukaryota; kingdom Metazoa; phylum Chordata; class Mammalia; order Rodentia; family Chinchillidae; genus Chinchilla; species Chinchilla lanigera. Next base: position 7,250,110 of record NW_004955495.1, on the reverse strand, counting down.
GGCAGGAGGATCACCATGCATATCAAGGCCAGCCTGGGCTACATGGTGGTTCAAGGCCAGCCTGGACTACATAGTGAGATGTTGTCTCAAAACAAAACAGTATTAAGGAGCCTTCAGCCAGCCCTTCACCACCTCGCTCATCCACCCATGGGGAAGAATCCAGATCCACAGGCCACAAGGACTGGCCACAGCCAGTCCACGCATATTAAGCATATGCTGAGCGCCGCCAACTATGCCACACACTGGGGCAGCACAGGGGACCCAGCCACAAATTCCTGCCACGTGCTGCTGACGGATTAGACAGAGGGTGCGGGGTAAGTAAATCACCAGTGGGTCTGCGGGGGAGGAAACGCAGAAATGAGAGGATAGGGGGCGAGAGGAAGAGTTAAATATGGTGGCCAGGCAGAGGCTCAGAGTACAGGAAAGAAGGATGGACAGGCTCAGGAAGTGGGAGATGGACAGGGATGATGGGAGGGTGATGAGAGGACAGGGAGGATGATGGGGGAGGATGATGGGGGATGGCAGAAGGTGGAGTATGATGGAGGATGGCAGGAAGCGTGATGGAGGATCATGGGAAGTGATGGCAGATGATGAAAGGATGAGAGAGGGTGATGGGGGAGAATGAAGGATGGAAGGATGAGGGGAGGATGCTGAAAGGAGGATGAGGGACGATGGAAGGAGGGTGGGGGTGGGGGAGGATGATAGGAATGACGGAAGAATGACGGGGACAATGGAGGATGATGGGTGATAGAGAATGATGGAAGAGGAGAGCAGAGGGTGGGAGATGATGAGTATGATGGAGGATGGAGGATGGTAGGAAGAGAACAGGAGGATTACTGGTGATGATGGAGGATGATGGGGATGATGGGGGTGATGGGAGAATGACAGAGGATGATGGGCAATGATGGAGGATGATGGAGGAGGATGGGGGTTGATGGAGGATGATGGGGGATGATGGAGGATGATGGGAAGAGGTGGAGGATGATGGGGATGATGGAGGATGATGGAGGATGATGGGAGGAGGTGGAGGATGATGG
>NW_004955495.1:7248237-7248856 GCF_000276665.1 Chinchilla lanigera | reverse complement strand
TGGAGGATGATGGAGGATGATGGGAGATGATGGAGGATGATGGGAGGAGGTGGAGGATGATGGAGGATGATGGGGGATGATGGAGGATGATGGGGAGGATGGGGGATGATGGAGGAAGATGGGAGGAGGTAGGGGATGATGGAGGAGGATGAGGGAGGATGGGGGAGGATGGGGGAGGATGGAGGTTGATGGGAGGAGGTGGAGGATGATGGGGGAGGATGAGAGGAGGTGGAGGATGATGGGTGATAGAGAATGATGGAAGAGGAGAGCAGGGGGTGGGGGATGATGAGGATGATGGGGATCAGGGGGATGATAGGGATGATGGAGAGTGATGGAGGATGGAGGATGGTAGGAAGAGAACAGGAGGATGGAGGATGGTAGGAAGAGAACAGGAGGATTACTGGTGATGATGGAGGATGATGGGGATGATGGGAGAATGACAGAGGATGATGGGCAATGATGGAGGATGATGGGAGATGATGGAAGATGATGGGAGATGACGGAGGATGATGGGAGGAGGTGGAGGATGATGGGGGATGATGGGGGATGATGGGGGATGATGGAGGATGGAGGATGGTAGGAAGAGAACAGGAGGATTACTGGTGATGATGGAGGATGA
>NW_004955495.1:7216805-7247623 GCF_000276665.1 Chinchilla lanigera | reverse complement strand
CCCCAAGCAGCTGATGGCAGGCCAGTGACGTGGTGCCCTCTTCAACGGCTCCTGCCACCGTCCCTGTTGTGACGTTCCTCACCCCAAAGAAACCTTGTGCCCGGGAGCCTCACCCGTCCCCCGCAGCCCCAGGACCCCGAGTCCACTTCCTGTCTCTGGGATCACCTGCCTGGGCGTTTCCGGTCCGTGGAGCCCACGCTGTGCGTGCTCTGCGTCTGGCGTCTCTCACTGAGCGCGGCGTCCCCACGGTCCCTCCCCGCCGTGGCGAGTCGCAGCCGAGCCCTGTCCTGCCCAAGCCCTGCCCTGGTGTGTGAACGGGCCACACTCTGCTGCTGGCTGCTGTAGGAAACACCACTGTCCGCATGTTTCCTTGAGCGATGGCTCTGTGCCCTTTTTGGGATTCCCAGGAGCAGGATTGCCGGGTGACAGGGTGGCAGGACGATCCGAGAAGTCCTCTTGAGGAGTCACCGGGCTGTTTTCCACTCTGGCGGCCTCACGTCACGTTCCCACCGCGGCGTGTGCCCGTCCCCATCTCACAGCCTCGCCGCCGCCCACCACCTCCCATTCTCCTGGCTGTAGACCGCCGTGGGTGTGAGGTGTGATCTGAGTTCTGATCTGCGTTTCCCTAATGAGGAGTGGTATGCGGCTTGTTTGCGTGGGCCCGCTGGCCATTGGCACATCTCCTCTGAGAAACAACCACTCAATTCTTTGCTCTTTCCTAAATGTGCTTGTCATTTTGTTGCTCCCTTGGAATCATATTTTATCTATTCTAGGCACCTGACTCTTCCAGGCCCGGTGAAGGCCACCGACTGGGGTGAACCTCTGACAAAGTCAGTGCCCCGGCCCCTCCAGGGGCCCTGGAGACATCCTGCCTGCCCGCCAGCTTCTCCTAAGTAGGTGGCCAGTGTCCAGCTTTGTCACTAGACTAAGGGTTGTCCACCTTGGTGCCACCGTGCCCTCTGCCCCTCGGGACAGGTTTGGAAGACACAGCTGTGTTTGCAGGTGGCACTCAGAGCGCGGCTGCACAGAGGAGTTGGCACCCCGCATGCCCAGGGAGACGTGACAGCCACATCTTTACAGTGCACCTGCCACCTCTGCCACCTCCATATCAGACCCAGTCGGACCCTGCCGGGCTCCATGTGCCCCACACACCCTTGACACAGTCCTCCAAAAAAAAAAACACATTTGACAAACTGGACACGGTGGCACACACCTCTAATCCCAGCACTCGGGAGGCTGAGACAGGAGGATCGCTGTGAGTTTGAGGCCAGCCTGGGCTACATAGTGAGCTCAAGGCCAGCCTGAGCTACATAGCAAGATCTTATAACAAAAAAAAAAAAGAAAGAAAGAAAGAAAGAAAGAAAGAAAGAAAGAAAAAGAAAAAATAATTTTTAAAAATTTAACTCCCAAATAAACTACTCATCACACCTGTTGCCCCCAGAATAAAGAACACACTCCGTGTTCCAGACCAAGGCTGCCGCATCCTTCCCTTCCGCCTTGACCTCCTCCTCCAGGAAGCCTCTCCAGAGTTTCCTTGCTGAAGCAGCCACTTCCTGGGCGAGGATTCTGGTTGGGCGGGAGCCCAGCAGCAGTGAGCGCCTCCCACCCTGCCAGTGGTATCCAGGCGTCAGACAGGGCAAGGATCCGGGACACCTGGGCATCCCCACAGCCCAGCAGCGACTCCACATGGGAGCGGAGAGACAGCCAAGAGTGTGTGCCCAGCGGCCACTGTCCTTTCAGCCCTGCCCTGGCGGTCACCAGCGCCGTCCTGCCCCCTCCTATTGCTCTCGCAGCCTGAGTGTGAGGCAGGGGACCCCATGTCCCCGGGAAGAGCCAGGTGCCAGAAGAACAATGGGACAGGAAGGTCACCCCCCTGGCACCCTGACTGAGCCAGCGGGAGGCTCTGCAGCCGGATGACACACACCAAGTGCCTACTGCATGCAGCCAACATACACTGAGTGCTTTCGCATAGAGCCAGCCCTCACATCGCTCAGGCGAGGAAAAGTCATCAAGAACTTGGAAAAGAACAAGGGCGGTGTCCTTCCAGCATCACGAGCCCACAGCCCTCCCGGCAAGGCCCTGCGACCCGCCACAGGCTCCATGTGGTGCAGGATCAGCCCCTCGGGCCCACACCAGCCCCAGGGGCGTGCGGGTGCTCAAGGGAAGCTGAGCCAGGGGAAGAGCACCGCACGCTGGGGTGTGAACTGGGCCGCCAGGGGGCAGCTGCCCACGCCGCGCAGCACACGGGCAGCCCTGCAGCCAAGCGTCAGCACGTGTGGTGGGAGAGGCCCGCAGGCGGGCGTCCGGCTCCTTTCAGGGAGTGCAGTGTGAGTCTAGGCCCTGCCACCTGCCAGCCGGTGGTTCTGGACAGGTTACTCTGCCATCCTGTACCTCAGTTTCCTCATCTGTGAATAAGGTCAAGAGGCTTGTGGCAAAGACTCAGCAGGTCACCACCTACCTGGCAGAGGTTTGAGAAGGAGCTTTCTTAACAGATCCGAGGGAGAGGAGCAAGTGATATCCCCACTGTATAGGAGGGTAAACTGAGGGCCATGGGCCAGGGGGTGCTCATGGGCTGCAAAACTGGGACCTGCACACACCCCTCACTCCACTTAATTTATTTATTTATTTTTGAGACAAAGTCTTGCTATGCAGCCCAAGCTGGCCTTTAACTCCCTGTGATTCTCCTGCCTCAGCCTCCCAAGTGCCAGGATGATAGCGTGCACCCGGCTTCTCTGTTTTACTGAAGTCATTTTTCTCCTCGCAGCCTAGCGGCTGGGGTGCCTCTCACCCTAGAGTGACTGAGAAAACAAAGGCAGCAGTGAGCCCCTCGCTGGGGGCGGGGACCCTGCCAGAGGGAGGGGAGAGAAGCAAGGTCAGGCCAGGCTGAAGAGCAGGTGTTCAAAGCCTGTGATTTCTGCCCTGATGTGATTACATTAATCGTCATCCCTGCCCTGCGCCTGCCCCGGTCCACAGGCCAACAAGCCTGTGGGGTAAGCTCCCCCGGCAGACCCTCCCGGCTCCAGGCACACAGAGCCCGAGGCCACACCGCCACTTGGAAACTGGGACTTGCACCCCTCGCACTGTTCCCTAGCTGTCACAGTGAGGAAAGGAACAAGGGCATCGCTTGCCTTGTGCCCTTTTACCACACCAGCCCCTAGGGTCCGGGTCATTCTGGCCCCTGGCATCCCATCTCCAGGAAGTTCAGTGTGACAGGGTCCCGATTCCTCTCTGACCCCAGGCTGGGCCCCTGGAGCAGGGCTGCAAGAGGAGCTTTGAACAAGCAAAAGTGGGGCCTTGGGCGGGGCATAGGGAGCTATGGGAGGTCTCAGACCAGGAGCATAAGTCAGGGCAGGATCACAGGACACCCTCATTTTGCCCCTGCAGCTGTCCCAACAGCCCCCTCCTCTCCAGTTCAGATTCTGCCCACTTCCACAGAACTGTTTTCTGGTGCCTGTCACTCACTGCCTCGGTATCCTTTGGCTGTTGATGAAAAGGTAATAAGCTGGCTTGAGCAAACAAGGCACTTGATTGGCCTGCTAAACAGTGGGCAGTGCGCAATTGTGGATTTCAGGCACAGCTGGGTCCAGGTGCCAAGCCTGGCTCTGCCTCATCTCTAGGCTCTGCTGCTCCCTGCACCTTCTTCCTGTGTTGACTCGAGGGTCCCGAGCTGGGGAGCCTCAGGATGCTCGGGATGACAGCAAGACTGTGGCATGAGGCAGTGCTGGCACCACCTCCACCCCCTGCTTCACACAAAGTCACGCCCCAGGGACACTAAGGGTGCAGGTAGCAGAGGTGTTCCTTTGGGAGTGCCCAAGAGGAGGGAAGGGCCGGACCCAAAGGCCTAGCAACAGACAGGAGCGGGGTGGGACTCTCACAGGACAGCCTTTGGAGGGCCCGCAGGTATGAGGTGGCTACGGTCCCCAACACCGGCACAACCTGTCACACAGGCACACGACGCATGCGAAACACGGTTATGCGTGAGGCACACACCTGCGCACACGCACCTCACGGCCACGAGAACGCACGCAGAGGGAGGCACGGGGTGACAGACCCCTAAGGCATGGGGTCAGAGGGGAGAGAGAGCCCAGCCTGGGGTCACAGAGGAATCGGGACCCTGTCACACTGCACTTCCTGGAGCTGGGATGCCAGGGGCCAGAATGACCCAGACCCTAGGGGCTGGTGTGGTAAAAGGGCAAAGGGCAAAGGCCTTTCCCCAGGGGAGGCCCAAAAAGCTTCCTGGAGGAGGGGCCACGTGCCTTGGCGTGGAGCAGAGACGCTGGCAGGGTACATCTGGGTCCGGCTGCAGGATCTGGGCAGGATAGCTCGTCTGGGTGTCCTGTGCTTCTTGGGGTATCCACAGCACTGTGAGGAGGGCACTGATGACCATTCTGGGCACCCGACCTGCTGAGCCTGGAGGGTGAGTAGGGACTTCCTACCCTCAGGCTTCTGCCCCGCTTCAGGAATTCAGGGTAAAACTCTTCTCCAGTGATTACACAGCAAAGCAAGCAGACCTCCACCCCCGCATCCCAGAAACACCTTTATTGCACTAAAAACAGCATTTATAAACAAACACATTGGAGGGCGGTGTCTGAAAGATTCACCACAGTCAACTTCAAACACAAAGATATCAAACAGTGCACAGATATATAAAATGGGGAACCCCATCCTGGGGAAAATAGGGAGTGGGGGTCCCCACCAGAGAAGGGTGGTAGCCACGAGCTCCAAGCATCCAGCTCCATGCAGGGCCTGCAGTCTGCGCCCCAGGTTCCAGAGGGGACGGGGCAGGCACAGACAGGGGCCTGGGCCCAGCCACCACCGGGCACAGGGCCACTCACAGGGGCACAGCAGGAATCGCAGGCTCCCTCCAGGCCTGGGGAGTCAGCTCCGCACCCCGCCCTGGTGGGATGCAGACATCAGCTTGGGAAGAAGAGACCCAGCGAAAGGGGGGACAGCCAAGGAGGGGGACGCGTCCCACGGGGCGGCCCTCCCCAGCGGCCAACCTGCCCTCCTGTGACTTGCAGAGTTTGTGAAAAAAGCACGGAAATCATTCGAGGACTCACGTAACCAACAGCAAAACCCAGTCAGCTGCCTGGCCCCTTGAAAAGCCAGAACCAGAACCAGGCCTGGCCTGGCCCAGGGTGATCCCACCAGGTCTCTGTAACCAAGCCCCACGCACGTGGAGCAGGTCCTGTAAAGACCAAGCCGGGCGCTGGCTGGGAGGGAACAGGCCCCCTCCAGGGCGGCACAAGCCCCTCCCATCGAGGTGGCCCCTGATGAGCGCCAGCCAGCGCTCAGCCCTCTCCCCATCTCCCCACGCTCCTGACTCCAGCCTGGCAGCCATACATTCTCCTCCATCAAGAGCTGGGCCTGGATGTCACGGGTGCCCCTGAGCCCCTCGCCTCTGAGCCTGGAGGTCAGGGCTGCCCAGGGCCTGAGGAAGGGAGGTGCCGTGTGGTGTCACCAGCTCTTGAGGCACCTGGGCAGGGCAGGGTGGCAGCAGGGCGGCCGGGGGTGGGTGACACTGTGCCACAAAGGACTTGAGACTAGCCTCTAGGTCCCTCCTGCCTCAGCCTCCCGCATTCTTGGGCTCCGAGAACCTCCGTCCCCAGCTCTGTAGATAGGCAAGGCAGAGGAGCGTTGGGGGACCTCAGGGGACGGTCAGCCCTGCCAAGGCACCCACCTCTTCCCTGCAGCCTATCCTCCTCTTCCTCCCCCTCCAAAACCGTCTTTCCATGAAAAGGAACATTCTGTTCACACCCAGGACCCCAGGGTCAGCCGCAGGCGGCATGGGGCTGAGCCCCACGCAGCTGAAGCCCATTTCCTCACCCAGCCCCAGGCCCCCAGCAACCCATCTGCCCCGGCCAGTGTGCAGAAGACCGGGCGCCCCCTGTGCCTCCTGGGAAGAAGCCGGCAGCCTCACAGGAAGGGCAGCAGCGAGGTGAGGGGCAGCTCCTTCTCCCCGAGCAGCGTGTCCCGCTTCAGGCTGCTGCCCTTGTTCACCACCTTGATGCGGAGGGAGAGCTTGCGCACGCTGGCGGGGCCCAGGCCGTCGAAGAAGAAGTCCTCGTTGAAGACCGGGTGGCGGCTATTCTTGATGATGGTGCTGCGCTGCTTCTGAAGCTTGCCAGGCACCAGACACAGGCCCACACAGCAGTTGATGCTTCGGGCATCCCAGGGCCGCTCGTACAGACCCTCGGCCACCAGCAGGCGCACGCGCAGCCGGGCCTGGGCCGCCTCGTACTCGGCCAGCAGCCGCACGCTGCCCCGGGGCCCCACGCGCACCGTGTGCTCCCCTCGGGCCGCCGGGCCGGACTCGGGGCCCGGTTCTGGGGTGGGCCGGCGGGTCAGGCGACGGCGGACACCGGGGCTGGTGTCCGGCGTGGTGTCGTCGGCCGACAGGGAGCCGTGGCGGCCCACAGAGTGCTTGAGCTGGCTCACCTTGGCCTGGCCATCCTGCGCAAAACCTTTGAGCAGGGACACTGAGCGCGACAGCAGAGGGGACCCAAACGGGGAGGACTCTGCTGAGGAAGCCGTGTCACTCTCCCCGCCGCTGAAGTAGCGGCCGGGGCTCATCAAGCCCCCTCCAGCCTCTTTGGGGCCCCCATCCCCCCCGTTTGCCTTGGCCCCTGCGCGCCGGCGCCCTGCGCCCGGGGAGCCCACCTGGGCCAGGGCCCCGTGCTCACTGTGGAACAGGGACTCCTTGCGCCGCGTGTGGGGGCTCTCGGCCAGTGTGGCGAAGCCATAGGACGTCTGGGCCTTGGGCACCGAGGGCAGGGACGCCTCCTCCGCTGGCCAGTCCTCGGCGCTCTCGATCTGGATGACGTGTCGCGTGGCTGCCTTCAGCAGGCTCCTGCTCTCCGCGGCCAGCTTGGTGGGCAGCCGGGGGCTGCGGGGGCTGCGGCGGGGGGACGCAGCCAGGTTCTGCTCAGACGGGGACGGCCCCAGCTCAGCCGGCCCCTCAGCCTCCGCGGGGCCCGAGGGCAGCTTAGGGGGGATGAAGAAGTCCGGGATCTTGTCGGGGGTCAGCACGTTGCTGTATAGGGGCCCCTTGGCAGCCTTGTCCCCTGCCTCGCCCCCCGCAGCCCGAGTGCCGTTCTCCCCAGACCCGCGGAGCCGGTCCAAGAACCACATGTTGGTTTTCTTCATGGGGGTGGAGGGTGAGAGACCAGATGAGGAACAGCGTCTAGAAAAGAAGCGGGAGGGGTCAGGGTGGGCCCCTGTCCCCAGGGTCTGCATGCTAAGGCCTAGTTAGTGGGTTTGAGGAGGGTCACCCTGGAGGTGTCCTGCGGGGCTGCGACCCAGAACACGGGTGGGGCGCTTCCCCTTCCCGGAGGGCCTGGACTAACTTCTCAGCAGGGGCAGAGATGGGCTCGGAGATGGGGGCAGAGGCGCACGCAGAGACGGAGGCAGAATTGGAGAAAGAGCCGGGCAACGGGGTGAGGAGGCGTGGGCCCTCGGGGCGCAAAACCCCGGGCGCGCCCCTCTCTCATCTCCCGGGTGGGGGACCCCCGATTCCTACGGGGTTGCGCGCACAGCGCCCAGGGGCGCAGGTGTCCCGGCCCCGCCCCCCGCGCCCGCCCACCTGTGGCTTCTCCCAGGCGCGGGTGGGGGAGGAGCGTGACCAGGGCCTCCGCAAGCACAGCGGGGTGTCCCGGCGCCCCTGACCCGACCTGAGCCGACCCGCCGCCCGCAGTGGGGTCCCGGCCCGGCTCACCTGCCTCGGCTCCAGACCTTGGGCTCGCGCAGGCCCGGCGGCTCCCAGCGCCTGCGAGCGGCCAGCGCAGCAGCCAGGCCCCGCCCACCGCGCCGAGTGGGGCGGGGCCGGAGCCGGGCGTCCACGCAGGACCCGGGTTGGGCCTCCGGAACCCGGCCGGGGGGCTGCTGGCATCTGTGCCCTCTGGGACCCCAGCCCTGCTGTTCCCTGAGGTGTCCTGACCACCCTCCCCTCTCTGATCTTAGGCCACCCAGCATGTCCCGCGCTGTCATTTTCTGTAGATGCGGGCGAGCTGCTCCTCCAGGGGTAAAGATAACCCCAAAACCTGGTCCCTGTCCCCCAACACCCTCCAAGAGCGCCGAGGTCCAAGATGTAGGTGTGCAGCAGAGAGAGAGGAATCCCCACACCATTCACAGGCACAGAACCAACACGGGCCCTGCCGGTTGCCCAGGTGATCTGCCCAGCCAGCCTCACCCTCCTAGCCTCAGTTTCTCTCCTGGAACCAAGGGAGTCGCTTGGCTGTCCAGTGTGGTACATGAGGAGCTACTGCGACAACACAGGCACCTGGCCATTTATTGAAGTTTTGCTGAGAGCCTCCGATGTCCCAGGGGTGTCCCCATGTCACGTTGAGGCCCAAGCAAAGACAGGGCCTGGGTGGAGAGCGCTGGGATGTCAGGTCGGCCCGGGGCAGGAAGGTAGATGAGCCAGAGAGGGCTGTGGTCCAGATGGGGAAATCGAGGTAAACTCAATCAGATGCCCTGGAGAGGCGTTTGCGCTGATGGTCTGTCTGGGAGGCACGTCACTTCCTCACTGCCTCCAGCCCAGCGCTGTGGTTGGCTGGTGTCCCTGTCCCTTTAGGGCCCAGAGTCACTGGGGGAAGGGTCATGGTGGCCTCTTCTTGCAGTGTGCCCAGGCCAGGCCAAGCCCCCTGGACACAGGTACCCTAGAGTGGAGCTTTGCCCTGCAGGAGGCGCCCTGGGGCTTCCTCCATTGTACAGGCAAACAGCCAGGCTGGGCAGGGGGCAGGGCCAGGTCTTGTGATGCCAGGCCTGGGCACCAGGGCCTGGGCACCAGCTGGGGAGTAGCGCGGAGCTCAGTGTATGTAGAGCAACTCCAGACACTAACCTGGAGCTGCTCAGCCAGGGCTGGAGTCCCATGCCCGCAACGCCTGCTGTGTAACTTCACACAAGTGTCCAAACCTCTCAGCCTATATCCGTGTGAGAATGACAAACCCAGGGCTCACGGTTCCCCAGGTGTCTAGAGTCCACAGCATGCCTTTGAGGGAGATGTGGTAGACACTGCTGCCAGTAAGCAAAAGGTGGCAGTTGGATACCCCAGAGCCCTGACCCACACCCAGCTCAGCCTGCACCTCCCCCCGGCCCCACACCCCACCGCATGTGGGGGCCCTGGGACCAACACCCGCCCTGCCGGCCACGCGGCCCCACCCTGGGGCCCAGCTTTCTCCATCTACGTGCTCTGCGCAACAGTCGGCAAACAGGAGCCTCCCAGGGCAACACAGCCTTCTGCTGCCACCACGCAGCGGGCACCTCCAGGACGCCCATGCAGCCCTCCACGGATCAGACATCAGGCAGCACCGTGGCTGGTGGCTGGCACTGTGATGTCCTGTGTGCAGGTGGCATCGGCCCTGGTCCCCCGGGCAGGGCCATTAGGTTGGCCCTCCCCCACGGTGGCCCCAGCAGTCCTAGCACAGGCTCTAGGAGGCACAGGCAGCTCAGAAAGCAAACCACCTGTGTGCCACCTCTGTCCCTCAGAACTGGGGGAAGGTGGCCATGGGGAGGCTCGCTGGGCTCCTGCATCATGGGCCCTCGCTTGGGCCTGCATTGAGCTGCTGAGAACAGCTGTCCTCTCTGCAGCTTCCCACAGTACAGGGGCTCCTATCCCCATGGGCAGGGGCTCAGGGGCCCCTGAGCTGCTCTTAGCACAGGGCCCAGTGGGCAAGGGCTTCAAAAGGAGCAGGGCAGGGGCTGTGGAACCTGGGCCTCAGGGCCCAGGACCATGTATGAATGAATGAATGAGTGAATGAATGAAGTGAAATGCACCCCTCTTCTCACACACATCCACGACCTGACACCCTGCACTCCCTCAGTTGGACCAGAGCACCGTCTCCTGGCCCCATCCTCCCCAATCAACACTGTCCTTCTCACCTGCGAATCTCTTCCCTTTGGGAGTAAGCTCTCATCCCCCCCACCCCATGCTTAGACCAAGCAACTCCCTGGCACCAAGCCTCACCTCCAACCGTGGCCACCCCTGTGCCCACACCTGCCACCCTTCCGTTCCCTGAATGTGCCAGGCTCCACACACCACAGGGCCTTTGCGCATGTCATCGACCTCCCATCACAGCCCCATGTCATTCCATAAGGAAACCCTCCAGATGTCCTAGGATCTCTGAGTTCCAGGGCCCTTTCCTTTGCACAGTTGTCATTACACACCTAGTGGTGATCTGATCAGTGTCAGCTGTGAACACCACGGGGGCAGGTCTGTCTCAGGTCTGTTGCCCACCAGAGGTCCTGGTAGTGAGAGGGCTCGGACCAGGGGTGGTACAGGGTGGTAAGAGGATGGTGTGTGTGTGTGTAAGATGGAGGATGGGTGGTGATGATGGGTACATGGGTGTATGAAATAGTGAAGGGAAGGAGGGAAGGAAGGAAGGATGGATGGACAGATGGACAGACGGATGGACGGATGGGAGTACAACAGAATGAGTAGCAGCTAGATGGGCGGATAGGCAGTGGATGGACGGTGGTGGATGGGTGATGATGGGCAGTCAGACTGCTGGGTGGGTGGACAGACGATGACGCGTGTGTGAGTTCACAGTGGGTGACTTGGTGGCTCTCGTCCCCACGTCTCTGAAGTAAGACATGGTGTCAGAGTCCCCTCTGGCTCTGCCTTTGAAGGCTGCACTAGTCCAGGGCAGAGTACAGTGGCTTTTCCTCCACGCTCTGAGAGGAGAGGAAGCACAGCGCCTCCCCCAGGTCTAGACCTGGGCCACCTCTCCCTCCAAGTGGCCCAGCCCTTCTCTGTGGGGAGAAGAGAGGTCCCCCCGGGAGACAAAGTCTCAGAAGTAGCTAAAGCACAAAGCTGGGGTGCTTGAGAAGAAAGCTGAGCACCAGGGAGAAGCGGGGGCCTCTAAGAGAGTCAGGGTGTCACAGAGGACAGGAGAGGCAGGTGGCTGAGACAGCAAGTCACACTCAGGGTGAGTGGGGTCATTTTTTGTTTTGTTCCTTTGTGTGTGTGTGTGTGGTACCAGGGGTCAAACTCAGGACTTTGCGCTTGCCAGGCAGGCGCTTGTGCCACTGAGCTATATCCCCAGCCCTTGTTTTGTTTCTGAGACAGGGTCTCACTATGTAGTTTGGGCTGGTCTCAAACTCATAGAGATCCTCCTGTCTAGTGCTGGGATGACAGGAGTGCACCCCACACCCAGCTAGAGTTGGGGCAGCTTGAGAAGCCAGCGCTGCCAGCAACACTGGGATCTGAGAGGGGACACAGCATTTGGGAGGCAAACTGGTGTCTCAAGGAGAAGTGGGGGTGCCTTTAGCAGGATCTGAAATAAAATAGAAGCCGGTTGTGGTGGTACATGCCTGTAATACCAGCACTTGGGAGGCAGAGGCAGGAGGATCACTGAGAGTTTGAGGCCAGCCTGAACTGCATAGTGAAACCCTGCCTCAAAAAGACATAAATAAATAAGTAAGTCTGAGGGAGCTGGGGGTTTCTGGGGGAGAGCTGGCCCCCCAGGCTCAGCACAGCTCTCTCCTATAGCCCCCAGCCCCTCCTTGGATCTATCCGGAGGCCTCTACCAGCCCTGGCCCTGCAGGGCCCCATGTGCCGTGGGCTATGGTCAGGCTGTCATCACGCCCAGGTTTAATTACAAACATCCAATGTCCAGTCCAGTCTGCAGCTGGAGGGCAGGCGGGGGCCTCACAGTCTCCCAGTCTCCTAACCTGGAGCAGCCAAGGGAGGCCCCAGGACTGCCCCCCCCATAACATTAGCATGTGCCCTCGCCTGAGACCCCCAAAGCACCTTAGTTCTCCCCCCAACAAGACAGTGGGCACCTGGTATCTCAGGTGGGCAAGAGTCTAGCCAGGGCAGGCCCCACATGTGCACACTGGGGCGGGGACCAGGCACATAACTCAAGTCCAGCCAGGGAGGAGCACATGGGGTCTCTGCCCATGACGGGGATGGTGGGGCGAGGCCAGGCACGGCTGCACCCCCAAGTGTCTGCTCTGAAGGCGAGGAAGGCTCTGTCTTTGGTATGAGCGCCTGGCTTGGTGCGGGGCAGCAGGCACAGGCAGGAAGGGATGCCCGAGGCTCCCGTGGAGGAGACAGCAGCGGTTCTGTGGTTCCAGCCCGACAGGCCCGGAGAGGAAGGCTGAGTGCCCATAAGGCCACGACAGGGGCACCTGGGGGCAGGAGCCGCTAACAGTCACCTGTGGGCAGAAAGGGAAGGTGAGGCTGGGGACCCTGTGACAATGCATGCACTTCTACCTTGAGCTAGTGAGCAGGGCCATGATCACTATGCGCTGGCCTTTATGACTGCCTGCGCTTGGGGTGGCCAGCAGCTGAGGCTGCAGCTCAGGCCCCTCAAGTTCCTGCTGTGCCCCAGGAATCCCCCGAACCTCTGTGTGCTGCCACTAATCCCAGGGCCTGTCTCGGAAGTGCGCGTGTGAGATGCAGGGCTGCGACTGCCCTGCCCACGGACCTCCTTGTGGACAGAGGGACACCGGTGCCCACAGACGTCTCAGGCGGCCTATGGGACCTCCCCTCCAGGCGATGGCCCTGCCTGCAGTGCTGGCCCAGTCAGGGGGAGGAGGCTGCTGGGCGGGGGGAAGGGCAGGAAGTACATGTTGCCATGGAGACAGGAGAGCAGCGTGACCTCTGCATCCTCTCTAGGGAAATTCCACAGCCCCCTGTGGGCCCCACACTGGTCCAGCTCCAGCTCCCTGCATATGAAGTCCCAGCCTCCAGGACCCCCTCAGTCCAGGCCCCCACTCCAGCCCAACCCCAGCTTCCCAAGTGCCCCCAAGATGGGAACCACATCTCGGTCCTCAGATCAGGCCCCATCTGTACCTGGGCATCGGCTCAGGGTTCCCGTGCAACCACGCCACGCAGGTGCAGCTCGCTCTCGGCAGCCACGATGGGCTGCCCATTCTGCAGGTGGTAGTCGATGAGGTGGCTGATGCTCTCGAACAGCACATCCTTCGTCCGCACCTGCAGGCAGAGGTAGAGCATTAGCACCAAGCCCATGGGGAGGCCACAGAACCCATGGCCCTGCTCTAACAGGCCAAAACTCGGACGCAAGGCCAGGTCAGACCCACGGGACCACAAGGTGCCAGGATTCAAACACAGAACCAGCCCTGAATCCTAGAACTGTGGACAGACTTGGGCTTTGAAGCCACCAGGGTCCTTGGACTGAGCCTCCTGCTATGGGTTACCTGGTGGCCTCCACCAAGATGTGTCCAAGTTCCAACTCCAGTACCTCTGCATATGACCTTACTGGTGAACTATTCAGGTGAAGCTGGGCATGGTGGCACATGCCTGCAATCCTAGCACCTGAGAAGCTGAGGCAGGAGGATCTCTCTGAGCTTAAGGCCAGCCTGGGCTACATAGTGAGCTCAAGGTCAGACTGGATTGTAGAGCAAGACCTTGTCTCAAAAATAAATACATAAACAGATTTTTTTTAAAACTGTGAAAGAATAAATATATGGTGTTCTCAGCCACAGAGTTCATGTCATTTTAGTAGAGTAGCCCCATGAGCAAATACAACCATGACATCTTGGAGATACAGATCCTAAAATTAGAGTCACCAAATCTAAAAACCATCTTCATTTCAGAATGAGGAAATCTTAGCATCACTGAGCTCAAGAGCCAGAGGCAAGGTGGAGAAACCCTTGACCCCAGGGCACTGAGCCTTCCCTGGGTGACGCTGGGCTCCCTGGGTGCTTTCTGTTGGAAAGCAAGTTGAAAGGTACACTCCTGAGCCTGTGCTCAATCACCCACTTCCACGGGCCTGGGGCTTGGGGAGCTGCATTTTAGCAAAGTATCTCCAGGTGTTGGAGCCACTGATCTATCCCAGAGATCCAGGTAATGGAGAGGCACTCAGCCTGGGAACAACTGATCTGTCACCACCCGCCAGGCAAGGTGCCAGGGACAGACCAACAGGGACAGAGCCCAGGCCCAGCTGTGTCCACATGTGCACAGTGCAGAGACGGGCCGTGTGTGAGGCCTGCAAGCTGGCTGGACGGGAGAGCATGATGTACCGCTGAGGCGGCTCTGAGCCTCACGCCCTCCTGTCCTGGGAACAGCCCCTCGGCCTCAGGATGCTGGGAAATATTTCAAAAACCCCGGCACTCCCTGCACACTGGAAAATGCCTAGTGAACCATGAACGGAACAGCGCTAGATCTCACTGGTGTGGGGAGGCTGAGGTTGGAGATTCACCCATGAGTTCAAGGCCAGCCTGAGATACACAGTGGGACCCTCTTAAAACCACCCAGCGGCTGTCGCTCCCTTACCACACCCTCGGGGTCCACCAGCAGCAGGTGCTTGGGCTGCCCGGCGTGCATGCCCGTGAGGACGTACTGCCCGGGGTTGGTGACGCTATCTCGCACCAGGAAGTCCCCATCAGCTCGCAGCAGCCTCTCAGCCGCCCGGCGGCTCATGCGGCCATGGTACCAGGGTTCCTGGCGCAGCTGCTCTTCCGTGGGAGCGATGGGGGCCCGGCGGGTGGGGGGACTGGGCCACTGATCCTCTGCAATGCCCGCCGAGCACTCGTGCAGCCTCAGAGCATCCTCAAAGGGTCCTGCGGGGGAGACAGGTGCTGGAGGTGGGCAGGCAGGGCAGCTGGGCACACAGCCTGGCACGTGGCTATGCCTGCAGCACAAGCACTAAGCTTCAGGCCACAGCCGTGTGTTGGTCCCATGAACCAACAAGGGAGGTTTCTAAGGATGCACAGGGGTGACAGCATCTGGTCCCCCTCTGCGTTTGCACACATTCCTTTGTGCACTGACCTCCTGTCCATCTGTCACTCCCTCTTACCCAGTAACAGGACCCCAGCATTGCACAGCCCACTGGTGACAGCAGGTGTGACCTTCCCCTTGCCGCCTTCAGCTCAAATGCACTACCTGCACGCACCTAACCCTGGTCACTTATGGTCTGGGATCTCACCCTGTCAGGCTAGGAACCCACCTCTATAGGCCCGGGCAATCAGCACGCTCATGCCATCCTTCCAGCCAAAGGATTGGCTGACGGCTGAGCATATCCCCTGGGGTGGGCCAATCAGAGGCAGCCCAGCATATTTAAAGGTGGCCCAGGGGACCACCCACCTCAGATCCCATACCCACCACCTGAATCCTATGCCTGGTACACAGCAGGCGCTCAATAGCGACCAGCCCACGTCCTTATTGCAAGAATGAGAAGAAACAGATGGCAGAGGGAAGAGGGCCTTGCAAACATCTGAGTGAAGAAACTGCCAGCCATCTGGGAGCCCTGGGGAGCCAGCACACAGCAGCCCGGCGGGAGGAGGCTGAAACCGACTGGAAAGAGGGACGGAGGACCCTCCTCCCTCAGGCAGGGAGGGAACAGCCCCACCACGGACTCGGAGTGTGGCCCGACCCTCCCTCATAGGGCGGGGGAGCAGCCCCTGGGGCCCACAGCAGACGGGGGTCCCATGGGCAGAAGAACAAGCTCCTTCCCCCAAACTGTGCGGTCCACGCCAGGTCCGGCCTCGCCCCTCAGACGGGGCCTCACAGGAAGCACAGAGGGCTGCAGGGCCTGGGCAGAAGGCCAGGCCTCCCCATCTGCCTGCAGCCTCCACCCACCCAGACCTGACTTACGCATATCGAACAGGTCCTTCTTGGGGCTCTCCTCAGGCTGCGGGGGCACCAGGTCCTCGGGCTCCAGGGCATCCAGACCCTGTGTGTTGACGTACAGGTGCTCCTCATAGTCCCGAGGCCCCCGGGCATCTGCCTGCACATAGCCATCCCCCGGCAGGGCTGCAGAGGAGAGGGGGCGGTGGGGTCATGGGGACCCTGGGGAGGGGCTGGCCAGGGTGAAGAGAGTGCCCAGGCCAGTCTGGACACGGGCACGTCACGCTAGGTTCACCGTGGACACAGCAGGACTTGTGCAGGGGTGGCAGACGCCCACCCCGAGTGTCACTTTCCAAGACAGCTCCCGATGTTTTGCTAAATCCCCACATTTAAAAAATAACAGCAATAACCAGCTCTCCCTGTAATTATGTTATCAGTGTGATGCATGGTTAGGTCATTTCTTCTGTCTCTGCTCTATTTTCGGATTTGCTTTCTTTTCTTCTTTTTAATTTTATTGTTGAATGTGTAAAGCATTCACACGGTTCAAAAGCCAGGAGGGTAGCGCCAGGAGCCGTCTCCCTCTGGCCCTCAGATCCTCCTGTCGGGACCATTCTGCTCTGCCTCTAGGGGGCGAGGTATCCCCGCCCAGCCTCGTGCCTGCTGGGCCGCCGGCTGCGGGCCTCTGCCTGCCCCAGGGGTGTGAAGCAGTCCCTGGGAACCAACTCCCCCTTCTGCTCTTTGCTCCAGGCTGAGCAACTTCCCCTGGGCACCCACACCACCTTTGTTCTCAGCACTTAACCCTGGGTAGAAGTCACCATCTGGCCAAAGCCAGCACAGGGCCCGAGGTCACAACGTCACTACCCTTGAGGAGGTCTGGGCTCCCATCCCAGCACTGGCCCCTGGGGGAGTGGGCAGGCTAATTAACCTCTGTGCCTCAGCTTCCTCCTCCGGCACAGGGGGAGGGTGAGACCTTCCTCACAAGAGTGGTGAGAACTGAACATGAGCAGGGTGTCGTGGCACACACTGAAATCACCGCACTTGGGAGGCTGAGGCAGGAAGATCAACAGTGAGGTGGACTCCAGCCTGGGCTACACAGTGAGGTCAAGGATAGCCCAAACTACACAGTGAGACCGTCTCCAAACAAACAAAAAACCCAGCATCGAGCAGGAGCTCTGAGTTGGGCCGGGGCTATAGCTCAGTGGCATAGGCGCCTGCCCGGCAAGTGCAAGGTCCTGAGTTAGATTTCCGGTACCAAAAAAAAAAAAAAGAGCTATGAGTCTGCATGAACACTAATTCTGCCCTCACCGCCATGGTTACCAAGAGGCAGAGGCCTTTTTAGCCCAACCTTCCTAACTGCCTAGTGCACAGGCTTTCCTGGGCTTACAGCAGGACTTCGGGGGTGGAGGGGGGACTGACTACAGGATCCTGGAGTGGGAGAGAAGACCCTGCATGTAGCACACGGGTGGAAGAATCCCTAGGCACTGAAGGTGGGGCACTGACATATTGATAGGAGTTCTTGGCCAGAGACTTAGGAGTGGCCTGACAGGAAACAACCACAGCACACGCAAAGGCACCGGGGCAGGAGTCACTAGCGAGCCCCACAGCCAGGAAAGAGCAGCCAGCGTCCCAGAGGGAAAGCAAACCAGGGCCAGAGTACAGCTTGGCAACTGGTGGGCGCCTGGAGATTTCTTTAACCACAGGCGCAGGGTGCTGGTGAACGCACCAACGCTTGGCAGCAAAAGGCCCAGGTTATTTGTGAGGATCTAAATACGGCTCAACACAGATGCTGGCAAGGCTGCAAGAAAACAGGCGGCATAGACAGCCTGGAGGGCAAAACACAGCCCAGCTGCTTCAGGGGGCAGAGAGGCAGCCTTTGGCGACAGGACCAGGCATGAGGAGCCGCCCGGGCACCCAACACAGGACAGCGCTCACGCTGAGAGCAGCAAGGGACAGAAGGGACAGGCCAGCCCGGGAGTGAACGCGGGCTGTGCCCCACTGGCTGTCTCTGGGATCCAAATCCTAAGGGAGAACAAAAGTGCCCAGAGGTAGGCGGCACTTCTGTCACGCGCCTCCTGAGTCACACGGCACGGTGGTCAGGGGCCGGAAGCTCAGTCTTTCCGCTGAAACAGAAGCCCACAGCAAGCCAGGCACAGTGGCCCACGCCTGTCATCCCAGTGTTCTGAGAGGCTGAGGCAGGAGGATCACAAGTTCCAGCTCAGCCTGCATAACTCAGGAAGACCGTGTCTCAAAATAAAAAATAAAAAGGGGCTGGAGAGGTAGCGCCGTGCAGAGGCCTTGGGTTCTATCCTCAGCACTGCAAAAAGAAAAAGTAAGTCCACAGCACCCAGTGGGCAGTCGGGTGAGGGTAGTAATGATTTCCACCCAGGACCCAGGAGCACACCCAGTCCTCGCGTGCAGGCTGAGGGACGAGCACACACGATGCTCATGGCTCTGTCACAGCGGACACCTGGACTCTGCAGATGTCTAGGAGCTGGGGCCAGCGGACACCTGGAATCTGCAGATGTCTAGGAGTTGGGGCCAGCAGCTCAACCTCCGCATGGTGGAGGAAACAGAATGGCAAGGAAATCTGTCATGCAAGGCACGGGGAGAATCCACACAGGACTGTCACATGCATAAAAGCCAGGGTGAGCCACACACCTGTCATCTCAGCACTCTGGGAGGCTGAGGCAGGAGAATTCAAAGTTCAAGCCAAGAGACTTAGCAAGACCCTATCTCAAAATAAAAAGGGATGTAGCTCAATGTGAATGCTGGCTGGCCTTGAACTCTCTCTTGAACTCTCTCTACAGGCTGACCTTAAACTCACAGCAATCCTCCTGACTCTGCCTCCTGAGCACTGGGATTACAGGTATGCACATTATGCCCAGTTTATATGCCTGGTGTTTTGACCCATGCGATTCCGAGCTATGAGTCTGCATGAACACTAATTCTGCCCTCACCGCCATGGTTACCAAGAGGCACAGGCCCCGTCCCCAAAGGCATCACACTCATCTGTCTGGGGAAGAGCACTGATTTGCATCTCAGCCACCTCAAAGGCAAGCTGACACCACAGAGGGGAATCAGAGGCTGAGGGACAGGCTGAGAGGGTTGTGCCCTACCTGAGCCGGAAGAGCACTGGTCCCACTGCAGGCTGCGGGTGTCTCTTCGCAATGGAGATGCTCCCTGAGAAAGAGAGGCAGGGGCCCCTGGATATGTGCAGCCCTGTGCCGGCCAGCACCCCAGCACCCACCCCAACCCCACTGGCTGCCAACTTGAACAGTCAGACCTCAGCCTCTGCCAGGGTCCCGCCTCTCTAGCCACCAGCAGCAGCCATCGGGCCCCCTAGTGCTTCCCTGTGGCCTTCTCTGTCCCGGGGAAGGCGGTCACCTGCCTCCACCTTGCACACAATGTTCCCTGTGCCCTGTGCCCTTCCCAGCTTGGCTCCCCAGGAGCGGTCCCAGTCACCCCCCCCACCCGCAGCCAAGCCTCCAAGGCCCCTGACCACCTCCAAAGCGTCCCTGTGTGAACTCCCCATAGCCCCGTCCCGGCTGTGGCGGGGAGAGGGGATCCGGCACACGGTGGCACCCCGAGAGGGTGTCTGGGAGCAAATGAGCCATAGCAGGTCAGCAGATGAGGGTGGGGGCCAAGACCCCCAGGAGTGAGGCGCTCGGGAGCAGGAACCCCCCGCCCCAGCCCGGCCCACGTGGATGACACGCTGACCTGGCCGAGCGCTGCGAAGCCACAGGGCTGCGTGATAGCCAGCCTGGAGTCCACCAGCCCGCCCGGCGGCGGCTCCTTCCCCGGGATGCTGTTGTAGTAGTTGTGTCCCTCGGCCTCCTCCTCCTCCCCCCAGGCCGACTCCTCCAGCCCGGTCAGCCTGGGTGGGGGTGGGGCACAGAGCAGTTTGGCGATGAGGACAGTGACAACGCAGCCGCGTGCGCCTGCGCAAACCACTGTCCCTTCATCTTCACCCAGCCCCCGTGGGACAGGGTGGGGTGCAGGAGGGGGACTCTCTCAGGTCAAGGGAGGCACGAGGAGTAAGGGCCCACCCCAGTCAGCGGGCCTCATACTCAGCTACCTTTCGGGGGGCACGACTGCCTTGGGGGGGCTGTGCAGGTACTGCTTGAAGCGCAACTCGAAGGCTTGGCCCACGGTGCTGATGACGCTCTGCGCCAGGCCCTCGCAGCACTCCAGGATGTGACAGGCTAGGGCCAGTGACCTGTGAGGCCGCTGCTGCCAGGCCCCAGCCCCAGCGCAAGGCTGCCCGACCCAGCCTGCAGCCCCGCCTCCCCCACGCCTCACCTCTCTGGTTGATGGGGTCCTTGGCGACGTAGGCCACATAATCCGTCATGTCCTGGGGACAGGGGTGCTGGCAGAGATCGGCTGGGCCCACCTGGCCCCCACCTGGATCCTGCACCCCAGCCTCACAGAGGGACGGGGCCACAGGTCTGGGGGAATGTGGAGGCTCTGAGGGTTACCCAACCTGTCCCCACCTTACCGTGTCACCACCCGATGCGAAGGAGATGGACTGCATGTGGTGGCTGGCGATGACCTGCAGGGCGGGAGGTGCATGTGGTCGGGAGCCATTTCCAGAGCGGGGACCACGGCTGGATCAGGACATGGAGGGACGCAAGGGGCAGGCATGGGGACAGAGGTGTTCTCTTTATAGGGTCCCCCCACAGCTGGCCTTGGCCAGCCAAGACGACCAAGATTCCATCAGGATGGACCTCGGGGCTCAGGGGTTCACAGGGCCACAGAGGGGACTGTGCCACCCCCACGGGAAGACACACTCAAGTATGTGTCCCCTAGATCCTCAGAGAGATACAGACACAGAGATACACAGAGGTGGACACACAGTGACACAGGGACACAACCTAACACACACACACACACACACACACACAGCAGCACAAGACGACTGGCAGCAGCAGCCCTGGGCTCATTTGCATGCTTATTTGCATGTGTTTGAAGTGGTCCCACCTCCTCTGCCACCTGTCCCTCAAATCCCCTCATGACAAGGGGGGTGGCAGTGTCCTCCTCACAGAACATCCCCTCTTCAGCCCTGTGGGGCCCCTGAGCCCTGCCAGGTGTCCCAGAAACACTGCTCTCGGGAGCCTCGTGGTCCTGCTGCAGGATGGCGGCCAGGACAATGTAGGGGCGCGGTGGTGTCCCCGCTGCACACTGCCTGGGCTCTAGCTCACCCTGTCCCTTGTCCCAGCCAGGGAGTCTGTGGAACAGGCAGCAGTGAGGTTCCATGTCTCAGCTGCTGCACGCCACGCACACCCCAATGCCCAGGACTCCACATTCCACTCCCGGAAAGGGGGCTTCTGCGGCGACTTCATTCCTGTCCCCAGTAGCTGAGCCTCGTATCAAGCCAGAACTTGCCCTGGGGCCATGGTCTCCCACTGAGGAGCCAGACCCTTCCGAGGCACAGCTGGCCCCAGGAGATGGCCAGCAGGGCTCCTCGAGTCTCGAGCCTCAGCCTCCCCCAAGACAGATGTCGGGGAGGGTGGGAGGCACGTGGGGGTCACAGCCGCCAGCCCGGGAGCTGAATGCCCATTCACTGACCTCCTGCGGCAGTGGGGCTCCTTCAGCATTCGCCCCGTGCCTGGCCGGCTGCTGCTCTCCACCCCAGACTTCCCCTTTGAATCCCGGATCAGAGCCCACCACCAACTTGGCCAAAATGAGAAACTCAGGTCCAGAGCACTAAGACCGGACCTGCCCTAGGCCACATGAAGTCCCTCGGCAGACGCTCCATTCATCTCTCAGGTTTACCCCAAGTTGGCCCTTCCCCCGCGGGACACAGCAGCAGCCTTGACTCCGGGCCGATCCATCCCAACGGCTGGACTGTCTCTGGCCCCACCCAGTGCCTTCCCCATGGCCCCTGCTGGCCTCTGCCAGATGTCCCTCTCCCCACCATCTCCCAGACCCCTCCCTGCAGCCCCTTCTGCCCCAGAACGCTTTTTAGAACTCAGCTCTATCCCTGCATCTCTGCCATCAGAAGCCAGGGTCCACCTTTCACTGTGGACCTGAGTTGAGGGGAAGCACCCTGGACCCCACAAGAGCTGAGTCACCTCTTCCACGTCCACACCCGGAGCCACCCCAGTCCTGACACCCCCAGTCCCTGCAACAGTGTGCCACCCGGCCAGCGGTGCTGTCCCCTGGGCTCCCAGCTTGCAGCAGGGCCCCTGGACAGCTTTCTGGATGTGTCTGGAGGCACATCCACCCTGCACCCGTCCTTCCACCTCCTCTTGGTTCCACCTAGGCGACAGACTCCAGGACCTTCTCAAGGATCCTGGGAGTTGCTAGGGGGCCCAGCTATCACGTGGCAGCTGAGGGCGATGAGGCACTCACCTGACGGGTGGCGGGCACCGAGAGGTTAAGGCCGTCGATGGAAATGTTCACAGAAATGCTCATGCCGGCAAAGCGTAGGTTGCTCTTCCCCAGGATAGAGGACAGTGCCTTGTTGGGCGCCTGGGGAGGGGGCAGAGAGAAGGAGCGCAACGAAGAAGGGGCGGGGCTCAGCGTGCACGCGACTGAGAAGGGGCGGGGCTCCGGATAGGGGCGGGGCCAGAAAGGAGGGCGGGGCTCCGCATGGGGCGGCGTTCAGCCAGAGCACGGGGGACCGGGACTCAGCTCGTGGGACCTGCGCAGGCAGGCAGTGTCACAGGGGCACCCAGGATGGCCGCTGTGTCCCCATAGCCTTGGAGCTTGCCTGCCAGCTGGAGGGGAGTGGCAGTCCTCACCCACCTTCTTCTTCCAGGAGCCCCTGATGCCTGGCACGGCCTCGTGGAGCCGATTGATGGCCTCCCTGTGGTTGGAGGGCGACACCTGGAGTGAGGGAACCGGAAAGGGCAGGGGCAGGGCCCAGAGGAGATGGGGCCAGACGGAAAGGAGGGCCCGGAGCAAGAGGCCTGCCCTCCACCCCAACCCCATTCTCCTTCCTGTGTCCACTACGTCCCTGGGAGGGGTCAGACCCAGGGCCGGACAGGACAAGCGGCGGTCCCCTGCCTGAGCCACCCCAGGTGGCAGGAACCGAACCCCAACAGTGCAGGAGACAGCCACGACCCCCAGGGACACTGAAGGTCCCTCAGGCACAAAATAGCCCCAAGGATGTCAGTGTCCTGGAGAGACACAGCCCTGACCCTGCACAGGCCAGGGGACTGAGACAGGCAGCTGTGGAGAAACACAGTCGGCCTTGCCTCAGAAGGGTAAACTGAGTCACCCCTGGACCCAGCAGTTCCACTCCTACTACAGCATCACTCAGCCGGGCGACGCCATGGCGCGGACAGACCTCGACGACAGGCCCGGGTGTGGTGGGATCACCTGCCTCTCTGTGCTACCCACCCAGGACACCCCAGAGTGCCACCCACGGTCCCCCAGCACCCCGTGGGAAATGGCACAGCGCCCTGCAACCTGGCTGGTCACTTTCCTACAGAGAAAAACCGAGTCTGGGAGGTGTGGGTAACCATCATGACCCGTGGAGGGCAGGGCAGGACTGAGGTGTAGGCCCCAAGCCCCCAGACCCAAGGTGCCACCACCGAGGCACTCCCCGGATGAGGCAGGTGGGGGGACCTGTCCCCAGTAGGCCTCCCAGGGTCCCT
Organism: Chinchilla lanigera; assembly: GCF_000276665.1. NCBI lineage: Eukaryota > Metazoa > Chordata > Mammalia > Rodentia > Chinchillidae > Chinchilla > Chinchilla lanigera. The sequence continues at coordinate 7,224,490 of NW_004955495.1, read as the reverse complement.
GACACGATCACCTCCCATCCCAGCTCATCCCCCTCAAGAGGCCTTGAGCCAGGCAGCGCTGAGCCCCCAAGTGGCCTCCGAGGGCTCACCTGGTCACCTGGGTCCGAGTGCTGAAGTCCAGGGAGCGCATGGATCTGAGCACCTCAATGCAGCCCATGTACTAGGGACAGAGGTACCAGAGTCAGCGACAGAGCCACAGTCCAGGCCCTGGGCCGTCTCCCAGTTAGTCTCATGTTCCCCACTCTCACCACCCTGCTGCTTGCTCTGCCCTGACAGTTACCCTGCTGCCCCAGGGCCTTGGCACCTGCCGCCTGCCGCTGCTCCCTCCCCACTGCAGGCCCAACCACTGTCACCCACTGAACACATGGTGGCTCTGTTGTGTGCTAGGGTGTCCTGTCCAAGCTCCAACGGCCTGGAGCCTTGGGCAGAGCAGGCTGGATGTGACTGTCACCCTCCAAACCCTGTGCATCCCGCTGGAAGATGCAGGACAGGGCCACACTGCTGGGGACATGCAAGACAGGCGAGCCCAGACAGGAGGTGAATTCTGGGAGTGGAAGGAGCTTCCTCCCGGCGTGACAGAATGTTGGGGGGCAACACTGTGAATGTACCAAACCCCACTGGACGGAGCACTACAAAATGATGAATGGCTAATTTTGTTTTGCTTTTTTCTTTTTTGAGCTGAGGATGGACTCCAGGGCCTAGGCTCAAACTTACAGTCCTCCTGCCTCATCCTCCCAAAGTGCTGGGAACACAGGCGTGAACCATCCTGCCAGGGTTCTTTTGCTATCAGTTTTTTTTTTTTTTTTTTTAATTCAATGTCTTACTTTTCTTTTTTTTTTTTTGAGAAGCTGCCCCCCAAAAATACTCTTGTCTCAGCTTAAAGACTTCACCATGCCTGGCTTATTTTGTGATTTTTATCCCATCTTATTTTGTTTTGTATCATTTTTTGAGACAGGGCCTCGCTACATAGTTCAGGCTGACCTTGAACTTCTCATGTAGCCCAGGCTCCAACTCAAAGCCTGCCTCAGCCTCCCAAGCCCTGGGATGACAGGGGTGCACCCCCACACCCAGCCCATTTTGTAAAAACGACAAACACCCACCACCTTTGAGCCCACAATGCCATTTTTAGAGCTTTACTCCATAGCCATCCCAGCCCAGATCCCTAAACTCTAACCCAGCTCTGCCCAGAGCTGGAGGTGGGCACAAGGCCAGGTTGCTGCCGCAGAGCCTCCCCCCCAGGCAACAGCTCCCAGCCTGCAGGCCTCCGTCTCCCCGCCAGTGCCTGTGAGCCTGCACCCCTGGCCCACCCTGCCGCGCCTGCAGCACTGAACGTGTACAGAGAAACCCCGGCTCAGCAGGGTCCATTCCGCAGAGGCAGGGTGCCCTGTTATACTGAATTTCTACTAAACAGTGGAGAAGTTTATTAATATTAAACCAGCGTGGTGATGCACGGCTGCCATCCCCGTACTCAGGAGGCTGAGGCAAGACGATGACCACGAGTTTGAGGTCAGCTTAGGCTACCTAACAAGACCCTGTCTCAAAAAAAAAAAAAAGGAAGGAAGAGAAGTCATTATTATTATCACCATCATTATTTCCCAAGTAGTACATGGGACACACACTAAAATTTGTCTGCACTCCTCAGAGATGTAACTGGTTCTGCTGTGTTTTTGCCACAGATAAACAAATCATGGTACTTGGGACAGAAGCGGATACAGGTGTAAGCAGAAGCAGTTGTTAGACATGTACAAGAGCCAGTGTTGGTGTCACCTTGCGAGACAGGGAACAGTGAGGGAGCCTTCTATAGAAGCGGGAGGGGGTCGTCCAGGCCGTGTGCAGGGCTCCCGCGGCCCGCGCCTCTCATACGGGGACGAGGTGGCCTGGGCAGGGTCCCCATGACTGCCCAGGGTGGAGGACCTGGGCACCCTCAGTAGTTTGTAAAAATGGTCATTGTTCAGTGAATGTGACACACAGGCCTCAGAAGAGGGCTGCCCTAAGAGCCTTGTGACTGCCCCAGGCCACCAGCCCAGCCTGCCGGACCAGACAGTGTCCCCGCTGACACGGGGCCAATGGTCACAAAAGCAGGGCCTGGGGACACTCACCCACACATACACAGAATCTTGAGAAATGCCCGATGTAGGCTGTGGGGTAGTGAGCTACCCAGCAAAGGTTCACGGGGACAGTGACCCTGGGTCAGCCAAGGGAGGGTCCAGGTCAAGCAATTAGCATAGGCCCGGAAGTGGGTACCACCATGGAGACCAGAGGATCAAGGCAGAGCTGTAGCATGGGAGCTGGGGTCGGGGTGTCCATTCTGAGAGGTGAGTCATGAGAGAGCTTCAGGCTGCGGGGGATGGGGAGGCTGAGCTGCCTCACCTGTTGTGGGTGGATGTACGGGTGGGTGATGGATGATGGATGGATGATGATGAGCACAGGGGTGGACAGATAGATTATAGGTACATCAGTGGTTGAATAGATGGTGGGTGAATGGATGGATGGGTGGGTAGGTAGCTGGAAAAATGGATGGGTGGATGGATGCACGGATGGATGGTGGATGGGTGGGTCGATAGGTAAACAGATGGATTAGTGGGCAGATGGATAGAGAGATGAATGGACGGATAGATGGATGGATGGATGATGGATGGATGAACGTATGGGCCTATAGATGGACAGGTGGATGGATGATGAGTGGATGGGTGGACAGACAGAAGGATCACAGGTAAATCAATGGCTGAACAGACAGCAACTGGGTGGATGGATGGGTGGACGGATGCGTGGGTGGACGAATGAATGGATGACAGATGATGGATGATGGATGGGCAGGGGAGTGGGGGGGATGGTCAGAGGATGGGCTGACCACTGAATGCACAGGTGTGGATTATATATCCATCATATGTCACACATGAAGCACTTCACAGGGCATCAACAACAGTCCTTGTCCCCAGGACAGGTGTGGACAGCTTTGGAGGGATGTCAGCTACTCAGTGGATACCCTCCCTCAAGCAGAACACGTCTCTGGTGGGTGTCCATGCTAGCATCTGACACTCCAGGGCCATACCGGGGGGATGTTGTTGATGCTACTGGTCTGGGTAGCACATTCTCTCATCACTGATTTAAGCCAATTTGATAGCTATGAGGTATAGGGGTCACAAGGTGGGAGCCTCAAAAAAAGAAGAGGACCCCCAAGAAAGGTCGGTCTTTTCTTCTAGTAGAAAAGTTGGGTCCATAACAATGCCTGGTGCTGTGGCTGCCTCCTTGTGACCATGAGGAAAAATGAGTCAGCACACTGAATATGACCACACAAAAGAAAGAACCTAGATCTTGAGGGTTGCTGCCAAGCTGCCTCCTGCAGATGGTCACTGCCTACACCCTGCACCATGAGGCAAGGGCTCCTTGGGAAGCAGGCAGCTCAGTCAAGACAGAACAAGAGCACAGGCCTGGGCATCCACAGACCCAGGTGACAGCTCTGGAAAGCACCAGGTTTTGGTCCACAGAGCCAGTGCGGCCCTGACATGGCCCCTTCAGCAAAGACTCAGAGTCAGGGATAAACAGCCACCTAGGACGGGGCTGCTCGATGGGTCCCTGCTTCCCTGCGGGGCCACTTAAATCTGATGTAAGAGGGGCTGGGGATTTAGCTCAGCGGCAAAGCGCCTGCCTGGCAAGCGCAAGGTCGTGAGTTCGGTTCCTGGTACCGGAGAAAAACCAAAAAAAAAAAAAAAATCTGATGTAAGATTAAAAACGACGCTCCACATCACAGTGACAGCAGATACACAGCGGTCCTCTGGGCAGCGTGGGGCCACAGGAGGAGGGCCCTTTCTACAGGACTTCAGCCACCAGCACAGGAGCTGACCCCAGACAGAGCCAGGGCTCTGAGGATGGAGCATGCGCCCCTGGGGCCATCTGACCCATCACCAAAACCAAGCTTCAGACAACCGGGTGCATCTGCCTGGGTGTCGGAGCCCAGACACCCACATCCAGGTCTGTGCAGAGCCAGCTGCCTCCCCCAGTGTCTGGCCATGAGCGGCTCTGCTTTGTGTCATTTGGCTGGCGACCACATCACGCCCTGCCTCCACCATCACACCCCCTTCCCGGACATCTTCACACAGCCTGCTTGCTTGTTTTCCTCCTCTTCCTCCTCCTCTTCCTCTTCTCCTCCTTCATTGTTTTTTAAGAGGTTCTCACTATGTAGCCCATGCTGATCTCAAACTCATAGCAATCCTCCTGCCTCAGCCTCCTGAGTGCTAGAATGACGGATGTACACCACCACACCCAGCCGCTTCCTTGGTTTTGATGCACCTCAGCTTCTGCAAAAAACAGGCAGAAAACCTCCAGGTTCTGAGGAGCAATCAGCCCAGGTCTCCAGAAACAACAGGTGCAGAGCTGCAGCCCAGCTGGACTCACATCTGTGCACGGCCCTTCCATCCACATGCAGAGAGGCACAGGGCTCTGTGAGGGTCTGTGATACCAGGAGCTAGGGCGTCAACTGGCTCTGAGCCTCCTGGCTGCTAGAATGAAGCCCCACAAACCTGGGGGCACTGGGCTGAATCCAGGCATGGGCAGCAGGGGTGCTCCTCCTGAGGTTCCAGGGAGAACCCAGGTCCTCATTCTGGCTCCTAGAGGCGCCTGCAGCCCTCGGCTTTTGGCCCCTTCCTCCATCTGCAGAGTTGGCAGTGCTGTTTCGTCAGCCTCTCTCTGCCTCTCACCCTCCTGCACCCACTCAGGGGAGGCCTGAGGTGGCCAAGGGTGACCCCCTCTCAGGGTCCTGAAGTTGGACTCATAGGGGTCATTAATCTGCCAATCATGGGTCCTCAGAGATTCTCACCCTCATGGGAGGAGCCCTTGCTCCAGGTCTGGGCCTGGATGACCACAGAGTAACCTTGGCCTCTCTGTGCCTCAGTTTCCCCAACTGTAATGGGGACTGCCTGGTGCAAGAGGGTTGTGCTCAGACCTGCTGATCCCATGTCTCTTCCTTGGTGTGACTGGGGGTGGGCGCTGCCCGACCCCACCTCCTACTTCTCTGCCAGCCGGAGACTTGTCTGGCACCCACTCCTCCTGGGAAACCCCTGCAGGAAGCAGCAGCTCCCAGGACATGGGGCTGGGCTGAGGCTGCTTTAGACTTCGCACTGTCCATTACCAGGACCACTGCCCCTGCTACTGTCAGCACCCCCAGCTGTTCTAGGCTGGGGCTTCCAGAGCTGCATGTCTCAGCCTAGATCTCACCTCCTGCCCATCTCTTTTTGTTTTTTGCTTTTCCTTTTTTTTTTCCGGTACCGGGAATTGAACTCACGACCTTGCGCTTGCCAGGCAGGCCCTGTGCCGCCGAGCTAAATCCCCAGCCCGCCCCCATCTCTCACTCTGCCACCAAATTTTACTATTTCCTCGGCCCTCCCAGGCCCTGTGACTTCTGAACTTCCCCATTTATTTGCATCCTCCCCTCCTCTTGGTACTGTACTGGGTTTTGAACCCAGGGCCATCCCACTGAGCTACATCCCCAGCTTGTTTTTATTTTCTATTTTGAGGCAGAGCCTCACTACATCATCACTAAATTGCCCAGGGTAGTAGGCTCAACTTGTCATTTCCCTTCCTCAGCCTCCCAGAGTTCTGGATGACAGGTGTGTCTGCTTTGCCTGGCTTCTTCTGTTCTTTTATTTACTTGTTGCCTCTCCCACTACAACCTGCAGTTACTTCCGCATCTTCCCTACCTGAAGGGAGTAGACAAATGCTAACCACGTGCGCTGCACGCTAACTGTCCACCCAGACCTGGAGCCAGGAGCAAGTTCCAAACCTGTGGGTCCAGGCTGGCCCTGGGGATCTGCATGTCCCAGAGATCTGATGCCAGCCTGGACCCCTCATGGGGCTGCTGTAACAAACTCCCACCGACTAGGAGGCTTAAAACAGAACAAGCCCAGTGTAGAGGCACACACCTCTAATCCCAGCAAGCAGGAGGCTGAGGGAGGGGATCGATGGGGGATTGAGGCCAGCTTGGGCTCCACAGTGAGTTCAAGGCCAGCCTGCACTACACAGAGAGACCTTATCTCAAAACAAACAAAAAACCAGAAATGTACTCCCTCTCAGCTCTGGAGGGAGGAATTCTGAGATCAGTCCGTGCAGGGCCGCACTTCACTTGCAAGTGCCAGGGAAGGATCCTCCCTGCTTCTCCCAGCTTCGGGGACACCTGACAAGCTTCAGGGGCTCTGGGCTTGTGACTGTGTCACTCCAGCCCGGTCTCCTCTTCTCTTGGCCCTTCTTGGCCTCTTCGGGCCTCTCCTCACAGAGACACGAGTTGCAGCTTTGGTTGTTGTGTTTTGTTTTGTTTTGTTTTTCCGGTACCGGGAATCGAACTCACGACGTCGCGCTTGCCCGGCAGGCGTTGGGCCTCTGAGCTATATCCCCAGCCCCACGAGTTGCTGCTTTGGGATGAACTATAATCCAGCAGCACTACACCAACCTGATAACATCCGCAAGGTCCCCTCTTCCCACTCAGGTCCCTTTCACAGATCCCCAATGTGCACGGATGCGGGGTGGCTTGGGCTGGTATGGGGGTGGGGCGAATGCTGGGGACGCTTCTCAGAAAGCAAGCAATCAGGCCGGCCAGCCCAGACACTCCCCAGACACTCCCGTAGGCTCCTAACGGAAGCACAGCAAGGAGCTGAGGGCCCTGCCCACGCCAACACCTCCACCAGTCACTGATGGTTTTGAAACTTCGGTGGGCGGATGAGGGGGGTCTCAGAAGGCCAGCATTACACACCTGCAGCTTACTTCCAAATGGTTTATTAAAACCTAGACATCAAAGCCAGGTGTGGAGGCGCGTGCCTGTGGTTCCAGCTATCAGGGAGGCTCAGGCAGAAGGATTTCAAGTTCCAAGCTACCCTGGGCAATTTAGCGACAATCTGTCTGAAACTAAAATAAAAAGGGCCGCGGGTGCGGCTCTGCGGTGAACGATCGCCTAGCTGTGTGAAGCCCGGGCTCCCATCCGCAGCACCACCAAAAGACAAAAACAAACTACACACACACACACACACACACACACACACGGGGCACTGAGAGGCTGCGTCAGCGTCCGCGGTGGAGGGGCTCATCTACCCCCGCACTTCCTCTGCGCGTGACACGGCCCAGAACAAAATCCCGGGATAAATAAACAAAGGTGGGTCTCTCCGGCCACATGGGGCGGGGTGCAGGTCCGTGGTCTCTCATCTGGAACCCCGAGATCCTGGGGCCCCATTAAAGTCGCCAGCACCTCTGGCCAAGGTCTCTGCCGTGGAGCTTTCCGAAGGCGGGCTGGCTGCGTCTCATCCGGGTTGCTCCTCCCGGACCCCAACCCAAGGAGAGAGGGGACTACACCTGCGCATGCGCCCCTCCCACCTGCGCCTCTCCCCGCCCCTCCCCACGTGACGCCGTGGGAACCAGACCAGAGATGGGGGTCGCGGAGGTGGGGAGAGTGGACATCTAGCTCTTAGGGTCCAGGCCCTTTAGAGGAAGTGTGGAGAGACCCCCAGGCCCCTGGATGCAGGGAGGGGGTTCGGAGGGGACGCGACGCCGAGGTCCCGCGGGCGCACTCACCCGGACGATGTAGGAGACCCCGGGCCCCAGGACCCTGGCGTCGGGGTGCAGCCAGCCGTGCGCGGGCTTGTGGATGAAGCCGCCCTTGCGCGCCCATTCGTCAGCCGCGGCGTCCGAGGGCCCGATCGCCC